>NC_052626.1:80504860-80807891 GCF_016161935.1 Mauremys reevesii
TTAAGCACACACTAAAATGCATTGTTTAAGAGGGATAAGAAAGGATTATTTGTCTGCTTAAAGTTAAGTCGGTGCATAAGTGCTTTGCTAAATCAGCACTTTAAAGTGGTGAAATATGTGCGCCAAGAAACAAGAAGTTCAGTCCTTCTTTGTGTGATCAGAAAGACCATCTTTTAACAGCACCATCAGTGATATAGTTTACTAACCCAAGAAGACTGCAAGATTACACTTAAACTGCAACTCATTAAGGCGGGGACCATATCTTCATACTTGCCTACAGAGCAGTGTTTCTCAAACTGGGGTCGCCGCTTGTGTAGGGAAAGCCCCTGGCAGGTCAGGCCGGTTTGTTTACCGGCCCTGTCCTCAGGTCCAGCCGATCGCAGTTCCCATGGGCCGCGGTTCGCTGCTCCAGGCCAATGGGAGCTGATGGAAGCGGCGCGGGCCGAGGGACATATTTTAATGTCATTTACCCATGAAAATCTATGAGTACCAAACAATATAAGTAGCTGCTCAGTTCAAAACTACTTTTGGATTAGAAATTTTTGCTAATGTATACTAACAAAAGGTTTAAAAATAAAGGTCAAAATCAAAATGAAACATTTTAATTGACCTGAGCTGAAATTGTTATCAGATAATTATTTTGTGAAATTTTTTTGGATTTCAACTTTTTGTCCCATTTGCAATGGGAAAATGTTTCAATATCTCAAAAATTCTCAAGAGACAGGAAAATCATTTCCCATGCAGCCCTGCCTGTACCAGGGCACTGATCTTGGAGCACATGCATGTAAGTGGAGCACAGGGTCTGGTCCAAGAGGTGAATATAGCTGAACCACTCAATAACAGTGACCATAATGTAATTATATTTAACATCCTTGTAGCAGGGGAGGGGAATACCAAAGAAACCCAACACAATACCGTTTAACTTCAAAAAGAAGAACTACACAAAAATGAGGAAGCTTGTTAAATGGAAATTAAAAGGAACAGTCAAAAGAGCGAAATGCTTGTAAGCTGCATGGAAACTATTTAAAAACTCCATAATAGAGCCTCAACTATATGCATACACCAAATAAAAAAAAAACAGTAAAAGGACAAAAAAATGCAAGTATGGCTAAACAGAATTGTAAAAGAGGCAGGTAGAGACAAAAAAGGCCTCCTTTAAAAATTGCAGGTCAACTCACGTGTAAAAGTATAATTAGGCAGACCAAAAAAGAATATGAATAGCAAATAGTAAAAGAAGCAAAAACTAACAGCAAATTTTTTATCCAAAGCTTGCCAAACCATCAGTGGGGTCACAGTACTGGACAATCAAGGTGCTAAAGGAGCATGCAAGGAAGACAAAGCCATTGCAAAGAAACTAAATGAATTCTTGCATTTGAGGATGTGAGGGAGATTCCCACACCTGAGCCGTTCTTCTTAGGTGACAGATCTGAGGAATTATTCCAGACTGAGGTGTCAATACAGGAAGTTTTTGAATAAATTGATAAATTAAACAGTAAATAACTCACCAGAACCAGATGATATTCACCCAAGAGTTCCAAAGGAACTCATATGAAATTGCAGAACTACTAACTGTGGTATGTAACCTATCACTTAAATCAGCCTTTGTACCAGATGACTGAAGGACAGCTAATGTAATGTTAATTTTTTAAGAGCAATCCTGGCACTTCCAGACCAGTAAGCCTTCAGTACCAGGCAAATTAGTTGAAATTATAATAAAGGACAGAATTATCAGAGACATAGACAAACACAATATGTTGGGGAAATGTGAACATGGCTTTTGCAAAGGGAAATTATACCTCACCAATCTATTAGAATTCTTTGAAGGAGTTAACAACCATGTGGACAAGCGTGATCCAGTTGATATAATCTACCTGGACTTTCAGAAAGCCTTTGATAGGGTACCAAACCAAAGGCTCTTAAGAAAGTAGGCAGTCATGGAATAAGAGGGAAGGTTCTCTCATGGATCAGAAACTGGTTCAAAGATAGGAAACAAAGGGTAGGAATAAGTGTCAATTTTCACACTAGAAAGAGGAAAATAGCAGGGTCCCCAAAGATCTGTACCAGAACCTATGTTGTTCAACATATTCATAAGTGATCTGGAAAAGGGCTAAGGGAGATGGCAAAGTTTGCAGATTATACTAAATCATTCAAGATAGTGAAGTCTAAAGCTGACTGCAAAGAGTTACAAAGTGTTCTCACAAAACAGGGAGACTAGAGAATAAAACGGCAGATGAAATTCACTGTTGACAAGTGCAAAGTAATGCACATTAGAAAAAATAATCCCAACTATACTTCCAAAATTATGGGGTCAAGAAGCAGATCTTGGAGTCACAGTGGATAGTTTTCTGAAAACATCTGCTCAGTGCGCACTGGCAGTCAAAAAAGCTGACAGAATGTTAGGAGCCATTGTGAAAGTGATAGTAAGAACAGAAAATATAATAATGCCACTATATAAATCCATGGTATACACCCACACCTTGAATATTGCATGCAGTTCTGGTAGTCCCATCTCAAAAACAATATATTAGAATTGGAAAAGGTACAGAGAAGGGCAACAAAAATGACTGGAGTATGCAAGAGCTTCCATATGAGGAGAGATTAAAAAGACTGGCAACGTTCATCTTAGAAAAGAGACAACTAAGGGGAATATGGTAGAGGTCTATAAAATCATGAATGTTGTAGAGCAAGTGAATAGGGAAGTGTTATCTACCCCTTCACATAACATAAGAATCAGTGGTCACCCAAAATAATTAAAGGCAGCAGGCTTAAAACAAACATAAAGGAGTACTTCTTCATACAATGTACAGTCAGCCTATGGAACTCATTGCCAGGGGATGTTATGAAGGCCAAAACTATAACTGGCTTCAAAAAAGAATTAGACACGTTCATGGAGGATAGGTCCATCAGTGGCTATTAACCAAGATGGTCAGGGTCTCTACCCTGTGCTCCAGGTGTCCTAAACCTGCAAATGCCAAAAGCTGGGACTGAATGACAGCGGATGGATCATTCGATAATTGCCCTGTTCTGTTCATTACCTCTGAAGGATACTGGGCTAGATGGACCCAGTATGGCCATTCTCATGTTCTTATCTCTGCACCCTGGCCTGACCCTTTAAAACTGAGGGGACTGAATTCAGGGATCATGTGATATTGGTCATATGACTGAATGTTGCAAGCAGCACCTGCTATAAATAGAGCTGTCTTTCAAATAGTAGCAGGAGAAGGCAGAAGCTAGATGGGGAATGGATGGTCCTTGATAGGGTGTTATCGAAGAAGGTCTGTGTTGTAGGGGAAGGAAGAAAGCAAAAGCAAAAAATACATTGTTTTGCATTATTTTGAGCCTTTTGTATACTTTGATTTTTAATAATCCCACCTCGAGGAAGAGAATGTGGAATGAGACTTGATCATGTGACTATCTGATCTGCCCTTGCTGGGGAATCTGCCCACCAGCTTCCAAAGCCTTTGTTTCTGCATCTGTTCTGCAGGTAGATAGAAAGCTTCAGCCCCTTAGTTTGGCAACTTTCATGACTATTAAATTAGTTTTATTAAAAATAGGAATAAACTGAATATCATTAAACCAAGCAGGCTAGACTCACTGTGAAAGTACAAGTCAGAACAAGCCATTTATTTCATTCCTCAGCAGCTGCTGCAGAAAAAAATGCTGCTAATGGAACTTCCAACCATGGTTTATCTGCTTGGCAACAGTTGTTGTGGTAAACATCCGGAGATAGTCTATACAGTGTCATAACTCATGTTTAACTTCCTTGCTTTCTACATTAAATATTATCTTATTTTCAATTGCTTCACCCAAAAGCAGAATGACAGTCTTCAGCCTGTATCAGAATGTGGTACAGCTGTGCAGCAGAGCCAAATACTTCAACGGAAAATCAAAAAGCTCAGGCAGAGAAATCATCATTCTAGAATTAGACAACTATGTGATATGCCATCTTGAGGTGAGCAAAACATAATCACTAATGTTGACACTAGAACAGGGGTCTGCGACCTTCGGCACGTGTGACAAAGGTGGCACGTGAGCAGATTTTTGATGGCACACGGGGCGGGCTGAGCCGTTCAGCCCGCCGCTGCTCTGGGGGTTCCCATTGCTGGCCCCTGGCCAGTCCCACTCAGTCCCGCCGCCAGTCCCACTCAGCACCCGCTGCTGGCCTGTGGGAAGGAACCCCAGGCTGGCAGCGGGCTGTGACCCCAGCTGGCAGGAACCGGCAGCTGAAACCCCAGAGCAGCGGCGGGCTGAGCCGCGCAGCCCCCCCACGCTCTGGGGTTTCCACCACCGGCTCCTGCCAGCCGGGGTCCCACCGCCAGTCCCACTCAGTGCCCACTGCTGGCCTGGGGTTCCTTCCCCCAGGTGGCAACGGGCTGAGACTCCATCTGGCAGGAGCTGGTGGCCAAACCCCAGAGCGGTGGAGGGCTGAGCTGCTCAGCCCGCTGCCGCTCTGGGGTTCCCGCTGCTGGCCCCTTGCCAGCCAGGGTCCTACTCAGCACCCGCTGCTGGCCTGGGGGAAGGAACCCCAGGCTGGCAGCGGGCTGAGACCCCGGCTGGCAGGAGCCAGTGGCCTAAACCCCAGAGCGGGGTGGGCTGAGCCACTCAGCCTGCCACTGCTCTGGAGTTCCCGCTGCTGGCCCCTTGCCAGCTGGGGTCCCGCAGCCGGTCCCACTCAGCACCCACTGCTGGCCTGGGTGAAGGAACCCCAGGACAGCAGTGGCCTGAGATCCCTGCTGGCAGGAGCCAGTGGCTGAAACCCCAGAGGGGGGCTGGCGGAGACACTCAGCCCCCCCCTGAAACTCCAGAGCTGGGCAGGCTGACCCACTCAGCCCGCTGCCGCTCTGGGGTTCTGGCTGCTGGCCCCTTGCCAGCCGGGGTCCCCGCCGCAGTGCAGGCCCCCTGCCAGACAGGGTCCAGGTCTCCAGCCCTGCTCAGCCCTACCAGCCGCTTGCTCCACTAACCTCAGCTGCCAATCCGGTGTTCCAGCCAGTTATCAACTGATAACTCAGAAGCCTGTGTGCAGCTTAAAGTATCTAAATACGTGCCACCAGACACTGGAAAACTCAGCAAGGAAAAGCAAGGGCAAGGATCACACTAAACTAATAAGATCTGCATTTTAATTTAATTTTAAATAAAGCTTCTGAAACATTTTGAAAACCTTGTTTACTTTACATATAACAGTAGTTTGGT
Organism: Mauremys reevesii; assembly: GCF_016161935.1. NCBI lineage: Eukaryota > Metazoa > Chordata > Testudines > Geoemydidae > Mauremys > Mauremys reevesii. Next base: position 80,510,051 of record NC_052626.1, read on the forward strand.
TATATATTATAGACTTATAGAGAGGCCTTCTAAAAAACATTAAAATGTATTACCGGCACGTGAAGCCTTAAATTAGAGTGTATACAGGAAGACTCGGCACAGCACTGCTGAAAGGTTGCCGACCCCCTGCACTAGAAAAACCCAAAGGTGTGAGGAAAGAAACATCATTGTAATCCCAAAGGTAGAATAAGGGAGGTCACATTTGTTGGTGTTAATTACATGCAGTCCCAGTGAAGATATTTACATGAAACTAGAGTGGGGTGAATAACTGGGAAGGAATGGGGGGGAGGGAGGAAGGCGGGCGCAAAATATGTCAGTGCTTGTTTGAACTTTAAAACAAATCCTCTTTTATTGTGTTTGCACCACTTTCCATGCAAATCATAAGTTGATCGCATGAGAAACCAAAGAGTTATGCTCATTCAGTCAGATAAGCAAATCATGCCATGTGAGACATGTGATCCACATGTCCAATTAAAGTGGCACAGATTATGAATTCCAAATACTTGCAGAGTGCTTCAAGTTGATGAGACTAAGATTTATTTGCAGTAATTTGGCATAATAATTTTTTAAAAATCATGATCTGATAATGGATAATTTGCAAACTAGAATCAATAGAATAAATTAGTTACTCCATCTTTTTCTCCCAGTATTACATGAAACTCTAATAACCATTCTCCCTGTTTTAAACTGGATTAATTGGAAAGTTTATTAAGGAAAACCAGGCAATGCTCAACAGTAAAAAAATAAAAAATAAAATAAAAAGCGTCTGTTGACTTTAACATTAGAGCTGTTTTACCACAAAGAACAACAAAGGAAACCACAAGAAGCTTTTTAAACATTCTGAAAACCAGCAAATTAACATAGACTCACACAACATTAAGGTAATAACTATACTGAGCATAGGCACCGACTCCATGGGATGGAAAAAAATTAGTGGGTTCTCAGCACCCACCAGCAGCCCCATCTATCAGCCCTCCTCTCCCGCAACGCCTCCCACCTGCCAGTGATCAGCTGTTCAGCAGGAGGCACTTGAGGGGGAGAGGGAGGAGTGAGCCAGCATGGGCAGGAAGAGAAGGGGAGGGGGTGGAACGGGGCAGGAAGAAGTGGGGTGGAGCAGGGGCAGGAAGAGGCGAGATGGAGCAGGGGCAAGAAGAGGTGGGGGTGGGGACTTGGGGGAAGGAGTGCAGAGCCTGGGGCTGAGCGGGGGTCAAGCACCCCCCGAGAACTCAGGAAGTCGGCGCCTCTGATGCTAAGTAGAGCAAGACTTCTTAGACTTTGCCCGACAAAGGAAGACATGCCAAAAGACAAGCAACCCATTCCGACCTCCTACTAACAAGTAATGGCAGGAAGAGAGAGCATCCCCCAAAACAGTAGATCTATTTTAAGATTTTTCATTCCAAACACAGTTTGTCCACCATGGATAGACTAATTCTCTCTCTCCTATTTTCAAGTGTCTGGAAAATAAAGACAAAATCAAAACTCATTTTGTACCATTTTCTTGTAATCTACTACAGAATTATCCACTGAAATTGAATCTGGTTCTTTTGCTTCATCTGCTCAGTGATCTAATTTAGTTGCCAAAGGATCAATTGGAGCGCCCAAGTTCACAACTGGAAGCCCTGACTTAGGGCCTGCTACAGCTCTCATAGAAGTCACCAAATGATTTCATTGAGAGCTAGATTGAACTGCCAAGTTGAATAATTAGATTCAGCATTGTATTTGTTGCGTGTGAGAGATACACTCCAGATTCCGATCCAAACATTCCAGAAGTTGAAGTGTGTTGGGGTCTGGAGTTCTTGTGAATTTTCACCCTTATGGATTTTTTTTAATATGAGGAAAAAATTTCACTTCAGAATCAAATAATCATTTATCATTCAAAAATATTAAATTGTATACTAAAATATCTATGCCATTAGGGTTTATGATCCTACTAGGATCAAAATATAATTTATTCTTCTCTGTTGTATAATATTGTACCACTGGCCTGCTGAATTATGTGTTGTGGTTAGGAGATTCAGAGGTGTCAGAGGCAGAATACTAGGTTGAATGTGCCATTGATATAGGTATGGCGACATCTGAATTCCTGTCTCGTACAGAATACACAGGAGGAATAAGCATGGCTTTATTTGTGTACTTGAGAAGCTACAAGTCCAATAAATTACTGGATCAATTTATGGCCAGGCACCTCAGCCCTGCAACCTTTAATGGTTTAAAGCCTGGCTTCCCAGAAATGAATGTTATCAAAACCTGAGGAAGGGAAAAAATATCACCTTGATACTGTCTTAAAATGAGAAACAAGCAAGTTATCAGCAAGTCTTTAAAAAACATTTTCCGCCTCACTATTACTTTTGTTCCTTCAAAGCTTGAGACGTAAAACCACTACCTTTCTTCTTACCAAAACAGTTACCCTTCTTTCCATGCGTGCACCGATTTGTTACTATAAGGTTGCTCAAGACCACAGATCTTTGCAAGCTTGTTTATTACCCCACAGATACTCAAGACTGCTGGGTTGCACAAACTGGTTTGTTATTGTGAGAACACTGACTTGAGCACTGGGCTACCTACGCAGTTTTCTTTTTGTGGGGTTGCTTGTGAACTATGGTATACTCACCCTGATTTGTTATTGTAGGTTTTCTCAGACTTGCTGGCTTGTTATTAAAGTCTACTTATGAACGCTGGACTGTGCACACTGGGTTGTTATTGTAGGGACTCTCATGAGTATTATGTGGCTATGGGGTGCAGGATTCAGCTTGCATCAGCTCAGTTCTGATATGGAACTAAAGGGAATTGCCTAGCTAAGTCACTGGCCAGCAGCAGGCAGTTAGCTGTCTATGTAGCATAATGCTGAGAAGCTCTGCTTACTTTGAGTCCTCTGATTTGGGGAAATAAATTCTGCTAAACAATTTAGTAGTCTGGTTGTTGTTAACAACACATGTTACCAGGAATGGCAACTTTGCAGAGATCAGGAATGCTGGACATAGAAGACAAAATAAGCAAACGGGATACTGGAGGGAAGACAGCATTTTCCCAAGGCGCACATCATGGAAAAGGTCAGAAGCCCCCTCACAGCGCAAGCTCACAGACAGTCTTAAAGGAGCCTGGGGAAAAGCTAAGATTCATTTCCAGATGTACCTACAAGCCATTGCAGTCACAAAAATGAAGCCTGGGCTGAAAGTCAAGCTGCTTCTCACCACAACAAGCCAAGATATTTGAGGTGCTGAGTCATGTGAACATGTGAATTTGGGGAAGGAAACAGTGATATTTCTTTAGGACAACTGGAAGCACACTGCATAGCACTTAAAAATGAAACTTATGAAATACACATTTCAATGTTGCCTGCTGATGGAGCATGAAACTAACTATAGAAGAGCTTAAAAACAAACTTGGTTTTCAGAAGCCTAAAAGGCTTAATTTGAATTCAGCTGGTTTTGATGGACTTAAAATTATAGAAAGTCACGGAAAAGGCATTATAGAGTAAAGAAACTCACATAATGTGTATTAGCTCAGTTTGATGAATAAAGGCCTCATCCAGAGTTCACTGAGGTCAGTGGAAAAATTCTTATGGGACCCTACAGCAGTACAGGTTTGCTGTAGTAGTACAGAGCCCCGTCACACCCTCTGCCCATCTACAATATGCAGGAATCATTATACAATTTGGGTGTTTTTTTTAATTTTTTAAAATATTGGAAAAGTTAATAAAGTTTAAGTTAAATTGACTTCTTACCAATTGAAAGGGAAATTAAGTCAAGATTCTCAGCTAATGTGGAAGTGAAAAAAGAGAACTAAGACTGATGCAATCCATGTTTTAAACATGGATCAAAGTAATCAGGAATTGCTGTAGTAACAAAGTGCTACCCTCTCTGACTCTTCATATCCTCAAGAATCTCTAGGATGACAATATTCTGCTTAAATTTTGGGAAATGCTTGTCCTTGAAGGACATTGGCATTGAAATATCCAGGAAAGCACAGGAAATTTTGTTTTGGCCATGTACAAATGTAAACAAACACTGAAACTATTGCAAGAGTATGTACTATTTGCTTCAAACATAGGAATCAGTAAACAGAGAACCACTGTTATCCCTTGGAAGCGCTAGGATCAACCAATTTCATCTAAAAACAATGAAGAGTCCTTGTGACACCTTAGAGACTAACAAATGTATTTGGGCATAAGCTTTCGTGGGCTAGAACCCACTTCATCAGATGCATGGAGTGGAAAATACGGTAGGCAGGTATAAATATACAACACATGAAAAGATGGGAGTTGCCTTACCAAGGTGGGGGTCAGTGCTAACAAGGCCAATTCAATTAGGGAGGATGTGGGCCATTCCCAATAGTTGACAAGAAGGGGTGAGTATCTGTTGAAAACGGGCCACTATTAGCACCATGACTGAATTGGCCTTGTTAAAAAAAAGTAATTTTCCCTCTGTTGATACTCACCCCTTCTTCTCAACTGTTAAATAATGAAATAGATTAGCTGAATCAGGAATAAAAAACCTTCACTAAGAAAATCACCAGATGTTACTAACCCTACATGTAGCAATCCTCAGCTACAGAGCAACATACCATCAGAGTGGCAAATCACCAGCAGCACTCTTATTCCAAATACAAATGTGTGATTACTGTATGTATCATTCTTAAGCTTGTTTCTTCTTAATTCTTGTTTCACAGAATGAATGTTGCAAGAAAATTCAACCCCAACCACTGATAGGGGTTCCTGAATGCTAACCATTGACAGAAATGTTAGTTCAGAATGGTCAATGGGCAAACAAAGTAATTGATCTTGGACCATCCATTATTATAATGTGTCATTTAGTGAGTGCTAACAATGTGCTCAATGCAGTACAAAAGATAGGCTGAGATCAAGAGACCAGAGTTCAAATGAGACAAAAAATGGGTTTCATATACTGAGGGAGCAGAAGGTGGGGGGTTTTTTGCTCAAAGCAAACTGGTCCTCCTGATAGGCTATTGCAAACAAGTAGCGTTTTCAGTAGAGATTTGAAGGAAGAGAAGATTATCACTTGGAAGGTGAGGAGAGGGAAGGCATTCCAGAAGTAAAGGAGGATGAAATAGGAAAAAAGCATGAAGTTAAAAGTAAGTCAAGGAAGAGAGTCGTTAGGTGAGAGGTTTAGACGGACTCAAGAGATTTGGGGGGGGGAAGGAGGAACTGAGCAGAGTGCAGTCAGACACAGTTACAAAGAGCTTCAAAGGTGAGGACAAGAAGTTTCACGTTGATGCTGAAGGGGAGAGAAAGTCAGTGAAGGAGTCTGAAAAGGGAAGTGACGAGATCCTGTCATGGTCTTGCAAAGCAAGGGCAAGTTCTTCACAGAAACTAGAGACATCTTGTCGGAACTACATAAACAGCTAATCCAGAGTACAACAATCAATCCAGAGGATCCAAGATCAGTAACTGTAGATGGGAAAGATTTGTCTATCCACCAGGAAATGGCATATGTTGAAAGTCTGTCTCAGACAAAAGCTTGTCTCTTTCACCAACGGAAGTTGGTCCAATAAAAGATATTACCTCACCAACCCCACCTTGTCTCACCTTGGCATAGCCATGTGTTACCATGGTTATTGTTGTTTGTAGGGGGCTCTTTGTCTTGAGTATATTCCTTTCTCTTGGTTAAAAAAAAAAAGCTGTTGTTCAGGGGTTAATGAATCATCTTGCAGAAGTTCAACCTGAACTTCCTGTGTGAGTCAGTCGGTAGATGAGAGTTTGCCGCAATGCTGATAAACTGAGCTTAATCTGAACTCCCACAGTGTGAGTGATAAAGTCTGTTAATAACTTAGCTGGCTGATATTGCTAACACTTCAAGTGCTGGTCTGCAACCAGTAGCTTGTAATTGTAAGGTTGCTTCTGAATGTCGGCTTGCACTTCCCTTGCTTTTGAAAAATGTTTTACTTACATTGGTGGGCACTTACTCACCCGAGGGTTGCATAATCAGGCCAAGGATAGGTTATATAGATCTATTTAATATAGATCTTTTTCCTGGATTCCTTCCTAGTTTGAATTTTTTTAAGACACCACATTCCAGAAAACATCCCTGGCCCTATGTGCTATTGTTGACTTCTACAGCATTAGGAGGAGGTTTGCTCATGGCCTCCTCAAATTTCGGAAACAGCTGCTATATGAATTCATAACTGTTGTCCCTCATGAAAACAGGCAAAAGAAGTAGGTCAAGTGGATAAAGCACTAGACTGGGACTCAGGAGACCTGAGTCCTATTCCTGGCTCTGACACTGGCCTGCTGGGTGACGTTGGGCAAGTCACTTCCCCTCTCTGTGACTCTGTCTCCCCACCTGTAAAACGGGGATCATGATACTGATCTGCTTTGTGAAGTATTTTGAGTCCTACTAATAGAAAGCCATTATATATAGAGAGAGCACGAGAGAGAGAGAAAGAAAGAGAGTGAGAGAGAGAGCTAGGGATTATGATGTGCCAGCAGTTTAATTCATTTGCTTCTCATTGTCTAGGCTCATCTGTGTTGTGTTACATAATGATATGCGTATACTTAAATGATGAAATTCCAAGCTCCTTGGTACTTTATTCACCTACAGCATGGTCCCCACCCTGCTATTGTGTCAGAGTTTCCCTTCTAGCTCAAATGATGTAATAGTTACACAGAACCACCTATAATGCTAGAAAAAAAGAGAAAGCATCCAAATGCTGACTCCAGACTGGATCATCTCAGCAGTTGCATCATATACTCCAGCCATTTCTGAGCAGACATCATATTGTGTCTGTTGAGAAAGTACAGGCATCTGAGTTTTTCCTTCAGATGTATAGTTCCAGGGAGGGTTGAGACAGGTGTAGCTAAGTACAGATCATGCACATCTTAGTGTACAGTTTACATTTTCTGGGTGTAATAGGATATACTGAGGGTGTGTTAGTTCACCATCAGCTCTTTTATTAGCACACTGCTAGAGCTCTCCAGCCCATTTACCTTGGGAGATATGGTTAGATGACATCTATTTGGCAATATCAGCAAATATTATTGTATAAAGTTAATATTAACTTATCCCAAGTGTGTGCCCACTTAGCAGCCGCTGGGAAAGCCGCTCTTGCTTATATTCTATATTGACAGGCACCATAATAATGTATAAGTAGACAGAAAGATGGATTCCAGTTTCCGAATTGCTTGCACAGTGAGGGGAGGTTGCTCTGAGATGCAATGGTTTGCAAAAGAAGAGATGCTGTGCTTGAAGATCATTGGGATTGCCACTAGATCATGGCAGCACAATGCTCCATCGTAGTACATGTCATTGAGAGTGGACCGTACATACAATTACCACTACAGCACTGACTCCAAGTGAATACTCATTGAACATAACAAAGACTTTGTTCAAAAAGGAAACCCCAACCCCCTGTGGTATGAACTATATAGGTAAAACTGTACTCTCAGTCAAAGGTTAATAGAGAACAAGACTACTAATGAGACAGCTGCAAACTGGACACAGTCTCTCTCACTCTGTTATAAACATATTGAATGTGGACAACCTCTAAGTCCTGGAGCATGCCTCTTCATGGATGGAAGGGGAGCAGGCCTTCTGCCTCAATCCATATACTGAATCATTCCAGACTAAAAAAAGAGAATGGCCTGCTACATTCAGTAGCCCTGGGATGCTGTGAAGAGACTTAATAGCAGTGTTACTCAACTTGTGGCCAACAGCTGCATGTGTTGTAGGGCCCTCCATGCAGCTCTCCTGGAATCCTTAAATATGTGTGGCATTCCTCTGACTGCCTGGTCTCATGGAGAACATGACTCATATTACTCCTACACAACACATCTGAAGCTTGTCAGGTGGGGAACACACTAATAAAATAGATCAGAGATGCTAGGATTATCTCCCATCCCACCAAGCATAGACTGAATGGGGCTACAGGGAAAAGAGAGAACTGCAGGGAGATACAAAAATCAGCATGGTGCAACATGCTGACAAAGGATTCCATTATTGTCATCATGATGCTGGATTCAGTGCAGGATGATGCTGTCACAACACACATGTCACAAAAGCACAAAGGATGTTCTGCTGTGATTGTTTCTCCACTCAATGAGCAAGTGGCTCTCCAGCTCATTAAGTCATTAAGTAGAGGGCAAGGATTTCTTCTTCAACAGCACTGGATGTCTTTTTCACCTAAAAGGGTCACTGCACTCCTCTGGTGGTTAATTGTAACTTCCAGAAAGTTATTCTCTGCAGATTAGAAAATGAAATGGCTGAGCCCTGGCTATGAAGAGAGGCATTATTACAGTTTGGTAGCACATATGAAGTCAGAGATTGAAGAATTCATTTCATGCAAGGATCTTTTTTCCTCCACTAAAATTGAAAGTGTTCAGATTATCACTTATCCAAAGGTGTCCAGAATGACTCTGATCTTTCTTGCCCTAGCAGACAGAGACATTTCATTAGTACCATTCTCATGAAATCACTGGGAGCCAGGATCCCAGAATGACATTGGTATGGTTAAAAAACACATGGACGCAAGTCAGAGCTACATGGACAGAGTGGCTGAAATTAAAAGGAACAGAAATATTTGTTGTGAGGGACAAAAATATAGTCCAGAACTAGAACATATTTGCTCCTGTAAAGTTTCCTTTCATTCAAGTGTCCCCCAAGGCCTATTTCTTGAGAGTAATTGGTGAGCTAGATTTTTATTTCTTCTGAAGATGACCAGAGTACTGAACAAATTTAGATAAATTGGATTTAACCCTCTGGTAACTATTTAGACAGATAGGAACCTACAGAGTCTAGCAGATTGCTTCAACCAGATACCAGGGAGAGGGAAAATGAACAAAAGAGGAAAACCTAATGAAGATGATGGAAATAAGAAATGTAAAGGAAGCAGACTTCTGGGATCATCACATACAAAGCAATTGGTTAAACGGAATACCAACTGCACCTGCAAGTTACTCTGAAGAAGCAATGGAAGTTAAAGATAGATGTTTCCACAAACTGAGACTAATGAGGCCCGTGCAATGGTGGTTTGCAGTCTAGGAGGGACAAGGTTTTCAATTTTTAATATGCTTGGGGAGGCATTGATATTTTAATGTCATTTACCCATGAAAATCCATGAGTACCAAACAATATAAGTAGCTGCTACATAGTAACATTCTAGGAATTATCCTCTGGACTACAATGAAAAATAAAAAACCATAAATGATTAAAAATATTATTTTAAATCAATTTTAAGACTGATTTTTTTAACATCAATTTGGGGCAAAGGTTTGGGTCCACTCTTATTTTGTTCAAATAGTTTTGAACATCCCTAGTTAAGAAAAATGACAAATCTGAATCAAAACCTTGGATCTGAACACTTTTAGGAAACTGCAACCTGGGTCCACTTCTGCTTAAGAAAAATCAAATGATAGCGAATGGTAATAGCTGAAAGGTTTTAGGATTATGTGCAGATATCATTTATGCAATGAAACAGGAAATTGGACAGCAATGTCAACAGAAGGGACAAAAGCTTCATTCAAAGTGTGGTTTCATACAAATTTGCTGCAGAGGAAATTAATCTGAATTGACTTCACAATCTATATAGTCTCTTTCCCTGTTAAAATATTTTCTTTATTCCTATAATTACAATTCATGCATAAGAAACATTAATGAATGGTGAATAAGAAAAACAGTTATTGAAAATTTGAAGAAGCTTCAGCAAAACACAGGAACATTAAAGTACTCTATATATTCCATAACTGGCCAGGTAAATCACGAGAAAGGGAAGGGACAGAAAAATTAACAGTAGCTATCTAGTGGGAAGAGGATGAGAAGGAATAGAAAAGTGAGTGAAAGTGAAATGGGAAAGGAAGATGAAAGGGAAAGGCAACCAAGCCACACCTTCGCTGTGTTCACTGTTAATGAATTGTTTCCCTCTAAAGGTTGCATAATGACACTTTCCCTTGAACCCACCCTGTTAACTATTCATATTCCCAATATGGCAACTTCATCTAGTAGGTGGAAGCCTGGAATGTGAGTCAGGAGACTTAGGCTCTGTTCCTGACTGACACTAAGGGCTTGGCTACACTTGAGAGTTGCAGCGCTGGGCGTACAGCTGTGTAGGGAAAGCACTGGTGTGTGGCCACACTCACAGCTACCAGCGCTGCAGTGTGGCCACATTTGCAGCATTTGCAGCGCTGTTGGGAGTGATGCATTATGGGCAGCTATCCCAGTGTTCAAGTGGCAGCAACATGCTTTTCAAAAGAGGGGCGTGGGATGTAGTGTGACAGGGAGCGGGGGAGAGAGAGTGGATTTTTGGAGCCGACACTGTGTTTCAGCTCCCTGCCTTGCAAAATCAGAAAATTTTCCCGACCCCTTACTCTTAACTGCAAACAGCCTGCAGATCAGATAAGCAGCTGCTCCAACAGACTCCCTTTTTCCGCCCCGCCCCCGCTGTTTCTCTCATCAAAAGCAAACACTCAAAAGCAAACAGATTGATCACAGCAAACAGGAGCTGTGTTTGTTTTTTAGATAAGCAGCTCCCGGAGCCCCGAGTTCACAACAAAACAAAGAGAGTAATTTAGTTAAAAGCATTCTGGGATATCTCCTAATACCCTGGAGGCCAATAACAGCGCTGGTGTGTGGCCACACCTGACGAGCAGCGCTGCATCACCAACGCTGCACTCGTTACACCTCAAGCAGACTAGGTGTACGGCCAGCACTGCAGCCAGGGAGTTGCAGCACTGGATGTGCCTTGCAGGTGTGGACAGTTACTAAGTTGCAGCGCTGGAAAGCCTCCACCAGCGCTGCAACTCTCAAGTGTAGCCAAGCCCTAAGTCGCCATGTCACTTCACACCTCTGTAACCACAATGTTCCCATTGGCAAATGATGGCTATTAATGCTTACCCATCTGTGTAAAGTGCTTTGAGATCTGCAGATGAAAAGCCCTAAACATTATCATTACATTCACAAAAAGGATATCAGGGTTCTATTCAATTACAGGTCACATTCTAAGCATCCCCAAGTGCCTGGAAATATCTCACTGCTGAATGGGAATACACTGTAGGAACGTACTTAGCACATCCACCCACACATGCCACACCCTATTGATTTAAAGGCACCCATCCAATAACACAAAAATACTCCATGGAAATCCAGTACCAAGAATGCATTTCCCATTGGGGTCCACTCAGTCAGCAGCTCCCCAAAGTGAAACCTATACCCGTCTCCCAAAACAGGCACTTGACAGTAATTTATTCTGCATCTGAGGCAATTTTAATATTTACAAAACCAGACATTAATGGTGTAGTTCAGTGGTTCTCAACCTTTCCAGACTACTGTAAACCTTTCAGGAGTTTGAAGCCTGAGCCCTGCCACCCGGGGCTGAAGCATGTAATTTAGCTTAACAGCCCCCCCTGCAGCATGGGGCCATAGACAATTGCCCTGTTTTCCACTCCCTAACGTCAGCCTGCACTTGCAACGCCCCCCTTCCCCTCAAAAAAACTTCCCACAACCTTCCCAGGTTGAGAAACACTGATCTAGATGAGTTGGCATACCCCCTGAAAGACCTCTGCATACCCACCAGGGGTACACACACCTCTGGTTGAGAACCACTAGTGTAGTTGACCACCACTGTTCAATATTCTTTTCCAAGTCAGCTGTCAGCGTGCACCACAGTGGAATCCTTTTATATACCCATCGTAAGCTGCTTTTTTAACAGCTTTATTTGCAGCAACAGATATGGAAGTTTTACCACAGCTTGATATTATTTTTGCAAACACACAGCACAGTGTATTAGTGTGCAACAGTGGTTTGGTAGTGCATGGAGTTCCAATGATCACAGAGATTCCAAGCCCACTGAGATGAGTTCTGTCATGAGTAAAAAAAAAAAGCCAACCTATATACTTTCCAGCTGTGGATATATTAAAAATGCAGGTCTTCCCTGTGATTTTTACTTTGAATTAGTGTGATTGCTTCAGCTTCAGTGTGAATAATTAAATGAGACCCGCCCTTTAACTTGTTTTAATCCCATCTTTTTTGCTTTGTGACACAGCGGATAAAAGATGTACACAAATAAGCTGCATTGCATTGTACAACATAACTGGCGTTGTAATGCAGGCTGATTGGAAAACCCCAAGGATATGATCTGCATCTCTTGGGTGCATAAGAGAGTTCAATTCCCTTGTTAATACTACCCACAGACTCTAAATACTGATGCAAACATCATTAGAAGGGAAACCAACTCACCAGCGCTTTACCTGTCCTCCAGGGAATAAGGCTATCCCAGATTCCTGTTCAGCCTCTGCACATCAGTTTTGCACTCTACTGCTCTTGCCTCAGGTAAATCTCCTTCCTGTTTGCTGCAGCCAGGTGTGGAGTGCAATCAGTTAATCAGTTACAGGTTACAGGTATGCATCCACGCGCAAACGAAGCAGCAGGCATGGAGCAAGGTGAATTGCAGGACTCATCAGTTGAGCAGATATCAAGGGACATGCTGGATAGGGCCATCAACGGACGCACTACAATGCAGGGTGAAAGCCCACTGCAATCCCAGGTAACGATGGACACTTCTGGCAGGGGCTGGGGGACATTTATTTTCTGGGTGGAAATGTTTCTGGAGAGGAAGGGGTTGGATGCTTCCAGGATTAAGTCCTGTGAAAAATGTTGGGAGACTCTTATGAAGAGATAGGGAGATAAGATCACCCTGCATCTGCTCTTCACACAACCCCTCTAGCACCATTTCGTGGCTTCTGTTGTGTTTTCCTTTTTGATAAAGAATGCAAGTGAGAACTTGCAAGTGAGAACTCCTCTCAGTGTAACAATTCATGTCTGGAGATAGTGGATATAATGCTGCGTGTGTTGTTGTGTTGTTGTGTGTGTGTGTACTGTGACCCTGACTGACTGCCCAGATCACATCACACAGGCTTTCAAAAAAAAAAAAAAAAAAAAAAAAGAGAGGAGGACATGCAAAAAAAACTTCTCTTCAGCACTCTGCAGAGAGAAAAGAAATCCTGGAGCGCCAGCGGAGTCTATAGAGTCACCATTCAACCCCCATCACATGCAGTATATGCACCCTGAAGTGCAGGATTCATTAAACAGCAATCCAGACATGGCATATGCAAAAACTTGACTGTACACAGTTCACCAACCCACACCCTTGCCCTTGTGTGTTAATGATGTTGTGTGTCTGTCTGTCTGTCTTTTTTTTTTTCAAAAAAACAATTGGCTTTTTGAAAAAAGTTTATTATATAGCAGAGTGAAAGAACAAGGCACTGCAAATCATATTATTATTATGGATAATAGAATAACAGTGTAGCAGTGCAATTCACTCCCAAAAGGCAGCACATTAAACATTGGCTTTGGCCCTCCTCAAATTCCTCCTCCCTCCATCCCTAATCCTTGAAGCTGCCTGTGGCCTCTCTCTCTCCTGCTCTCTGGCTGTGCATATTCAGCCTCCAGGACTTGAACCTCGGTGGCAAGGATCACAGTGGGCATTTCGACATCCCCTACTGTGATCTCCCTGTGTGAAAAAAAAACTGCCTGCATCTCTTGAACAGCAGGCCACTGTTCAGAAGATGCATCATGCACCTTTCAGGCCAGCCTGTGTAAAAATCAATGAAACGCTGTGATCCACAACAGCTGGGATGCCAGGTGGGGGCAGAATAGGAATATGCGTCCCATCTATCGCTCCCTCCCACAGTTAGGACCCATTGCAAAGCCATCCATCACAATGTCCTGCACGCCCCCAGAGTCACGGTCTTTTCTTAGCAGGATGCGATTAATTGCCTTGCAAACATCCAGTCCCATGAAAGTGGCTTTTCTCATACGAAAGTTCTGCAGCCACTGCTCCGTCCCCCAGACTTTCCATGATGTATGTGACACCACTCAGTGCTTTAACGTGTTGTGCTGGTGACACTCATCCAGCAGAGTCCTCAGCAGCGGGCTCCATTTGCCACACAAGAAATCGCGACAGAGAGAGAGAGAACAGAAGACAACAATGGCCGGCGCCTGCGCCGGGACCAAGTCATGGAACTACACATCGACCAAATGCATTGGAATTAGCTGGAGTTTCAATTTGAGAGAGAAACTCCTCTAAGAAACCCCCTTCTCTTTGTCATTTCTTGTTACTCTTCTCTGATTCATTCATATGCGGAAATTCCCCTTCCGTGCTTTGGGTGGGGTCAGCTCCAGCACAGGAAAATCACAGCCAGCTGCTACTGTTTTAGCTGATACCACTGCAGGGGAGATAGTTTGTGGTTTGAAGGGTAAGGAACTGAAAAGCACTTAGATTTGACACTCACTGCTTTGCTACCGGGATTGTAACAACAGCCATGGTAGCCATTATGAATTAGATACCAACTTAATGGAGGCAGTAAGGCTTTCTTTGCAGGGATTATTGCTTCTTTATGAGTGACAGGCAATTGTGATTTAACAGTCCAGTGAACTGCTGGATTTGCCTGAGAAATGATTATCAATTATACCAAAAAGACTGGTGATGTCAATTGCCAATAATCCATAAAGAATGGCCTGAAAACCACCAAATGTATTAGGGAAGAAGGATGATTTTGTGATTAAAGGCAAAAAAATTAGTGGACAGGAGATGAATTATACCAGGTACTAATGATGGCCCCTTTTAAAACAGGGAGCTAGTGATGAAAAACTCCATATCCTCTCTCCAATTCCCATTAATAATTCAACCCTGACTTTTGTTGACTTTCAAGATTAAATTTAAACTTCAGTGGATCTAGAGTGACCAGATAGCAACTGTGAAAAAACGGGAGGGGGGGGAGGGTAATAGGCGCCTATATAAGAAAAATTCCCCGAAAAGCATGACTGTTCCTTTAAAAATGGGACATCTGGTCACCCTAAGTGGATCTACTACATGAATTCCAGTGTTAAAACTAACACGAGTATTTGATTAAGGCTAGTAGTATGTTCTTGTTTACTAACTGGCGTTAAGAGATTTGTAGCGCTTATATCTGAACTATTTTTCAGACCGGCAGCACTGATCTTTGAAAATTGTGGGCTATTGTTGCCATTAAAGGCACTATACAGATAATGTTACTGCTTGATCAAAGCCACAATAGGGAACTTCACTGTTTCTTGTAGCCAATCCAAACTTTGACTGGTATTGATTTGTCGGGCCAATGCACTGTTGCATTCTTTTTCAATTTAGGTAAGAATATTACAGCGGGCAGTGCCTGTTCCATTATTATCCTCTCTGTCAAATTACATTACACAGTAGACAATTATGAAAATTTGATTATACTCTGTATTTTGAAAGGATCATTCACTCTCACAGCCAGAAACACCAAATATACAAGAGTACAGTAGTTGGAATGGAAAAGGGCTGCTAAAAAACTGTCAGAGTCCTTGTCCCTTTAGATTCCATCTTTTTCAAAATCATGGGCATCACTTCTCTGATGACGATTTCTTTTCCCCACCTCTGTTTAGTCTGCCTCTTTCTCTGATGTTTCCTGAAGCTTAATATGTTCAAAACTAAACTATGTTTCTATCAAACCATCTCTTCTCTGGCAACAACACTACCATTTTCTACTGCCTAATTTTTGTCTGTGAATCTGCTCATATCCAGACCTTCACCAAATCCTCTACAGCGGGGTGGACAAACTGTGCCTGAGAAGGAGCCAGAATTTACCAATGTACATTGCCAAAGAGTCACAATAATACATCAGTAGCCCCTCCATCAGCTCCCCCCTGCCCCCGCTCCCAGCACCTCCTGCCCACTGGCAGCCCCACTGATCAGCACCTTCCCCTCCCAGCACCTGTGGCAGAGCCAGGAGTTGAGCAGTGAGCACCCCCTGGCCCATTGGAAAGTTGGCGCCTGTAGTTCCAGCCCCGGAGTTGGTGCCTATACAAGGAGCTGCATATTAACTTCTGAAGAGCCGCATGTGGCTCCAGAGCCACAGGTTGGCCACCCCTGCTCTACAGTGTCTACAAAATTTATTTCTTTCTCTTTAACCCTACTGTCAAATCTGTAAACTATGCTCTAGCTATATCCCAGCTGTATTACTGAAACCTCTCTTCTCTCTGGACTCTACTTCTCATCCCTCTTATCCATCTTATTTTACTGCTTTTCTGACAACAGCTTCCCAATTCTTCTACCTCCCCATTAGTTTCCTCTATTCTTCCCATATAAATAAATGTCAGACTTCTCTTCTCATTCAAAGAGCTCCATACCTGCACCCTATCTCTCGGTCCATAGTCACCTTTTACAATACTCCTTACATGTCATCCAAGCGTCCCTCTTGACTACTCCCTTCATCTCCTTTTCACCTTCTTGGTGTCTTCCATGCTTCCCTTTAAATTTGAAACATCTTTGCAGTTATCCAAGTAAGGACAACAACCCACGTCCCTTTTCTCCTTGAAAATAGGCCCGAGAACCGATCTGTTCCACAAAGCAATCTCGCTGGAATGGCAGCACGACAGCCTACACCTTATCGTTCTGTATGGTCTCTAAGCTCTTCTGCACAAGGATTATGAGCATTGTTTGGCAACTCTAACTACTGAAGAACCCTGTGTCCATTTGTGGTGCAATATAAATAGCAGCAGAAATAATAATAATAATGTTTCAAGTCCAGGTCCTTAAGAGTGCAGGGCATAGTCCCACAGGCGAAGACATATCTCAGATATGGTTCTGATCCTTCACTTAATCTTAGCTGAAATGATGAGTTGCTTCAACAACACTACATGCAACAACACACCATGTGTGTAAGAGAGCTTAGCTTAAAGGGTTTTCAGCACTGTGATGCCATTCTCTCCCACCCCCAGCTGCCCTCATTTAAGCCTCACTCCCGCTCCCTTGGTATATCCGCAACTGCGGTCTGTTGGCTTGGCACAGAGAGCCTAAGGGCAGATTTGTACCCTTTCCATTAAACGACAATGGCAGCTCAAGACAATCTTTATTAAAATCTAGTTACTGAGAGCTTTGGGAGACTAGCCAAGGTATACAATGTTACATCCTTCCTGAAATAAACTAGCACAACGGGCTTGTTTGAATTGTTTTATGTACAGTTTTGCATTAGAGTTATATAGCCTAAATGGCAGGTAGGATCCCTTTCTCTCTTTGACTGATTGATAAATTATAGTATCCCTTTCTTTTCACCTCCTCTTGTGGTGCAACTTTGGCCACCACTTCTATGCAGATGGGCATTCTGCCTCTCTCTCTCTCAATGACATTCCCAGCTCTCCTTTTTCTTTGCATCTTAGATCTCTGGTACCACTCCATCTTCTTCCAGTTTAGGGTCATATTCTGTCACCATTCACACTTATGCTACCCAACTAGATGCAAAGAGTTTGGAGGCAATTGGCTTATATAGGTTTTGTGGTGGGGGTGGAGGGAGTCTCCAGATAGGATGTCCTCTTACCTACCTCCTGGGCTCTAGAATTGGGCTCTAATCTGAAGACAGCAATCGGTGTCCATTGATCCTGATCTTTCCATTAGCTACCATATTTGCAGGCCCCATGCCTTGACTCTAAGAGCTTGTCTACACTTAAGAGTTGACACAGATTATGGTAATTTAAAGTGCAACAGTTTTTCCTGAATAACTCCATGTGCTGACACTGTTGTTCCAGAATAAAAGTATCCATTCGTGGAGTTAATTGGGATTTCTTAAGCAGGAACAACTTTGTTTAAACAAGTCCTAACTCTGCTTAAATATTAATCATTGTCATCATCACTTCCCAACTGAATGAGTGAAACCTACCCAGCCTGCAACTGAGACCTGGTAAGCAAACTAGAGTATCAGAGATCGGTTTGAACCAAAATTTGAGATTCAAACATTTCCAAACTTTAGAAGAATTCAAAATTGGGACCAAATCTGAATTTTGCACTTCAGGTCCTTTCTTTTAAATATGTTCCAAATATAACTGCTAGTATTTTGTGATGTACTGTAAGAAGGATGCTATAAAAAAATCGGCTGCAGTTTTAAAATCATTAATGACTACAAAGGCAGGTTGGAATGCACTGCATACCAAGTAAAATATACTGTAGCTATAAACTAATACCCTGCTAAGCCTCTAAGGAAACTTTCCTGTGGGGCATACGTGAAGCTTGACATGTGTTTCCTAACTGCACTGAGGACTAGATTATGGGGTTTTCTTCTCTCTCTCTCTCTCTCACAGAAAAAGTGTTATCCCCAGAGTAAGTGCAGATTGTGTTTATTTATGGCACTTTTGGCAGTTCATAAAAGGATAAATTAATTGAGCAAAGGATAACCAAATCATCTTAATCATTATACAGTATATACACATGCTAAATCAAAGTCGAAGTTCTAGCCTCGCCTCAGATATACCTCAGACAAGCCTCCAGTCCTTCTACCTGAGCCTAAATGAATTATCCAAGTCTTTGATTTTAGTATGAAATGTACACTTAGTATAACGGGAAAAATATTTCAGAAGGCAATGCATAAGGCTTCTCCGGCTATCACTGATGTGTCTGGAATTGTTCATTCTGACACACCCATTCACTGATCTGCACAACTGGAGCCATTTATTGGTGCTCGAGTAAACAAGAGGTAAACATAAAAGCACCGAGGTGACAGTGTCTATGACAAATGGATTTTGTTAGATTACCAAGAACTGGCTAGTAGAAAACCAAGGTGGAAGGATAATTGTTTCCCTCCAAACCAACTCAAGGCAATTTCTGTTACAATGGGACTCTGTTAAAGGCACAGCTATTTCCCCCAAACACAGTTGTGCCTACACCACCTCAAATTTTAAGGTCATTTTGTCTTCCTGGGCATCTGATTTTCAGATTTTTAAAAATGGAGTGCTTTTATTTCTGAAAGAAGTTATTTATTCTGGTATTGGTAGTCACACTATAAAAGTATACAAAAGCGGCTTGCTCATCTCCATCAAACTCCTTGGTTTGCTCCAAACCCTCCCCAGTTAACCCCAAAAGAAAGCTTTAGAGATAGGTCAGAAAAAAGCACCATGGACATAAAACCCCTTCCAGATTTCAGTCACAGTTCATAGCAGTTAAGTTTCTTTTCAGCATGCCTGTCCTAGTTTTTGCATCCCAACCCGGTATTCATTAGCCTTTAGTTCAGCTTGTGTGAACCTAATAATACAGCTATTGTATGCCAGGAGGGTTGGGTTCCCCCCCCCCCCCAACTGTCTGCTTTACAACATTGGTATAGCAAAATAAATAAACAACAGCAGTTTCTACAGTTTAATTTAGAACAGTTCTGCTGAAGATCAGTTGCCTATGGTACTTCAGTTCTCAGTTTAAACTTAATTTTGATTAACTACAGTTAACTTCTCAAGTTTTTGTAGCTGTGCTTAACATACACTCTTTTTTCTTGCATGTAAAAAGAAAAACAGCACAAGTATAATTTGGTATGATTTTCACTGGAAAATAACTTACAGATAATAAAACTTTACTCAAAAATGCGCTAGTGTGAGAAGCAGGCTGGTTGGCTAGCAGCTGCTGTCTGAAGCATAACTTATTAGCAAACTTTAGACTTTTCATTCATACACTACTTACGTGTCTCTGCTAGACAAAGCTGCAGCAAGCATAATCCAAAAGTTGCACACAACAAGAACCTGCTCATTGTTTCTTCAGAGTTACTTTGCCAAAACTAAGGAGATCCTTGAAGGGTGCACAAATGAAAAAAGCCTAGTTCAGCCTGCAATCAATGAGCTCTGAAGTTTGCTGCAGTTTTTATTCAGATTCTAAAGAAATTGAAGCAGTGACATAACAGGGAGGGGGAGCTGAACCAAAAGTCACACCCATATTGAAACAAAACTAGACAGAGCAAGAGGAGGGGGTGAGGGGAAGCTACTGAGTAAGCAGCTCCAGCAGGGTTTTAAAGAGGCACCAAAACTTTTACTCATGAGTATAATATTACTGCTTCTTCGTTGGAAAGTTTCTGCAACATCTCACGAGTTAGCTGACTGACTTATCAGCATCCACTCCCTTAGCCTGTTTAAAAACCTCTTTATTATAAGAGGCAGGAGAACATAAAATATCTGAGTTTTAGAAACCCACCCAAACATCCTCAACGCTCCGAACATTTCTAAATGACATTTTTCTCTTTCCATTTTCTCTCCCTCATTTTCCAATGAATTTAGCACTGCTGAAAAAGCACTAGAGTGACAGCACAGGGGTATGGTGTCCAGGTGAAGCACAGGTAGATTAGATTTCCTTCACACTTACCTTCTGCCAACATGCTTCTGTTCTGATCTGGAGACACCACCACTGCAGTAAGTATGAGCGTACAGCTCACTCTCCATGGCCCATTCAATTCGTGGCCTCTCTGCAGACATCGCCAACAAGAGAAGTAAATAGTGCCAGTTATAATGGTGGGTTGTTTTGTGTCAGAGACATCAGACACTCACTGGGAGCTGGGTTGAAACCAATGATTCCTTATTTTTATGGTGTAAGGGGGAAGGACTTTATTACCAAAAGACAATGGAAGAGTCAGTGAAAGTCTGACACTTTCTATTTTCTATATGTGCATATACTCATTGCAGTGTGGGGTTTTATGTTAATTTAATGCAGTTGAAAGGTGCCAATGAATGTTTATGCAAGGGAGGGTACAACATGGGCACTGAACGTGTAAGCTACCACCATCCTGCCCTCTCCTGTTCATGCTGCACAGTCCAGCCATAGCTCCATCTCCCATCTGATGTGTTATAGTGGTGGCTCACATGAAGTAGTCATCACTTTACTCGGCACTGGGCAGAGACCACAATGACCATTACACATCAACCTTTAACAACAAGGAGATGGCAATGGCTTTCAGTCACTTTTGATAATATTTGAGTGTAGGGGACTGGACTAGAAGACCTCCCGAGCTCCCTTCCTGTCCTACAATTCTATGATTGATCAGGGCTAGATTTCAGTGAGCAACCTAGAGATTAAAGTTTCTATATCATTTTACTATTGATACTGTTGAACCATCTGTTACACACATTAAAGATCTTTTATATACATTTTTAGTTTTGCATAAGACAAACAATGGAAAAGTGCAGAGCACAGGTTCTCCCAGCCACAGGCACTAAATCTTTACAGAACAAAGGAAATTTCAGGACTTTCTCTTTTTAATGTGATTTGGGAAACAACACACTGTGTTTCAGGATGTGCCTGTAAAACTTAGCAGGAGACCCAGTGCTTTCACATACAGGGGAACAGCAAGTTCTCAATTGGCAAATAGAGGAGGGTTCAAGGACACTCTTAAATGGTCTCCAAAGGAAAGTGATGGAAGGTCCCAATCTGGGGCACCTTTCAAACTAGATTGGACAAATCCCTAGGAAATGTATTATAAAGCACTGGATTAGGCCAGGATGGTGAGAGACAATGAAACTGGATCATCTAATAAGTCTTTCGATTATCTAATTCCATTATATGAAATAGAAAATCCAGAGTGAAGTTAGGTTCTGGGAGTATTCACAATGCAGACACAATGAATCTACTGAGAGCAGTGACTGCTTTTGTAAACATTTCTAATAAAACAAACAAAAAGTTGGCTAGCTGCCCCTTCCTCAGCTAGCCCCAATTTTAGCAACAGCTCTAGAATATCTAATGGGACATGGTCAAAATGGAAGCCTTTCCTCATATCATGCAGAGTTTTGTTTCTTATGGATCTTACAACTTCAAAGTTATACTTTAAACATATTTCACTGTGTGGATATATTGATTTCTCTTTGTTTAGGCATGTTTTCTAATTTTTTAATCATTCCCGTGGCTCTTCTCTGAGCACTCTCCAATTTATCAACATCCTTTTCGAATGGGGACACCAGACCTGGTCACAGTATTCCAGCAGAGGTTGCACTAGTATCAAATGCAGAGGTAAAATAACCTCTCTGCTCCTTATTGTTTCAAAAGAAAATGTGTATTGTTCATAGGCTTATAGCCTATTGTGAGTGTATTCTATCCTGTATTTCTCCACTTGCAAAGCTAGACTGCCTTTGGCCTATGGGCCAGATTATCAAAGGTTTAGGTGTTCTAGGATATAGACACCTAGTGGGATTTTCAAAAATTTGGCCCTATGTGTCTAAATTGGACTTCACTCATTGGAAGGAAAACATATAACTAATTTTGTAAAAACTCTAAAAAACTACATGAAACATCTGTTTTTATACATAAAACATCATTGTTTTAAGGCCCAACCAGAGTTAGAAACAAAAAGCCAGCTCTTCAGCTGCTGTAAAATGGAGAGTTCCATTGACTTCATAGAAACTATGCCAATTTACAGTGGTTGAGGATCTTTCTCAAAAGCCTTTTCCCCCTGGAAATGGGAATTCTTGGCTTTCTATTGGAATAAAGCTTCCACTTCTAGCCTCTGTGGGTCCCAAGACAACAGATCTCAAACCCATCACTCATCTAGGACTGAATATTGTCTATCCTGCAGCTCGGAATAGCGTAATTTTGGGGAAAATTCCACACTGGGGTGGGGTTTGGTTGGAAAATATTTCTTTGGTAGATTGTTGTATGGGACTGTACAGGGATTTGGAATGTTATAAGTAGTCCAGGTGCATAGATGGATTAGTGCATAGTTCAAGAGAGGCAGTCAGAGGTACATGATAAATGCAATTTATCACATGGATGTCACCTCATGTGATAAACTGCAGAGCCAGGCGATAAATTGCATTTAGTATGTACTTTTTTCCACCTCACCTGCCCTCTGCCCACTAATTCATCTCCCTGGGACTTATTCTAACATTCCAAACTATTAAGCAGCTTCAAACAGTTGCTGTTAAACAATACCTGGCACAAAACTATTTCCTTCTTTTCAACCCAAATGTGGAATTTCTCCCCCCAAAATACATTGGCCTGAGGCATAGGTTGATCACAATTTAGCTCAGATTTAGGGTTCACAATGCTAGAGGGCTAGAAAAGGAAGCTTTATGACATTGGCGAAACGAATTGCCTACCGTTTTAGTGGAACATGCAGCACTTGTGTTTAACCTGAGACAGCGCCATGACATAGGCACATAAAAACCCTGGGCCAGATCCTCAACTGATATAAATCAGTATAATGCCATTGACTTTGATGGCACTTCACTGATTTACCTTTATAAACTTTATAATTGGAGATATGCCAATCTCCTAGAACTGGAAAGGACCTTGAGTCCAGCCCCCTGCCTTCACTAGCAGGACCAATTTTTGCCCCAGATCCCTAAGTGGCCCCCTCAAGGATTGAACTTACAACCCTGGGTTTAGCAGGCCAATGCTCAAACCACTGAGCTATCCCTCCCCCAGAATTGAGAATTTGGTCCCATGAAATTATTAGGTACCAAAAGGATATTTCTATATGCAAATATTAGAGGTTTCTAAAATATATTTCTTAGAATTTTTTTACTCTATCTCTCCTCTGTACAGCTGGATTCATGGCACTCAAAGAACTTGGCTACAAAGACAGAAAAACATCAAAAAATGACACAACTAAAAATGTTAAACTTTTCTAAAATGGTTTTTCTGTAAAACATCTGGAATATGGTATAGAATGCAAAATGGTACCAAGTACTATAGAAGTTTTACCATTCATTCAAGTACCTGAATAATTCATTCTTTGTTTCATCATTCATAGTAATGTAGCCATCACCAATTCATGCTGATAAAACCATTATTATGGATTCTGCATATATTTTTGACCTCTAGTAAAACTGTGTATGTGACTTACAGCAGTATAAAAAAGATATGTGCACTGGGATCCTCTTATAGCGTGAAATTCTGGTCCCATTGTAGTCAATGGCAAAAGTCCCATTGACTTCAATGGGGCCAGGATTTTACCATGGTATTTGTGTTTATATGCATATAAGGATGTATATCTTAATGTGTATATTACAGTTTGTCAAATAAAAATCAAAGTGGACTTTATTTATGGGAAATAATTTCCCCATGAAACAAATGTTTGCAACAACAAAATTCTTTTCTGTTAAAAAAATAGAGATTTTGTTGAAAAAAATGAAATTTTGAAAGCCAAAAATTTTTCAGTTTTAACATAAAATTTTTCACTTAGCACCAAAACCTAAAAATATTTCAAAGAAAAAATATTTGTTGACTTTTTTGTGGGAATAAAAATAATTTCCCAACCACACACACACACGGTGTAGACGCACAATAGAACCCTCTTTGAGTAATCCTGAATACAGTGAAACTTTATTCAAAGTAGAATAATAACATTGTTTAAGTGGGTTGCAGTGCAAAATTTTTAACTGAACCTTAGCTTACGGTAAGATGTCCTGTGATTCAGAGTAAGATGGTTTCATTTTCAAAACCTTTTTTTACCCTTACCTATAATCACAGGGGGGTGTGCACTGGGATCCTCTGTTTAATCTGTTTTGCTTCTCTGTTCCCACTCTGAAATCTTGTTTGCTAAATTTCAGCCTAGCTTTAATTGTCATGGCTAATCCTGAAACAAGGTTTTATAATGGAAATGGTCCTAAAGTTTCATTGTAGCAAACACTGCTGGAGTACACCTTTCCTTGGGCTCCAGGAGCTGACAGGGAGGGGATAACAGAGTCTGCTTTTTTGGCTTGAGGGCAAAGCACTCTCTTTGGAAGCTGGGCATCCGATTCTACTCTCATCAACCTTTTGTTCCCAGATGTAATTTACAGCCCGTGTCCTGCAGAGAATTAGGAAGATGAACAATGCCCTCCCTCCCCCCAGTTTACTTCTAAAAAGAAAAGCAACCTAGAATGGTACCTTCATGTTCAGCCTCCTCAGCTCTCAGTCTGCGTTGCTGCTTTGCCTCAATTCTCTCAACCACGAGTTAGAACAGAGCAAAGACCACAATGGTCTCAGATATTCAAATCTATTGTCAAGGACACTTTACAACGCCCATCTACTTTAGAACACGTGCCTCCACCAGTTTCCTTAAGCTAATGTTTAATCAAAGCTTTTGGTCCCTGGCCAGCCCATATAGCCTGAAGCACTGCACAGAGAAGTAGTCAGATTGCCCATCCCCCTTTATAATCTCCCCACCATCTACCGCTTCCTACATGTGTGTTTGAGACAGGGGAGCATAGTGGGAGATCCACACAGAGCACACAAGAGATGCAGTCACAAGCCAGATGTGTGTGTGCATAGGCATATTGAATGCATTAGTTATTAACCGAGCCAACATTATGTGGAGTTTGGGGGGAAGGGGAGGAATAAGCTCTCTCTGTAGGTAGTTGGAATCATTCCCTCTGCCACCTCAGGAAAGCCTGATGTGGAGTAATGAGAACCTGAAAATGTATGTCTCAGGGTATAAGCTGCCACAGTCCTCTTGTCTCTCTTTCCTTTCCAGCTTAGTAATAGGTAGAACATGCACATATGGGTCTCTCTCTCTCTCTCTCAATGTGTCTTATTCTGTTGCTCTTCTCTCTCTCCTTCCATCTGTACCTTTACTTCCCTTCTATTCCTCTCCTCTGAGACCTTCCTCTCTCCCTCATCCACAGTCTATCCAGCCCTCACCCATTTACCTCCCCTTCTTTCTTCCTCCCCCTCATCCCCCGCATCTCATACTCTTTCCCTGATCCCAGACCTCTCTGTCCTGTCTCTCATCTCATCTACCCTTCCTCCTTTGTGCACTGTGTATTTGAATGGTTGGGCCAAACTTACGCAGTCCTAGCACAATGTGTGAGCCAAACAAATGCACACATTCCTGCTGCATGAGTAAAACTCTACATTTGCATATGCAAAATGCTAGCTGCATGTGCAAATAGGTGTTTTTTGTCCTCAGTTGCCCAGTATGGGCCTGATCCAAAGCCCTTGGAAGTCAAAGGGAGTCTTTCCATTGATTTAAATGGGATTTGGATCAGGCCAGATGTTCATCCAGGTTTTGGGGCAAATGTGGGGTTTTGTCCAGTCACATGCATTGTGCATGGCTCATCTGTTGCATGAACATTTTTCTTTGTCTGTGTGGGAATAGGAGTGGCATTGCATGGTCAGATTCAGAGCCAGTGATAAATACAAAATATGTTACTACTTTAAAAAAGTAGAAGCCAAAATCATGTTGGATTCATCTCTGTGACAGTTACTGTTTGCACAGTAACATGCTGGATGTGTGCTGCCCCTGTTACTGATACAGCAACATTTGTGCTGTATACCAAATACAAACACGCAAGAATGAATTTTCAAGTACTTCCTTTCCATTAACAAACAACCTATTAAACCATACATAGTCTGTATATAAACAGGCACAATAGCAGTTTGGCTGCCAACCTGTATCTAACAATCAGTATGTCACCCCCGTGCAGAGTAAATATGGATGAAAAGCATGATATTTATAGAGACCATTAAAGGCATGTTTGTTTTCAGTGAACATAAGAACATAAGAACATAAGAAAGGCCGTACCGGGTCAGACCAAAGGTCCATCTAGCCCAGTATCTGTCTACCGATAGTGGCCAATGCCAGGTGCCCCAGCAGGAGTGAATCTAACAGGCAATGATCAAGTGATCTCTCTCCTGCCATCCATCTCCATCCTCTGACGAACAGAGGCTAGGGACACCATTCTTACCCATTCTGACTAATAGCCATTTATGGACTTAGCCACCATGAATTTATCCAGTCCCCTTTTAAACATTGTTATAGTCCTAGCCTTCACAACCTCCTCAGGTAAGGAGTTCCACAAGTTGACTGTGCGCTGCGTGAAGAAGAACTTCCTTGTATTTGTTTTAAACCTGCTGCCTATTAATTTCATTTGGTGACCCCTAGTTCTTGTATTATGGGAATAAGTAAATAACTTTTCCTTATCCACTTTCTCAACATCACTCATGATTTTATATACCTCTATCATGTCCCCCCTTAGTCTTCTCTTTTCCAAGCTGAAGAGTCTTAGCCTCTTTAATCTTTCCTCGTATGGGACCTTCTCTAAACCCCTAATCATTTTAGTTGCCCTTTTCTGAACCTTTTCTAGTGCTAGAATATCTTTTTTGAGGTGAGGAGACCACATCTGTACACAGTATTCGAGATGTGGGCATACCATGGATTTATATAAGGGCAATAATATATTCTCAGTCTTATTCTCTATCCCCTTTTTAATGATTCCTAACATCCTGTTTGCTTTTTTGACCGCCTCTGCACACTGCGTGGACATCTTCAGAGAACTATCCACGATGACGCCAAGATCTTTTTCCTGACTCGTTGTAGCTAAATTAGCCCCCATCATGTTGTATGTATAGTTGGGGTTATTTTTTCCAATGTGCATTACTTTACATTTATACACATTAAATTTCATTTGCCATTTTGTTGCCCAATCACTTAGTTTTGTGAGATCTTTTTGAAGTTCTTCACAATCTGCTTTGGTCTTAACTATCTTGAGAAGTTTGGTATCATCTGCAAACTTGGCCACCTCACTGTTTACCCCTTTCTCCAGATCATTTATGAATAAATTGAATAGGATTGGTCCGAGGACTGACCCTTGGAGAACACCACTAGTTACCCCTGTCCATTCTGAGAATTTACCATTAATTCCTACCCTTTGTTCCCTGTCCTTTAACCAGTTCTCAATCCATGAAAGGACCTTCCCTTTTATCCCATGACAGCTTAATTTACGTAAGAGCCTTTGGTGAGGGACCTTGTCAAAGGCTTTCTGGAAATCCAAGTACACTATGTCCACCGGATCCCCCTTGTCCACATGTTTGTTGACCCCTTAAAAGAATTCTAATAGATTAGTAAGACACGATTTCCCTTTACAGAAACCATGTTGACTATTGCTCAAGAGTTTATGTTTTTCTATGTGTCTGACAATTTTATTCTTTACTATTGTTTCAACTAATTTGCCCGGTACCGACGTTAGACTTACCGGTCTGTAATTGCCGGGATCACCCCTAGAGCCCTTTTTAAATATTGGCGTTACATTAGCTAACTTCCAGTCATTGGGTACCGAAGCTGATTTAAAGGACAGGTTATAAACCTTAGTTAATAGTTCTGCAACTTCACATTTGAGTTCTTTCAGAACTCTTGGGTGAATGCCATCTGGTCCCGGTGACTTGTTAATGTTGAGTTTATCAATTAATTCCAAAACCTCCTCTAGTGACACTTCAATCTGTGACAGTTCCTCAGATTTGTCACCTACAAAAGCCAGCTCAGGTTTGGGAATCTTCCTAACATCCTCAGCCATGAAGACTGAAGCAAAGAATCCATTTAGTTTCTCCGCAATGACTTTATCGTCTTTAAGCGCTCCTTTTGTATTTTGATCATCAAGGGGCCCCACTGGTTGTTTAGCAGGCTTCCTGCTTCTGATGTACTTAAAAAACATTTTGTTATTACCTTTGGAGTTTTTGGCTAGCCGTTCTTCAAACTCCTCTTTGGCTTTTCTTATTACACTCTTGCACTTAAGTTGGCAGTGTTTGTGCTCCTTTGTATTTGCCTCACTAGGATTTGACTTTTTAAAGGTAGTCTTTTTATCTCTCACTGCTTCTTTTACATGGTTGTTAAGCCATGGTGGCTCTTTTTTAGTTCTTTTACTGTTTTTCTTAATTTGGGGTATACATTGAAGTTGGGCCTCTATTATGGTGTCTTTAAAAAGGGCCCATGAAACTTGCAGGGATTTCACTTTAGTCACTGTACCTTTTAACTTTTGTCTAACTAACCCCCTCATTTTTGTATAGTTCCCCCTTTTGAAATTAAATGCCACAGTGTTGGGCAGTTGTGTTCTTCCCACCACAGGGATGTTGAATGCTATTGTATTATGGTCACTATTTCCAAGCGGTCCTGCTATAGTTACCTCTTGGACCAGCTCCTGCGCTCCACTCAGGATTAAATCTAGAGTTGCCTCTCCCCTTGTGGGTTCCCGTACCAGCTGCTCCATGAAGCAGTCATTTAAAGTATCGAGAAATTTTATCTCTGCATTTCGTCCTGAAGTGAAATGTTCCCAGTCAATATGGGGACAATTGAAATCCCCCACTATTATTGTGTTCTTAATTTTGCCTCTCTAATTTCCCTTAGCATTTCATCATCACTATTACTGTCCTGGTCAGATGGTCGATAATAGATCCCTAATGTTATATTTTTACTAGAGCATGAAATTTCTATCCATAGAGACTCTATGGAACATGTGGATTCGCTTACGATTTTTACTTCATTTGAATCTACACTTTCTTTCACATATAGTGCCACTCCTCCCCCTGCACGACCTGTTCTGTCCTTCCAATATATTTTGTACCCCGGAATGATTGTGTCCCATTGGTTGCTCTCAGTCCATCAGGTTTCTGTGATGCCTATTATATCTATATCCTCCTTTATCACAAAGCACTCTAGTTCACCCATCTTATTATTTAGACTTCTGGCATTTGTGTACAAGCACTTTAAAAACTTGTCCCTGTTTATTAGCCTGCCTTTTTCTGATGTGCCAGATTCTTTTTTATGTGACTGTTTATCATCTGATCCGGCCCAAGGTAATAGCTGGTTCCATGCGGGAATTGGGACGGAAGGTGCAGGCGTGTGCATTGTATGTAACAGACAGCATATGGGGGAAGCACAGTCAGAGACTACCGGATTGGAAGAGTTATGTTTTACCAAGTAAATTAATGTGAGGAAATATGCCTGCCTTCTTGTGTTAAGTCTGGTTCTCCTCTGAGAATAATAATAATCCCTAGCTCTTATATAGCACTTTTCCTCAGGAGATTTACAGTGCTTGACAAAAGAGAGCAGCATCATTATCCTTGTTTTCAGATGGGGCAACTGATGAAGGAGATGAAGTAATTTGCGTGTGGTCATGCAGCAGGCCAGCAGCACTGGGTCTCCTGAGTCCTAATCCATTTTGCTATCCACTATCAGAGTGCATTGCTGCTGCTTCCGCACCAGAACAGCTTCGTTTGCATTTTCAGAGTCAGATCTGCTGACTCTAGTGATAATAGGGTTTTCCTGATTTTTATTCCTATTAGCCCTGCAGAGTTAACACGGCTAAGATTGAGTGAGCTGGATTCTATTCCTTCTTGTGGAACAATGAGAGATTGTTTACTAAGCTTTAATCATTTACACCTCTGAAAACCCACTGAGGGCAATGGGACTGCACTGGTGTCTCCAAAAACTCAGCTAGAAGGCAGTGAGCCTGCAGAAATGTTGCTGGGGGCCCATCTGTTATTATTGGAGATGATACACAAAATGGAAAGAACCCAACCTGATTCTTATAGCCAAGTCTGCGTTTGCAAATTGCAATGATGACAGTGAGAAAATCATCATTTTATTTGTAACATTTGATGCGGAAATTGCTGGGAGAAAATAAACATGGTTGATGGGTGAAGTTTTTTCACTGTGTAATCAGACAAAACTGCATAATTGTGGATGTCTCTAAAGACAGTGTTTTGTTAAATTGGGTGGGTGGGCAGAAAAACAAGGGACATGCAATTATGCGGGTGGAGGGAATTTCCACAGTTTTGCACATAATTTTGTAGACGGTAGAGAAATAGGTGCGGGATCAGGAAGAGTTGAATGCTATCATAAGATGAGGACCTAATCTTAGAAACAGGAATTGCCACATCAGAACACATCAATGATCTCTCTAGTCCAAGGTCCTGCCTTAAACAATAGCCAGTGCCAGATACTTCAGAGAGAGAAGAAAACACTCATAATGCACCTCATTGTGCAATATGATACCATGATGGGAAAGAGTTCAGCCACATACTATACCTCATTCACTTTCAATGCACCGTTATAGTAAGTGTCCTTCTCAAGGGCCAATAGTAGCTGAAGCTTATATTTTACCTGTCTTATCATTTTCTTAGTTCTCTGGGACAGCAGAACCCTTTTAAAATTTAGTTTGAATTTGAAGGGTAAGTTCCAGATCTACAATGGACGGCACAAGAATAGGAACCAGGAACGCTGGAGTTCCAGTTTCTGCTTTGGCATCAACTCTCTGCAAGGCCTTGGATAAGTCAGTCTCGGGTGCCCTCCTGTAAACAGGGATAATAATTATAGCAGAGCAACAAGTGAAAATATTTCCTATGACTATTAAGTTAAATTTGAAAATGCATCTCTAGTCAATTGCTTTTTACAGACATTTGAGCTTACAGGCATTCAGCAGATATACACACAGAAAGGAAATGCTATGATCCAACAACCATCAAGTAAATTTCATTTTTTATTGAGTTGTAAAAAATAAAACAAAAAAACCTGTTGGTTAATAATGTAAATCATCCAAGCAGGGAACAAAACCAGTATCATGTGACCTAGATAGCTAAGCAATACAACATGGGGAACAGAGATGGTTGAATATCTTTTTTTTTCTCCAACCCACTACTTGTGAGCTATTAGTATGGAGGAAAATATTTGCTAATAAATTTACAGATGAATAATGGGTGCCTGAAAAATTTACAATCTGCTTATGAACGTTTCATTTGCAGAAAAAGAGGTGGAACGTGGCGATTAATAAGTTACTGTTATTTGTTCTACTTGAATAATGCTACTTACCTGTTGTAACTATTTCACTGAGGTGTGGGGAGGATTAAATAGTTCAGGTTTGTAAAGCATTTTGAACATGTCAAATCTAGTTTTAGTAAAACTCCTCAGGAAATTAAAGCTGCAGCCTATCCATGCTGAATGTACAAGAAATGATCCAGGTCTGAGTCAACTTTTCAAAAAATATTGTGTGAGAATCACTTCAAGTGGTCTCTGTAAAATACTAAGGGATTTGAAAAGAGTAATCAAAGATATCCCTGAAGTTTATCTGCAGTCACTGTCTTTTAGAAAATCTCTCTCCCTACATTGAGGAAGACGTTAGAATAAAGACCTTTATACATACAAAAAGATTAAGTTGGCATATCATACTCCACCCAGCCTGCTTTATTTAACCATGTTGCCACCCTGATTGCTTTATGTAATTACTGTATGAATTTAACGAAAAGTCTCCCTGAGGGGAAAAAAAACAGTCCTCTTAATCTATCAGTTCTGGTGCTACAATGAACTCTATATGCCATAGTCTAGATAATGGAAGATGCTCTCTAAAAGCATGAAAAACAGACCATTCAAAATGGATTAAGGACCCCTGGAACAAAACAGGATAGGGTTAAACTACTTATTCATAGGGCCCTTTCTGAGAGAGGAGGCGAATCATTCTTTGACACTAGTGAGCTACGGTTAGCAGCACTGCCTAGTGCCCACAAGCTTATCTCAGCCAGGAAGCCCAGAGCTAGCCACACAGCTTCAAAATATGGCAATTGTGCACCAAATTCTGTTAGCAGGAGTCCAGTGATATTCTATAACTGCCTTAGCAGAACACATGGAAAGCGTGACAGTGCAGGAATGAACCCCAAGGGTACAAAATCCCACACGATAGATGGCATGTCTTAACCCTTTGGCTGTCATTTAGGTGAGAAGCAGGGTGGGGAGTTTTAAGATGATGGGAAGAGAATCTTTCGGGAAGTCTGTTGGTACAAGTGCCTGTAACATGCATCCAGAAACACAATTATGCTGTGGCTATTCCAGCTTATCCAGGTTTCAAGCCAGTGAATTCCATTCTTACTATCAGGTATTCCAGGTAGCCATTGTGCTATATTTTCTTTCCATTTTACCTATTTTACAGTGCTATATACACCTAAAGAAATAAGAAAAATATAGGTTTGTTCATCCTAAAGGATCCCAGACTCTGTGTAAAGCGAGATTACTCATCTACTACTGACATGCAGCCACATCTAGCATGGAGTGTGGCAGATGCTTGACACAACACCGTTTTAGGGGGAGAAGCAAAGAATAACTTCTGCAATTGTTAGTACACAATTATATGGGGGAGGAATAGCTCAGTGGTTTGAGCATTGGCCTGCTAAGCCCAGGGTTGTGAGTTCAATCCTTAAAGCGACCACTTAGGGATCTAGGGCAAAAATCAGTACTTGGTCTTGCTAGTGAAGGCAGGGGGCTGGACTCAATGACCTTTCAAGGTCCCTTCCAGTTCTAAGAGATAGATATATCTCCTATTATTATACAATACAGTTTTATATAGTCTGTATGCAATTACCTGAGTTGGAATGTGACCAAGACTCTAGGTTAACAAACACCCCCACCCTTGTGCAAAATGGAAGGGGACTTTTTTAATGATCACAGCCTAGACGTCTCACTTAAACACCTCTCCTCCGTTAGTACATTATCCTTTCCAACGTGCTGAGCTGTTGGATCAGTTCTAATGAAGGAGGAAGACAGACACTTTCTAAGTGCTAAGCATTCCATCCCTGAGCATTTACGTATGTGAATAGTCCAAATACATGCTTAAGTGGCTTGCTGGGTTGGGGTTAGAGTCGTTGGTGATCCCTCAGAGTTCAATGATAATGGTCTTCCAATAAAATGATAGCTGGTTATTTCTGGTGGCCCCACAGCTGACTAATGAGACCTATCTGGGATCCACAGACTTTGTCACAGTTGGGGCAGTGTGAACAGCAACTTGCAGAATCAAGTCCTGAGTCCCAAATACCCTTCCCTGCATTACCAGTGGCTTTCCAGGGAGGTCTTCCATTGAAGTGTGGACCAGGCCTGCCTCTGCTTCATTTATAAGACCTGACAAGATCACAGCTTGAGTTGCTATAACTTCAGCCTATTCAGTACTGGATTTTGGCTTTGCCATGTGCTAAGTAATGAGAAATGTTTTTTTGTGTCTTTCCCCAAGACTGTGGGGGGATTTTTTAGAGACTCATAGAAAGGAAAAATCTAGGTTGATCATCAGGAAGATCTTCCTACCAATGAAGTCAATTAAATTGTGGGACAGCCTCTCAATACACTAGAAAACATACTTCAGGGAATAACGCTATACCTACAGAAGTATGGACAAGATGATCTAATAGGTCTTTCCAGCTGTAATGTCTGTGATGCTGTGATTCACTTAAGAGTATGCCACACCTCAAATGCCACCAGAGCTGAAACCTGTCAAACCTGAGCAGTAATTGCACCAGCTCTTCAGAGCTCTTACCACAGACAATGAGGATTTCCAGTCTCACAGTGTTGATGCTGAAATACAATGAAAGCAATTAGATTATAGCCCAGCTGAATCTGAAGGCTTGTCTACACTTGAAAGTTAATTCAGATTAAGGTAGGGTATGAATTTAAAGTTCAATAGCTGGACCTGACCAGCTCTGTGTGTGGTCACTCTTTAATTTAAAAAGGTCCTGTTTAATTTAATTGGAGTAGGTTAAGCTAAATAGGAACAAGGCACTCTTTTTTCCAGAATAAGAGTGTTCCCACATTGAGTTGGTCAGGACCAGCTGATCAGGAACATCATTATGTGTAGCCAAGTACTGAGGCAGTCTGTAGTTTGCTCCATGCATTTGAAGAAGTGAGATTTTTTACCCATGAAAGCTTATGCCCAAATAAATCTGTTAGTCTTTAAGGTGCCACCAGACTCCTTGTTGTTTTTGTGGATACAGACTAACATGGCTACCCGCTGATACTTGTAGTTTGCTTGTTTTCCTTGGAAGGATAGATGGGCCACATAGGTCTTTGGGAAAAGAGGACTTTGCTTTTATCCTGCCTAGCCTCTGAAATGGACACCTGTCACACCATTTACCATCTCATGGACATGGCATCCTTTACATTCCTCCAGATTTTGTTTTATGGTCTCTGAAGAGCAAGGGGTTATTGGTATTTGACCAAGTACTAGGGCAAAAATGAAGAATATTTGAAACATGCATTTACTGGATTTGCTATTGATGCTCTTTCTTCTTTTTTGTGCTCAAAAATGGGAAAGTGAATTGCTAATTGAGCCATACCCTCCTTTCTCCAATCCCTTTCCCTTAATGGGCTGACACTATACAGGTGCCGGCTTCCAATTTTCCCCAGGGGTGTTCAACCCCTGCTCAGCCCCAGGGCCCACCCCCACTCCACCCCTTCCCCCAAGGCTCCACCCTCCACCCAGCCTCTTCCCGCCCTCTCCCCCAAGTGAATCCCATTCCCACTCCTCCCACTCCCTCCCAGTGCCTCCTGCACGCTGCGGAACTGCTGACCTGAGGAGTTGATCGGCGGGGTCACCAGCAGATGGGAGGCCCTGGGGAGGGAGTTGTGGGGGAGCTTGGCTGCTGTTGGGTGCTAAGAACCTGCTGATTTTTTCCATGGGTGCTCCAGCCCTGAAGTACCCATGGAGTCGGCACCTATGTGACAGTATATGCAGAGCTGTGCCATGCAATCAGCACCCTGCCGGATCAGGCACTTTGACAAACATTTTCCACTTTCTAGCCATACACTGATTCAGTGCTCGGTTGTAACAAGACTAAGAGAAAGCAGCAGGTCTGGAGTCTGTCTGAAGCCTCCCATTTATCCACAGGACTTGTAAAAGAACAGAAGCTGGCATAAAACAGATTCTCAACCACAGTATGTTCAATCAAAGGCATGCAGTCCTCCCTAGCCTCAGTACATCTCACTGTCACACTAACTTCACATTTTCTTCATTACTCTCAGTGCAGACAGAACATTTCGGGAGCAAAGGCCAAACTTTTCTGATGCCATGCATATGCTGGGTAACAACAATTTTGGAGCCTGAAGTCACATGGGTGGGATGGTGTATTTCCTAAAACATTTCATAGAAGAACATGCCACAGGATTTAAAAAACTTTAATCCAATACATCAGAACTGCTGTGGTCCTCCATTTCCAAATATTAAGACTATGAAAATTTCTTCCTCGCTGGCAGTATTTTAATGGGACCAAAGAATCTTTCGGTGCCTCCCTATGCTGACAAACTCAGATCGACTATATAATGCCCCCTCCTCTATTTTCTCCCTTGTCAGAAATGTTGATGTATAGGAAGGTCCATTGCTGTGTATGGAGACATACCTAGCCTGCTCTCTGCTTCTCAAAACTTAATTCTAGGTAGACAAGGGTAATCCCTTACAATGCCGGTGCTTTGCAGATTGCCCTTCAAATGAATGCTGAGAATGCCTATCTGTGTTCACAGCTTTCTAAGGCTTAGTCATGCCATACTGTATACAGCATTTTTTTGGCCTCCCACCCTTGAAATGTGAAAACTTGGGGCCCTGTTCTTCTTTCACAGGATAAAAGTAATTCCCATTGACCTTGGGAAGAGATATTCCTTTCCAGTGATAGGAAAAATAGACTCCTTGATGCAGGGCTCAGTGTAAAAAGAGTGGGGGGAAATGACATACTATTCATGGCTAACATGAAATATGGAAGCACACACAATGCATGCATTTCAGTCAGGTTAGCTAACGCCGCTGTTTCTAGAAGGGCTGATACATGAGTGATTGGGTATGAATAATACTTGATGTATGAGTAATTGTGAGTGTTTGTATGAGAGAAAATATGGATTCAAACATTCAAAAATGGGCATCTTTCTCCCAGGTTTGAGGATAATTCTGGTCAGAATATAATAGGTCTGCAACCCTAAGACTGATTTTGCAAAGAATTCAGGTTTCAGAGTGGAACAAGAGAGCTCAAGCTACAATATTAAGATCTAGAAATGGACCTACCCAACATTTGGGGTATACAAACCCAGGATTTTGCTTTGGCCCCATTATAGAGATGGTCATAACGTTCAGATCCCAATAAGAACATAAGAATGGCCATACTGGGTCAGACCAAAGCCCAGAATCCTGCCTTCCAATAGTGGCCAATGCCAGGTTCTTCAGAGGGAATAAACAGAACAGGTAATCATCAAGTGATCCATCCCCTGTTGCCCATCCAGCTTCTGGCAAACAGGCTAGAGACACCATCCCTTCCCATCCTGGCTAACAGCCATTGATGGACCTATCCTCCATGAACTTATCTTGTTCTTTTTTTAACCCTGTTATAGTCTTGACCTTCACAACATCCTCTGGCAAGGAGTTCCACAGGTTGGCTGTGTATTGTAATCATAATTGGAGATATACCTATCTCCTAGAACTGAAAAGGACCTTGAAAGGTCATTGACTCCAGCCCCCTGCCTTCACTAGCAGGACCAAGTACTGATTTTTGCCCCAGACCCCTAAGTGGCCCCCTCAAGGAGTGAGTTTACAACCCTGGGTTTAGCAGGCCAATGCTCAAACCACTGAGCTATCCAGCTTTTTAAGAAGCACATTTGTCATACCAGCTCCTGTAGTATCATCAATATCAATAAATTCTAGAAAATGCTCTCTGACAGTCACCATTGCAGGGACATTTTCACTAGGTTCTGTTGTTACTACAAAATGCACTATTAAAGTCATTTGTTCCATATGGCTGATGTCAGGTGTGCAGTCCAGAATAACAGTAATATCTTGCTGACTTCAGATCTGCCACAATCTTCTGTTTGACTTTTGTTGCTAGTAACTGTATGATCTCATTTTGAATTGTTTTTCCAAGGTAGTGGTGTGTGTACATTTCTTGGGTGGTGACTCTTCTTAGACGCTCCTGGAATACAGCATCAAATTCAGTCATCAGCTCCACAATTTTAAGGATGTTTCCATTGTTTGGCACATACAGCTGATCTGAAGTGCCATGCAGTGCTAGGTTTTGGGTAGCAAGCATTCTCACAATAGCAACAAGCCTTTTCAGAACATTTTGCCAGTAAAGAGACTCTGATGCAATCTTCTCTTGATGCTGATCATCTATGCTGGCCTTTAACCTTAGTCTCATCTCAAGCTCTTTCCACCTATGGAATGCTCTCTGGTGATTTGCTGCCTTCTCATGGCATGCTAGATTTCTAGCTAGATTTTTCCAGTCCTTTGTTCCTGTAGAACCTAATGTGGCTGGAACATTAGACTGGAAGAATTTGCAACAAAAACAGTATGCAGCATTCTGGGTTTTTGAGTACATAAGCCATGGCCTCTCCACCTTGTCGCCATTGGGGATTTCACACCAGTAATGTGTTGGATGGAAACTTCTATTTTCATTGTCTTTGGGGAACATGAAGTTTTTCACTTGCTGTGGCCCATGCAGTGCAAGGAAGTCCCTCAGGCTACTGCTCAAGTGGGTCCACAGTTCTGGATCATCTAGACTTAAGGAACTAAACTCAGCAGCAAGCTTATTAATCTCTCCTCGTATGGAAGCTGTTCCATACCCCTAATCATTTTTGTTGACCTTTTCTGTACCTTTTCCAATTCCAGTATATCTTTTTTGAGATGGGGCAACCAGATCTGCACACAGTATTCAAGATGTGGGCGTACCATGAATTTATATAGAGGCAATATAATATTTTCTGTCCCAATCTAGATTTAGAGCCAAACTTTCCCAAATACTGGGAGTGTACAAATCCAGGGTTGTCATTAAATATACATAGAAACCAATATACTACACTGGGCAAAATCCTCTCTTGACTTTCACTGCTCAATAGCTGTATTTTTGTTTATTATAATTTTATTTATTTCATTGTATACTTAAAACAAGCCTATACAAAAGGTTTAGGCCTCTTTGAGAGATCTTAGGAAATACACATCAATTAAGGAAAACATGCTAACACAGCAATTCTCTCACCCAGCAAAGGAAAAAAAACCCTTCATGACAGCCGCTACCCAGCCTCTCAGACTCCCCCATCCACCCACGCCAGCTCTTAGGTAGGCCCTTCCTCGTGGAAAGTTTTGTAGCATGCCCTAAAGATCAACAGACTTAGATTGGGAGCAAATTCCAAAGTCTCAGGCCCCTCACAAAAAGCACCCAGCCTGTCATCTCTGTTAAATCAAGAACACTCCAACTTTCGCATCCCGGATGACCATTGCTGTGACTGTAACAAATAAGGGAGGAAATGTTTCCCCTCAAACTGAACATGAGGGAGAGGGTAAATCAAGATAGAATGTAATTACCTGATTTCAGTCACAGTCCCAATTCAGATACAAGGCTGACAGATGAGCCTTGATGAGGCGTAGCACACATTTAAACCCAATGATTAGGAGTAGTCACATTAATCCATAAGCTTCTGCAAACAATTTCACCATCTACTTATTTGGATAAATAGTACGAATTAGTTTCTTGAAATGTTATTTAAATAACAAACCTGTTTGCCTAAATATATTTTTAAAAGCTTTTGAAATAGAACCAAAATTCAACTGAAGGGTTTAAAAATAAACCCTCCAGTTTCCAGATGAACAAACACATTTTCACAACCTTTACCTAGCCCAATCGTGTCTTTTCTCTGCATGTAGCTACATGACAAGTGAAAGAAAGGAATAAATAACCTTGCCAAGTATTTGGCAGTCCAATCATTCTATTATAGTCAAGAAATTGCACCTCAGATGAGAGGCAGCAGAGCTTAATTAAAAGTTAGATAGTTTGTTAGGGTTGTTTTTTTGCTTGTTTGTTTTTGTTTTTGTGTTTAGACATGACTTAGTTTCAACTTATAGAAATTCCAAAACATCCTCTTAAGGGAAATGTGAGGCCCAGCAAATTGAAAGGACTTGGAGTACAGTAAACGGCAAATTGTTTTTTAGGGCAGTTGTTTTAAAATATCCCCAAAGGAAGTGTTGCTCCATTGTTGTCCTGCAGCCTGGAATTGTCACCCAATTAGTGCTGGATGATTATTGTACCCTAAAGGGAGAGATGACGCTGAAAATATGATTTCCATTTTGGTTTTAAACCACCATGAAGTCAGGTTCTATAAAGACCACTAATTACAAAAAAGTAACAAAAGACAACAATCTTTGTCACTGATCTCAGGTTTCTTTTTCTGCATCTGGTTCTATTTTTATGTATAAAGAAAGGAAGAATGAAGCCTACACAAGAAGACTTAGATGCCTTGAGTTCTGATATATATGTCTATATCTAGCAACTTTACAAAACACCTACCATTTATAAAAAAAAAACAAACAAAACCCCAACTATGTGTGAGCAAGGGAGTCTTAGAAGGTTTCCAGCAGGACTCGGTCATTATCGTCCAAATTCAGACCTACTGTAAGTGGTCATGACTTCTTGGCATAGCTCTGTGGTAACTTGGTTCTGAATTTGATCCAACGGTTTACTATAAAGTCTTGCATCTTTAATGAGCCCAAAGAGCCATATTTACCTTTTAAGCCATAAGGAGGGAATGCTGTTAAAATGAACCGCCTTTAGGGTAAAATGAAATAAGTGGTTAGTGTTATGTAGTGACAGAGAGCGAGGATGGGGTACTAGACTGGGACTTGGGACACTGGAGTGCAATTTCCTACTCTGCCACAGACTTCGTGGGTGACCCTGGGCAAGTCATTTAGTTTCTCTGGAGTGGTGAGTATGCTTATAAAATTTGCAGATGGAACCAAGTTTGGAGGTGTTGCTAGCACTTTGGAGGACAGGATTAGAATTCAAAACAACCTTGATAAATTGCAGAATTGGTCTGAAATCAACAAGACAAAATTCAATAAAGACAGCTGCAAAGTACTACACCCAGGATGGAAAAATCAAATGCACACTACAAAATGGGTAATAACTGACTAGGTGGTAGTACTGCCAAAAAGGATCTGGTGGTTCTAGTGGATCATAAATTGAATGAGAGTCAACAGTGTGATGCAGTTGTGGAAAAGCCTAATATTCTTGGGTGCATTAACAGGAGTGTGGTATGCAAGACATGCAAGGCAATTGTCCCTCTCCACTCAGTACTGGTGAGGGCCCCAGCTAGCGTAATGTGTCCAGTTCTGGGTGCCACATTTTAGGAAAGATGTGGACAAATTGGAGAGAGTCAGGAGGAGAACAACCAAAGTGATAAAAGGTTCAGAAAACCCGATCACTGAGGAAAGGTTAAAAAAAACTGGGCATGTTTTGTCTTGAAAAAAGAAGACTGAGGGGGGACCTGATAACAGTCTGCAAGTATGTTAAGACCTATTATAAAAAGGGTGGTGATCAATTGTTCTCCACTGAAGGACAAAAAGGAATGGGCTTAATCTGCAGCAAGGAATACTTAGTTTAGATATTAGGGAAAATGTCAAGCTCTGGAATATGCTTCCAAGGAAATGTTGTAGAATCCCCATCACTGGAGGTTTTTAAGATGAAGTTGGACAAACACCTCTCAGGGATGGTCTAGGTTTATTTCATCTTGCTTCAGAGCAGGGGACTAGACTTGATTCCTTCCCAAGGTTCCTTCCAGACATACATTTCTATTATTCTAGGATTAAAAGGTTAGAGGTGCTCTGATACTACAGTAATCGGGATAACACAAGTATCTAAGGTAGGTAGGTAGACAGACAGAAAAGTAAATAACACCATCTCGATTCAAAGCTATTGAGGGATACATATCGGTGACCTGCTTTTCCAAAATGCTGAACTTCCCGCAGCTCCTATTGATCTCAATGAGTGCTGCTGATTGTTCAGCACTTACGAAAATCAGGTCATTTCTTTAGATGCCTTAATGAAGATTTAGAAGCCTAACTTTTGGCAT
The DNA here is from genome assembly GCF_016161935.1 of Mauremys reevesii. NCBI lineage: Eukaryota > Metazoa > Chordata > Testudines > Geoemydidae > Mauremys > Mauremys reevesii. Next base: position 80,551,167 of record NC_052626.1, read on the forward strand.
CTGATCTTTAAAACCTTAGCCATAATAAAAGAGAGTTCGTCCAGGACACTAGGGCTAACAAGCCTATGCTTGCAAAAAGTGCCATCAAATCTTTAATGAGCCAAAACATTCAGGATCTTGTTTTTCACTCTAGTGAGAGAACTTCCAGCAGCACAGTGCCCCAGAGACCAAACTCAGGCATAACTGACTGAGGCCCCAGTTTAGCAAGTTACTTAAGCACATGCTTTGCTAAGTGTGTTAGCAGTTCCCATTGATTTCAATGGGGTGTTTAAAGTTGTTTACATATTTAAGAATTTTACTGAAACAGGACCTTCGTGCTGTCTTCTGAATGACCAGTACCATTTTTTACAATGCTCCAGCCTGATAATTTTCTACAGTCTTGTGTAACCATTTACACCTGTGCAAAATGAGTACAAAACTCATTTTAAGTGACTTTGAACTACTGTAAATGACTACACAAAATGCAAGACAGTAGAGACAGGACACCTATAGTTATCCCTCTCAGTTCTCCCATTCACTTTCTGTTCAGGTTCAACTATGCTTAACTGAAGAGACTATACGCAAGATGGTAACATGACAAGTTAAAGAACATTTATTTAATGGTCGGTTGGGTACTCTTCCATTCTTTTTTTCCCATGCATGTCCAAAAAAGGCATTAACTTTTATTACAAGAAACAGCCAACAAGAAGCATATGAGCAATGAAATAAATTAGAGCTGTTATTATCTTTAATGTCTATTTCATTTTGCTTTACATAATCCCTCAGGTTGTCTGCTGTCTGATGTCTTGAGATGCAGAGAGTTATTTGACCAGGCCATTAATATATTCCTTGATTCCCACCATCTTACAAATGGAATGAAGAGTTGATCCCTAAAGCTGGTCATAACAGACTCATTTTTAGAACTATATCTCAGAAAACGTGGCCAAGAAATGAGGCCCTTTAACCCTACACATGACTTGGACTCAGAACCATAACACAAGAAGTTCCTTGACTCTTACAACACCACACACTAGCATTTCCCTGCAGTGGTACCCAGAAACCAAGTGCTAGAGCCACAAAGGAGACTGAGGCTCAACACTGCAACACCTAACTTGAGGCTTCCTGCTGCCTGCTGAAATGCAGTAAGGCATCCAGGCTCCCTGTACAATGCATGGGGAGAATCAGGCACCTGCAAATGGGATTCACGGAAGCCAGCATGCTGAGTGGGGAGCAGCCAAGCTAGCCAGTAGGGAATGCTAAGGAGAGGGGTGTGACCTAGGCTCCACCTCTCAAAGGGAGTTAGGTGCCTAGCTCCATTTGGGGTTCATAGCTGAGAGCCCACTCCTGGATTTAGGTACCTAAAGCAGGTCATCCCTGTCTCACACAAAAAAATAAGGAAGTTGTAGTAACAACCTCCTTCTATCTAATGGCCTGGTGGTCACAGCACTTGCCCAGTTTTAAATTTTCACTGTCAGAGGAACAGGGACTTGAACCTATATCTCCCACTTCACAGGGGAGTACTTGAACCACTGTGTTAGGAGGTCTACTATGGCAAGCCATTCTCAGTGTCTCTTCCTGAAGCTATTCAACTTTGTATAAACTATTCATTGGAGCAGGGACTTGAACCTGAATCTCCCACATCCCCAGAAAGTGCCTTAACAATGGGGCTGTAGAGTCAGTCTCACATGCTCTTGCGCTCTAATAGCCCAATGAATATTTAAGTATTTCATTCAAAATACAGTTTCAGCAGGAGAGATTGAGAAATCCACCCCAGAATACCCGACTGGCCAGTGGTTAGATGGGCTCATGTGGGAAATAAGGGTTCAAGTCCTTGAACCTCACAGAGAGAGGAGGGTTATAAGCCAAACCTTCCACAGCCTGGGTGCATGCTCTAACCAGTGGACTACAGGATATAAAATGTGCACCACTGCCACCATGTTTTCTGCAGGGACCAATCCAGTAGGTGAGTTCTAAGGCAGCCTCTGAGCCAGCTTACTGGGTCGGGCCCCCACAGGTAGGATAGGTGAGGTAATGCTGAGTCTGAGGATCCTGCCAGAGTTTAGGCATGAGCTGGGCATCAGAACTTAGGTGGCTGTGCGCATGCCCATCATCAGATTCTTAGGTACCTAAGAGACTTTATCAGTGGAAACTTAGGCACCTTAGGTACCTACAGGGTTAGGCAGCTGCTGAGTGGGGGTTTTAGGATCTACATTTTGGACTTAGGCCCCTAAAATGGCAGTTAAGCACCTAAATCCCTCTGTGGATTTAGCTCCAAATGTTCTGAAATCTGGAAGGTGGGGTCAATCAGGATTTATTTGAGGAGTAAGACGCAGACCCTAGCAACTAGGAGGTGGGACAGAGCACTAAACCAGGAGGGAGCAGAAGAAGGGAATTGGCACTAGTGAACGGAGGAGTATTTGCAAATGGGAGGGGGAAGTCAAGTTGATGTGATTTCAGGATTACCAGAGAGGTAAACCACTAGGGGGGTTAGCCTATTAAATTCTCACAGTACTGTGGAGACTGGAGAGCTAAATAACTGGGCGGGTTCTGGTCCCTCTAAAATCTATGATAAAAATGCCACTGACTCCAGTAGAAGCAGAATTTGGCTTTCCTGAGGAAAGTATAGAAGCTGCACCCACTTGCAGGATCATTATACTTCTCCTCAGTTCCCTCAGTACACTTTACTGAGGATGAATATACACTTTTGATATCACAACATTTTTGAGTCTCAAATTCCTTGCCCTGCCCACAGCCCCCTTAACAGCCCTGTTTCCCATATAGTCATTGATTTCACATCAATGCCATATGTAAAATATGTAAACAGGGAAAATATTCCTAATGAAATCTTCAAAACACCTGTTTGAAACTTTCATTAATTTTGAAATTAGATTTTCTAGAAAAAATGTGGGCCCAATTTTCCTTCTGAGGGATATGAGGGCCCATGTATGCTTTACTTGAAAGACTTTTTACTGAAGTAAATTGAATCAATAGATGAAGCAGTAATAAGTCATTCACCCAAGAGTTCTGAAGGAACTCAAATATGAAATTGCAGAACTACTAACTGTGGTATGTAACCTATCACTTAAATCAGCTTCTGTGTCAGATGACTGGCATTTGGTTATCTATCCTCCAATCTTTAAAAAAGGCTCCAGAGTGATCTTGACAATTACAGGCCAGTAAGCACAACTTCAGTACCAGGCAAACTGGTTGAAACGACAATAAATAACAGACTTATCAGACACATAGTGAACATGATTTGTTGGGGAGGGGTCAATATAGTTTTTGTAAAAGGAAATTATGCCTCACCACTCTATTAGAATTTTCTGAGAGGGAGGGTTAACAACCATGTGGACAAGGAGGAGCCAATGGATATACTATATGTGGACTTTCAGAAAGCCTTTGGCAAGATCCCTCACCAAACGCTCATAAGCAGCCATGGAATAAGAGGGAAGGTCCTCTCGTGTATCAGTAACCGATTAAAAGATAGGAAACAAAGGGTAGGACTAACTGGTCAGTTTTCAGACTGGAAAGAGGTAAACAGCAGGGTCCCCCAAGGATCTGTACTGACATCTGTGCCATTCAGCATACTCATAAATGATCTGAAAGAAGTGGTACATAGTGAAGTGGCCAAGTTTGTGGGGGATACAAAATTACTCAAGATAGTTAAGTCCAAAGCAGATAGAGAAGAGTTAAAAAGGGATCTCACTAAACTGGATGACTGGATAACAAAATGGCAGATGAAATTCAGTGTTTATAAATGCAAAATAATTCACTTTGGAAAACATCATCCCAACTATACATACAAAATGATGGGGTCTAAATTAGCTATTATCACTAAAAGAGATTTTGGAGTTGTCATGGATAATTCTCTGAAAACATCTGCTCAATTTGCAGCAGCAGTCAAAACAGTTAACAGAATGTTAGGAACTATTGAGAAAGGAGTACATAATAAGACATCATAATGCCACCCTATAAAGCCCTGAGTACTTGAGTACTGCATACAGTTCTGGTCACCCCATCTCAAAAAAATACATTAGAATTGGGAAAAAGTACAGAAAAGGGCAACATAAATTACCTGGGGCATGGAACAGCTTCCATATGAAGAGAGATTAAAAAGACTGGGACTATTCAGCTTAGAAAAGAGTTGACTGAGGGGGTATATCATAGAGGTCTATAAAATCATGAATGCGGTGGAGAAAATCAATAAGGAAACATTTACCCCATTCATATAACACAAGAACCAGGGGTCACCGAGTGAAATTAGTAGGCAGCAGGTTTAAAACAAACAAAAGGAAGTATTTCTTCACACAACACACAGAGCAGAGTAACCCTGCAGAATTCTTTGCCAAAACTATAACTGAGGTCAAAAATGAATTAGATAAGTTCATGGAAGATAGGTCTATCAATGGCTGTTACATGATCAGAGATGTAACCCCATCCTCTGGGTGTCCCTAAGCCTCTGACTGCCAGAAGCCAGGAGTGGATGACAGGGAATGGATCACTCAATAATTGCCCTGTTCTGTTAATTCCCTCTGAAGCACCTGGCATTGGCCACTGTCAGAAGACAGGATACTGGGCTGGGTGGACCATTGGCCTGACCTAATATGGCCATTCTTATGTTCTTATGTTAATGCTGCCCAGAGCCATCCATTCCCTCTGCTGAATTGGCAGCTGCAAAGCAATCTAGGCTTATTGCATGCTAATGCTCACAATGCCTACACAGTTTGTTACAAACAAACTTGTGGGTCAAGGCACTGCTGAGTACATTATGTTCCATCAGATTATCTGCTGAGCATATCTGCTTGTGTCACTGCACAGTCAGCAATGCCTTGTGACACCAGCTCATCAAGTATATATTGGATATTTCAGAGCTTCAGTTATTCTTGGCTTCTGCACAGTCATTATTAATGACTGTGTTCATTATGAATAATACCACGTGCTGAGTATCAAAAGAAATCACCATAGTGATAGGCATTATGTACATATCCCAGATGAATAAATAGATATCAGAGCTAGTGTTTGGCCCGCTAGTGACCAAATAGTGCAAGAAGTGTTATTCTTTACTTATGGCCATATCAAATAGTTATCTCTCTGTACCTTTCGGTCTACAGAGGATTAAGTCAAAGGAGAAGAAAAGAGTATAAGAATTGCCATACCAGCTGTGAGAAACTGTCCCTCAGGTCTGGAATTCTGCCTGTTAGTTCAGAAAAATGCAAAACTCTCCTACTAGAACAACCTGACCAGTTTGATAGTACTGTACATGGCAGTAGGTACCCCTGCAAGTATCAGTTTATGGCCTGAAGCATGAGACTGGATTACCCATAGTTTAGCATGCTTTATGGTTTATTTGGAGAATGACAATCTATTTAATCAGCATTTTCCATTTCTTTGGCATCTAAGGTGACTATGGCTCTAGCTATTGGAATATAATAACATCTTGCTCATATATCCCTGATTAAAGTATGTTGCAACTGCCCATCTATTCTGCATGCAGGTAAATCAGTGTAGGTTGCATTTTCCCCTGATGTGATCAAAACTGCAGGAGTGGGACAGAAAGTTCAAGAAAGGTATGAAATGAACCTTGGATTGTATTACACAAATTATCCCTGAGGTAGGAAGGAACAGGGATGCTGTCTCCAAGCCCCATGGATCCACAGGGAAAGACCAACTCATTCTTGCAGTGTACCAGTTGCCTCTTCTTCCTTAACAGCCCTACTACTAAGAGATCCTTTGGCATCTCTGTCTGTGAATTAACCCCACCTCCTACTGGAGTGCTGGTGAAGAGACAGACATAGTACTGCCAGGTGCAGCACTAGTTTGGTCCAAGATATCTACCAGCTTATAAGAAAAGCTGTTCTGTTTGGGCTGCTATCTGCCAGCTCTGCCAAGATGTCTGCACATCTACACAGAATTGGAACTGAAGGGCTTAGAGGTACCATGTGACATTGGCTCCATTCCCCACTTCTGTGACCTTTGAGGCTTTTTCTTTTATTTTTATTTGCTCTTCTCAATGCCTTAGAGAGAAGGGGACCACAGAGCCCTGCATAATGGAACATCAAGTAACCCAGCAGACACTCAATTGCCTCAGCACTTACCCACATTATTTTAAATTCTTTTGACATTCCCCCCCATTCTATTCTATGCTGGTCCTTATGTCATCCTCATTACCGGTATATGAGCATCTTCCAGTAGTGCATTAAGCAATGTGATTACACATCTGTCATGTCAGGTTCACACTCTCTCTCTCTCTTTCTTAAGAATGCTGTGTTTAAATAACTTTTCAATGCTCACTTACAGGCTGAATTGTGTCTATTGTAAGAAAACGTTTCTTGCTCATTGTTTTTATCTGTATAACATTCAAATTAATTTTGTAAGAAAGAAACTCACAGAAAGAAAGCCATATTATGAAAGAAAGTCATATTGGTTCCAATCAATGAGCAAAAGTTTCTTAAGAATCAATTGCTTGACTCGGAAAGAGTCACAATGTCCAGGTATTAATCTATGTAGTGCAAACAAAATGATTCCCCAAAGGGAATTTCCAGTTGGAATAGATTCAATTAAAAATGCATAATTATTGATTCTTTCTTGCTCAATTGGCTGGAGCAGTACAGCTGCCTATTAGTATTCCACTGAGATCAGAGATGAATAAGTAGGTCAGTTAGTGCTGAAAAGTCTTCCTTAATTCTCCCCTTCTTAACAACTAATAGGATGAGATGGACAAAAGAAACTATAGACTCAATGGGCACTATCTTGCTCACTTTACTTATGCGTGCAGTCCCATTAGCCTGGATGGAACTACACACGAGAAAGGAGGGCTAGATTTTGCCCAAAATCAAGGAACATTTCCTAACAGTTGGATCTGTCAAACTGTGGAATAGTCTTCCCCAGGGAAGTGGTGGAGGATACACAGCTTGAAATGTTTACAACATTGGACTAGGAAAAGCACAGAGAAAAATAGAATACGGACCCATTCTGCATTTCCAGGGTCAGTGAACTCATTTCTATAGCTATGCTGCATTGCTTTGGAAATTCATATCTGTGTACATAGCACTTTATGGCTTTAAAAACATCTGCTTAAGTGTGTACTGTGCTTTGTTAAAAGGATTTGAGGAAGCTCTCACATGTTCATTGGAATTTTGCTTGGCTTTTGTACACTCAGACCTCTGGTCATCCACACACAAAAAATGTGCAGCAAAAAGGAAACATATTAGGTGGGAGTTACATAATCAATGCCACCCATTTAAATAAAAAAGGGAAGCCATACCTCAGATCTTTATTCATTTTTTCCTTATTTGAGCCAAGTTCTAAATGATGCCAGCGGTCAAGATCCTGAAGTCTTATTCATTTCTCATTCATTCAAGAAAATCCTCACTGGATCACATCCTTTACTCTGACTTTTCTCTGTCAAAACTCCCATTGACATAACTGGCAGTTTTCCTAAGCAATGACGGAGTAAACACTGGGTAACGCACTCAGGACTCAGTGCCACTGGTGCCACTTGGAGCTTTGCTCATGTTCACTTAAAAAAATAGGCTGGTAAAAATCCCAATAGCAAATGAAAAAAATGGACATGGGAGGGAGTGGGGGGCTGAAGTGTGTGGGGGGAAATACAACATTAATTTGTGTCAAGTAAGAGCACCTCAGCAAAGCAAGGGAGGTACCGAGTCCCTGAGCATGGTGGGACAAGAACAATACTGAAGGGCTGTGGGCTTCGAACAGATGCTGATCTTATAGTATTGTTTTCCTTTAGAAAGTGCATTGTGTCCTGAATTACTATAGCAGATGTCTGTTTTCATTCAAAAGCTCTTTTGCTATGTACAAGTCTCATTAACTCTTTCTACACATACACCAAACAGGTAACAATTCTCAGAAGAGCAGTTACTAGTTCTCAGGATTGGAAATAAGCCCAAACCTCACCTCTGGATCCAAAATGAACTTTGGAGGTATTTGACATTCAAATTCAGATCTGGATTTCACAAATATGTCCTATCTTTATAATGGACCATACCTAAAGTACAGATTCAGACTTTCCATCTTGGGATCATCTTTACATTGTAATCATCATGCATCTTTCCAAATCATTTATGAAGAAAGGATGTAACTTTGGAGTCCACAATGTCTAAGACAGGCACTCTGCAGACAGCAGAACAGCTTTACAGCACTATCTAACGCTCCACTCCTTCTCTTGAGTGAACTTTGGTCACAAAGTTGCTGTGGCTAGAATCCAAGTCAACAAATTGAGCTGTGGAATCTTTCATTAGAAAACTTGAAACTAGAGATTAATCTGGCTGAGGAGACTGAATTCAAATCCCGGGAGTTTGGAATGAGATCCACAGCTGGCTTTTAATTGTGCATTGACCAGTTCAGAATACTGATCGTTTGGGTTTGTTCAGATCTCATCTTTGATCCATACTGTACAATTTGAGCCCACATCTCTCTGGAACTCAAACCACATGAGGCTTGTCAGATTTCACCTCTCATTATCAACTAGGTTCACCAAAAGCTTCATTAATATTCTTAAATTTTCTGAGTATACCTGAGGCCAGTTTCAATTAGCTTCACATAGAAACCAGATGTAACTCAAAAAGAACAGGAGTACTTGTGGCACCTTAGAGACTAACACATTTATTTAAATTAGATACAATTAACTTAGGTTTGAACAGAGACTGGGAATGGTTGGGCCTTTACACTAATTGAATCTATTTCCCCATGTTAGGTATCCTCACATCTTCTATGGGTCATCTCGATTATCACTTCAAAAAGGTTTTTTTCTCCTGCTGATGATAGTTTCTCTCAATTGATGGGCCTCTTACAGTTGGTATGGCTATTTCCACCTTTTCATGTTCTCTGTATGTAGAAATATCTTCTTGCTGTATGTTCCAGACTATGCATCTGATGAAGTGGGCTGTAGCCCACGAAAACTTATGCTCAAATAAATTTGTTAGTCTCTAGTCTGTATCTGCAAAAAGAACGGCACCTTAATGTGGCTAAAAGGCAATAATAGGAGATATACCAATTTCCTAGAACTGGAAGGGACCTTGAAAGGTCATCAAGTCCAGCCCCCTGCCTTTACTAGCAGGACCAATTTTTTGCCCCAGATCCCTAAGTGACCTCCTCAAGGATTAAACTCACAACCCTGGGTTTAGCAGGCCAATGCTCAAACCACTGACCTATCCCTCCCCCCTCACTGAGCTATGTACTCTGAGATATAACTCAGTGGTCTGGAAACAGTTTCACTCTGAGTTTTGCAGAAATCCAAATCTCAGAGTGGAATTCTCAAGGTCAGAAACCAGAAACACATTCATTTGGGCCCCTACAACCCAGAACCACTATGTGGCTTTAATCACAAAGTATTTCTGTTACCCAAAAAAGCATTAGTTCTCTCTGGTGGGAACATCTGAATTACCGCATCTGAGTGGTTCTTATATTGTATTTGGCTACTGTTCCTTTTTCCATTATGTTTTGCTACACATTATTGTAATCAGACAGATGATACGCACGCTCGCAGTTCCCCAGAAGAACATTTAGATTAGGAGTTAAATAATATATTTCTCTTTGTAAGATGAACTGAAAAGATGTTTCTAAAATTTAATTAGCTAATAAAGTCTTTAAGTAATAAACAAGGAATAGACAATACATCACATTCTCCTTTGTCACTTCAGCTGCAATGCATCACATTCTCCTTTGTCACTCCATCGACTTCAAATGACAATTTTGCCCTGTGCATTTGCATTTTAAAATAACAGAATAAAATCATTTTTACTCACGTTTGATTTCACAGTTTCTGTATTTCTCCTGTGACAAGTAGTGGCAACATCACTTATTGCAGGAGAGATATTGAATATTGTTGCTAGGTCTTGGCATAATCAATGCTGTTTTTCAGACCATCTTTAATAAGAAACTCTCAGTTCATTTTAGTACAGGAAAAAGTTTTTACAAAACCTAAAGACCCATATAATATTTCCATTTATTGATATTTCTAATTCCAAGAGAAACATTTTTAAAGTAAAGAGGAATTAAACATCCCATTTCAGTGTTTGCAAATAAAGTATTGCAGCCTTGACTCCATGTATAAGAAACTGAAAGTGAAATCAACTATAAAAGACTGAACTCAGGAAGTCTGTTCTTATATTCCAGGTTAAGTAGAATCCAAGAAGCAAAAAACAGAAGCACCTGTGAAAAGTAAAATCGTTTGGGTTTTTTTTCAAATTCTTTCAATTGTTAATAATTAAAAGTGATATCTGTAACATAGATAGGGACTTTGATAGATATATGGAAACTGGCCAGTGTCCCTTTACATATTTTTGGATACAAGCTCCATCAATTATTAGATGCATATTTTAGAGTTTACTCTGAGGGTGGCATTAATTATTAACTCAACTGAAACTCACACTGGTGATATCAACAAAAGCAAAATGCATGGAGTGATGCCATGCCACTAACAGCCTCCATGGTAAAACCTGGAAGGAAAGGCTATTCCAGATAAGCAGCGAGGGAGGATTACTATATTACTGAATTTTACTATAGCAGTTATGAGTAAAATAACCAATCAATTATCATCTCCCTCTCCTATGCATTTGGGGATGTAAAGATGAATAGATCACATTTCAACTCTATCAACTACTCCCAGCTGTTTTTCTGAGAGATATGTGGTAAGAATAAATTCATAGAGACGTGTTTAATCACTATAGGTCAGCAACAGTGAAAATCAAAGATAGTCAAATGAAAGTCTGGGTTTATTATAGACAATTGAACCTGAAGAATGAAATGAAATAAGGAAATAATGAAATGAGGTTGCTTTGTGAAAGTTACAATGGGGAATTGTGGTGGCGTAAGGTACACATAGACTTGTGTATGCTCAGTAATTCAAAAAGCAGGCTGTTGGCATGTTACAGGGTAGGTTCCTGTACAAGATTTGGGAGAAAAGTGGTGTGTTTCCTTGCCACAATTTAGTATGAAAACATGGCGCAGACCTTGTGTTTGCGATCATGTCTGCTTAAGTGAGTCTCTAAGGTACTCAACTAGAAAATCAAATATGTTATCGATAAGATTATATTTTCTCTGCCCTAGCTACAATGTAAAGTAGAAAAACCAGCAGCTGCTGTGCATAAAACCTGAGAGTGACTTCTAACAGAGAATACTACCTTACAATGCCACAGAAACTTTCAACTAAAGATCTCAAAGCACTCAGCAAATACTAAAGCATTTAGCCTCACAATACCCCTTTGCAGTATATGATATTATTCCCATATTACAGTTGGGAAAACTGAGACACTGAGACATGAATTGGCTTGCACAAGGTATGGAATTAGTCAGCAGCAGAAACAGGAACAGAACAGAGGAGTGCTTCCCCACCACACAGACTCCTTGCTCTAACCATTAGACCGCAACTTTTAGGAGAAAGCTCAATATAGCTCCTGTCAATTGCTCAAGCAGGAAACTCCCTTGCTTCATACAGCTCCTGAAAACAAAGCATGAGGTCCACCACAACTGCATGTCTAGCCAGAATATGTAGGGAACAATCTCCACTGGTCTAGTCTATTCATCATTTGGTTACAAAACTCCAGGCACCTTCTCTCCTGTGTCTTTTGATTTCTAAAGGAAATATGTCTTGGATATAAAGTTCAGTTGAACACTATCCAAGTTGGTATCTGGTGCATTACATGTTAGCAGCAGTTTAAATTAGCCAAATCCTAAAAAAACACTAAGGGCTTGATCCTGTTTCTATTCAAGCCAATGGAAAAACTTTCATGACTAATGATGCAGGGCAAAGTCCTGAATTGCAAATTATACCCTCTCCGTGCAAATACTGACATTATAACACAGTAGTTATGATAATACTTCCAAGTTGTATATGTCATTCAGTCTCAGAATCTACCAGGCAAATCAGACATTAGATCCCATAAGTCAGTATAGCTGCAAAAGTGTTTCTCAGCCATCTCAAAGATGGAGTGCATCATCCCATGATACACCACTGTGACTCAGCAAGAGGGAAAAACATGGTGCATCATGGGGAATGTAGTACAACCGGAGAGCCAGCCTAGAGAGGAGAATGGGGGTATAAGGCACCAGAACTACAACACCCACGAAACACCATGGCAGCTCAGATGGACACAGATTAATGTTGAACTGACCCAAAAGGAAACATTCAATTTGGTTTGAAAACCCAGAATGTTTTACCGTGAGTTGATCTGAAGGAAAAATAAAACAAAACAAAAATAGCAGAATCTAAATTTTCCCATATTTTGATGTAACTGCATGCAAAAAACCCCAAACATTTTAACGAAAAATCATCAATCAGCTCTAATATAGCGGTAATATCACCTCCATATTGGGAGCTATGTTCAGTTGTTTATACACCATAACACCTAGCCCATTTCAGAGGCTGCTCTTTCCAGAACATAGTCCCCATCCCGTAAGTGTGATCTACATTCTTTGTTCCTAGATGTTTTACCTTGTACTTGGCTATATTAAAACACATTGATTAAATGAGCTGAGTTTACCATGTGATACAGGTTGTTATGCAAAACTGACATGTACTTATCACTATTTACCACTCCATCAAACTTTGAATCACCTGTAAACTTTACCAATAGATCACTGATAAAGATCTTGAACAGCATCAAGACAAGTCCCCACTACAAAAATCCTTATTAGTTGATGATTCTCCATTTATAGTTCCTTTGAGATCTATCAATTAGCCAGTTTTTAATCTATTTAATGTGTCACACTGACTGATTTTGTTCAGTGTTAATTTTCTGACCACAACGTCTGTGTATATAAGAAATGTCTATAAAATGCTTATGGTATCATTTTTATGAACAATCTTATGTTCACATCTTCAGCTAAAGTGATGCCCATAAACTCTCCATTAGCAGATTTCAAAGTGTAGCATTATTGTAGCATCTTATTAACAACTGCCAGTGGTTGCTCAAGAATCCAGTAGGCTACAATTAACACCTGGGTCCAATTCTCGTTTCAGAAACCCCACTGAAAGTCTATTGAAGTCAACTTTCCGTTTCTAGTCAGTTTCAGTTCCTGATTCTCCTGCACTAGCCCAATGGTGCAGTGTTTGCATTGCTAACAACACAGAACAATTTTTTTGTTTTCCGGTTTAATTGATTTTGTTTTATCTTACTATTGGATTTTTTAAATTAAATTTAATGGAATATTTCTGTTGTTCTCGCACTGGTATAACAGAAGAAAAATTGGCAGACAGCTTCTTAATAGTACAGATTTGCCATATTATTTTCATTCCCTGCAAATATCCCATAAAGATGAAGAAAGAGTCAAACTAGAGATAAAGCTGTGACTGCCAGACTCAAGTACAGACAATTTGCCTCAAAATTATTCCTACAGTTTATGCTCCAGCTAGGGGGACCTGCAGTGTACACTCCTCTCATGACACTTCTCCAAATTTCTCAGAGGTTAGGAACATGGGAATAGCCAGATTGCATCAGATTCAAAATCCATCTAGTTCAGCGTCCCTTCTCCAGCAATGGCCAATATCAGCTGCTTGAGAGAAAGGTGCAAAAAAGCCTTCAAGTCACAGTTATAGGGATAACCTGTCCCCAGGGAATGTTTCCTCCTAACCGCATAGAAGTTGGCCTAATCCCTGAAATTTATATTCCTTTCAAAACTCTTGTTTATTATTTAATTTGAATCTGGAGTGTTAGTTCCAGACTATCACTATTGATGTTTATCTTTTCAGAATCTCCTCCAGGTCTAGACTCTTAGAGAGGAGCTACATATTAAAGATGATGGTGTAATGTGCTCTATGGGTATGTGATTTCTAACGTGCATTCATGTATTGCACATAAATTGGTCTGTGTAGACCCTGCTAGTGTGCACTAAAGGTTCTCTAGCGCACTTTAATATAGTGCTGTTTCTAAGTGCACCAACAGGGTCTATATGGACCAATTCATGTGTAACACATTAGTGCCCTTTAAAAAAATCACACCCCTGTAGAGTGCATTACCCCACCATGCATACAAACCCTAAATGGGATTGGGTTCTAGTCATTTCTGTAGTGCTTTTGTGATTGGGGCCCTGCTCTAGTACACAAACAGTTCAGTGTTTTAGCTGTCCTAGTAAATGGTAGATTATACTATAAAATAAAGAGCCTTTAAAGTACAAATGTTTAACTAGCTTATCCTTCTCCCCTCCAATTCAATGTTGTTTGCTATGAAATAGATTAGGGCAGATTTTATCACAATTTACCCAGGGGATTGGAGAAAGCAACTTTAAACCAAATGCTAACATTTTATTAAAACATCACTGGAGCAGACTAGCCTAACAACAGCTCTTAATCTTTTGTCCCTTTGCCAAATGCTCCAAGGCACATGTGTTTAGATGAAGGTAATGTAGATCAGCAGTGGTCTGCCTGCTATTAAAGTGAACCCATACAACAAGCCACTTGTGACACACATAATTCAGCCATTCAGCCCTAACAGGGATCTTTTTAACCAAAACATTTCCTCTTTGACTCATTTCCATTCAATTCCAGTTTCCCTCCCCTTCCTTCTCTCTTCTTTAGTCCTTTTCTTGCTTGTTCTCTTCTATTGTTGCATCCACTCAAAATTTCTTGTAAGAAATGTTAAACATATGCATTATGCACTTGAGGAGAAAATTCTAATGGTTTGTTTTGCTCTGTGTGTGTATGTTTTGTGGGATCTCACAAAGAGGTCTCGTATCTTGGACAAAGAGCTTTCATAGTTTGGACTTCCTGTTTGCATGGCTAAGGGTCTTTGTGGTTTGTAATACTTAGGCCCCTACCAAATTCACTGCCATGAAAAACACGTCACAGATCGTGAAATCTGGTCTTTTGTGTGCTTTTACCCTATACGATACAGATTTCATGAGGGAGACCAGTGTTTCTCAAAGTGGGGGTCCTGACCCAAAAATGGCTTGTGGGGGTTGCAAGGTTATTTTAGGGGGGAGCACAATATTGCCACCCTTACTTCTGCACTGCCTTCAGAGCTGGGAGGCCGGAGAGCAGCAGCAGTTGGCAGGGCACCTAGCTCTGAAGGCAGCACCCTGCCAGCAGTAGTGTGGAAGTAGGGTGGCAATACCATACCATACCTCTCTTACTTTTGTGCTGCTGCATTCAGAGCTGGGTGGCTGGAAAGTGCTGGCTACTGACTGAGGGCCCAGCTCTGCAGGCAGCAGCACAGAAGTAAGGGTGACAATACCATACCATGCCATCCTTTCTTCTGTGCTGCTACTGGTGGTGGCTCTGCCTTCAGAGCTGGGATCCCAGCCAGCAGCCACTGCTCTCCAGCTGCCCAGCTCTGAAGGCAGCGCTTCTGCCAGAGCAGCACAGAAGTAAGGGTAGCAGTACCACAACCCTACCCCTACAATAACCTTGCAACCCCCCCCCCCCCGTGACGTTCCCTTCTGGTGTTATCCAGACCAGTGATCTTCAAGGTCACTCCAATCCTTGACTCTGGGAGCCAGCCTTACCCTGCTCTGCTGTGAGAACCCCCACTCCTTGGCTATTCATGCACAGCCTCTGGCATGTAAGCTGCTCCTTGGATTGTGCAACCAAATGACACTAGACAATATCTCCAGTCCCAGACACAACTCTATGAACCTCTGTCTTGCATTGTCCAGTTATGCCCGCTGGACATTGTTAAATTGATGAACTCGTACAAGCTTGCAAAGAAATTGATATGCACCAGGCTTGTTATCGCAAGGGGAGTCTCTGTCACACTTCAAACCAAATGCACTGCTTCAGGTAGAATAAACAGATTTATTAACTATACAGATAGATTTTAAGTGATTATAAATCAAAGCATAACAAGTCGGATTTGGTCAAATGAAATAAAAGCAAAATGCATTCTAAGCTGATCTTAACACTTTCAATGCCTTTACAAACTTAGATGCTTCTCACCACAGGCTGGCTGGTTGCTCTTCAGCCAGGCTCTCCCCTTTGATCAGCACTTCAATCGCTTAGCGTGGTGGTGCCTGTAGATGTAGGTGGAAGAGAGAGAGAGAGAACATGGCAAACGTCTCTCCCTTTTATCGTGTCCTTTCTTCCCTCTTGGCTTTGCCCTCCCCCCTTCAGAATCAGGTAAGCCTTACCTCATCGCAGTCTCAAACTGGCCAAAGGAAGTGGGCAGGTGACTCACTCGAGAGTCCAACAGATTCTTTTGTTGCTGTGAGGCTGGGCTGGGTTTGTCTCATACCTGCCCTGATGAGGTGTGAACTGCCTCTCTGCTCTTGGAGAGTTTTTGCCTGGACTTATTTTAAGCCATGAGGATACTTTTTCAGCCTCATAACTATATACATGAAATTATAACCTATACCATTACTGTAACAATTACTATAACATCACTATAACAACAATTCTCAGTGCATCATGAGCCTTCCAAAATCCCCCAACATGACAAACTCTCCATTGGATACCACACAGTCATTTCACAAGGATGAACATGGGGGTGCTGGGTGTTTCCCCAAGGTACAGAGTGTCACATCCCCCAACTCTTTTTTGGGTCAGGACTTCTACAATTCCAACACTGTGAAACTTCAGATTTAAATAGCTGAAATAATGAAATTTATTATTTTTAAAATGCTATGGCCGTGAAGTTGACCAAAATGGACTATGACTTTGGTAGGGCCCTAGTAATACTGCAAGGTGAGAGAGGATCATAGGAGAGGAAAGAAAATTATTTGGGACCACATTGCTTCTACCCTGCCTCCATAAAGAAACCCAAGGGAGGGGAGAAAGGCACTCTCTCAGAATATCACTTAGTGACAGGAGCTTGGGGCCCTGTAGAATTTCCAGAAGGTAAGGCCTACCAAATCACTGGAATGAGCAGGGAAGGATATCTCACCATATATGAATGGCTCTCCATCCACTGCACCTGCACCCCAACAGACATCATGCCACTGTAGGCTGGATCCTCCTGCAGCTGCTCAGTTGATGCACCGGAGTTGTATTAACACTCTCCCAGATTCCCACACAGCAATCCAGTGGCTCCACAGAGGACAGTGCCACACAATACAGCAACTCTCCTACTTCTCCCTCCCACCCCCCCAAAAAAAGCCCATTGAGCCCCTTCCACATGAAGTACTGGTGGAAGGACGTCGAAGAAATGTTGGATAGTACCAAAGAATTGATACTCCCCATCTCAAGAGCAAACACCAAGGGAGTCACACATGGATTATGTGACAAAGGGTGCTCCAGGTGCTCTGTCTTTCCTTTCTTCTGAGCTCTGCTACTTTCCATAGTCTTTATATCAAATAAAACCTAGTTTTATTTCTGTGTAGGAGCAAATGAGGTGCCAGCTGTATCAGGTGCTGAGACAACAGTGCAATCCTTTCAACCTCCACAGGATTAGGGCCCGTAACCCCAGCAATATATATTTTTTTCTTCTTGAAAGCTTTGAATCTTAACTATTTCTTGAGCCACAGGTAGCATTCATTTCCCTTGCTCGTGCAGGCCAGGTGGTCTAATTTTATTCAGAGGGAGCTCATACTATCTAATAACAGTTCAATTTATTTTCAGTCTCTCTTATCAAAGAGGCAGACTGAAGAAATGGTTCCCAGCTGAAAATAGCCAGTGAGAACAGCACACAGCACTGGCTACATGGAACTAGGTGACTCAAGGAGTTCACAAGGGAAAATAAAGCTTTATGTCTCTTGTTCCCTCGTTGCAGTACAGTCTATCTTGGCAGTACCTGAAGGCCATTCTGCTTCTTATATTTAATGTATTATCCTAGTTGGAATTCCAATATTATGCTGCTATTAATATGTGTCCAAAATAATAAGAATTACTCAGTATCCACTAGAGACAGGGCTGATGTGCTGCGATTGGCCATCCCTATGACACCCCTCCTCACCCCCCACCCCCAAAATAATAATCAAGGTTGTTCAGATGTGGGAAATGTTTGCATGTGATGGGTAGTTCAGCCCATTAGTGAGATGGGACAAGTTCTGAAATTCAGATCTGGTTATAGGTTCTGAGTACCCCAGTTCCCCAACGTTTCTGTTTAAAATGATTTCAGCTAACACAGGTGAAGTGTGCCTAGCCTGGTAAGGATGTTTAAGAACACTGCATGTCGATCCTGTTCTGTGCATGGATCTAGACTAGAAGCTGTTTTACTTAAGCTAGGCCTTCCCTACTTTACTAGTTTTTGTCAACAGAACAGTGATGGTGTACATGCTGAAATGCTCTTCCAACCAGTGTAACTCCCATGCTATGCTGACATAATAATAAAACCACCTCAAAGAGAGTCGTAGGGCTTATATCGGTTTAGTTAGGGTGATGCAGTGTCTGTGTAGATACATCAGCTGTTGTCTGTCATTCTTGTCAATTTCCTGGCTCAGAAGCCAGGCTGCAGCCAGGTCTCCACTCCAAGCCAGGCTGCCAGCTTGGGCAGCTGCCCAGGCTCCTCAATCCTCACTGGAAGCCCTGCTGCTCCACAGGGCCCTTGCTCCTTTCTGGGAGCACGGCAGCCAACCGGACTCCGGAGACAAGAAGACCTGTGTGGCTGCCTCCCTGTTCCCAGTGGGGAACAGAAAGGCAAGAAGCCTTCGGTGGCTTCCCACCTGCTCCCGGCTGGGAGTGCAGAGGTGAGAAGTTTGGGGGTAGGGGGGAACTGGGCTCCCCATGGGGAGCTGCACAGATCTGAGAGTCTTGGCTCTCAGTTCCCCACACTGCCCCTCTTCAGTCAGTGGAAGTGCTCCTGGTGAGGACGCACACTGCCGACAGAAGGAGGGTAGTGTGGTCACCAGCCACCACAGTAATTAAGGCGATGGCTGTAAGTCAACCTAACATAGGTTGACTTAAGATTGTAGTGCAGATATAGCCTTAGTTTAACAGATACGTAAGAACCTAGACTGGAAACTGGAGGCCAAATTCTTCTCTCTAGTGTAAATCCAGAGTAACTTTATTGAAGTCCAAACATTTATTCCAGATTGACATCAGTGTAGTTGACAGAAGAATCTAACATTGTTTTTTTACTAAATCTCGTGTTACATGGTCCATCTGATAAACACAGACCAAGCAAAGAGTGTTTAATCCATATTAGCTGAACCAGTGTTTAAAAGCAGATGCATGTAACATGAATCTACTTAGTGTGGAGACGGATTGAGAGTATAAATGTACAGTCACATGAGTCGAATCTGGGCACTGGGTGGGGACAGATGGAGGGGTGGAGAGCAACAAAAGGTCCTATGAAACAGGGGGTTCTTCCCCATCTGAGAAATTTGGAGGAGATAAAAGATGAACTTTTCAATTGTACCACACAGTACTGGATTGCTAGAGCTGTGGGTATGACTGAATCCTTCTGCTGTGCAGATGCAGGCTAAGAGAGCAGGCATGATTTGTAAGTGTAAAACTATTGGAGTTCCTCATGTATTCACAAGTTTCATGTATTTTGAGTTTCCTATTTGATACTGGTCAAAATGGTCCAATTTTCCAAATCAACAGTCACTACCCACTTCTTATAAAATTTTGAATTTTTGAATGTAAATAAGTCCTTTTTCATTAGAGTGTTCCTATTTTGAGATATATATAGAGAGAGAGATTTCTTTGCAGTGGAAATCAATTTGTATTTAAAAACACCAGAAATTTCAAAATTTCTCATCTCATCATAGAGACTATAGACTTGTCATGAAAATTTCATGACAAACTACATTTCTGGACCATGAAATAATCACAAAATGAAAATTGTTCTAGTGGCTTTTGGTGGCTTTTTCTCTGTAAAACTTCAAACCAAACTGGATAGTCTCAGTAGGGCTGCTAGCTATTTACATTACCACCAAGATTAAATGCATCCCTGCCAATAGCCTGGAACAAAACAAGCCTCTTCCTCTCTGCCTGTATTAAGGTATGTGCAATGGCAATATCTTTCAGATGAGGGTGAACGCCCTTCTTCTACGCTCCCACCTGCATCTCCCACTCAACGTGACCATGTCAATTCTCTCTACCTAGCCTACTCCCTCCTGCATGTTCTGATCATTACTTTCCTTTGTACAGTCTCAATGGCCCCAAAAGCAAAGCTCAAATATGGCTAATAATGCAGGTCCCGTTCCTGCACTGATGCAGGATCTGATGCGGTCCCAAAGCTTTTTCTTACATGGATTGAATGGAAATAATCCATTGAAGATTTTTTTTTTATAGAGCAACAATCTTTGCATTCTAACTTTTTCTAAATGCTTTGCATTCTTAGATACCAGTTCACACATCAAAATTCCAGGCATACCTGGCCATCCCAGATATGTCATTCACTCTGAAACTAAGGCATGGGCAGTCTCCAAATTCTAATGCAAATGCCTGCACAAGCCAAGAGAACTATGTCAAAGCTGTGATAGATAGCTTGGTCTGGGGTGGCCCTCTTCTTCAGACACCTCCTATAGAAGTCATACACACTGGGATAGAAGAGGCAGCCATTCCATTATCCATGTGTATTTGTGACAAGGTGCCACAGGGTGACTTTCCTAAAATGAGGGAGATGATGGGTAAAATCAGACGAGAAGGGGGAAAAGCATTAAATGAGTTTATAAATTATTAGACCAATACATCAGTTAACATCTTAGAACAGACACCTTTCTGCTTGTGATTTAAATAATTAACAGCAGCAAGAGCATCACACTGTCAGCTCATCAACTGATTTCCTCTGCTTTTGATAGTGCAGTAATTTGGGTATTGCAAGCCAGATGTTTTCTAAAAGAGACAGCATTTCACTAGTTCAAAGGGTTTAAGGTAGGAAGGAACCACTATTATTATCTACTTATATGCCCTGGAAAATACAAATCATAGGAGTTCAGCTGGTGATTCCTGCAGTGGTGGGGATTTTTCCATCCCTACTACTGTAGTAAATACTATTGAGCCCAATAATTTGTGGTTGAACTCTCTCCACTTTCCTCACCCTGCAAACTCTGCCTTTTCCAGAAAGATGAAGCTTGGGAAGTGTTTAGTGAGAATTGAAGACTTTTCTTTTAAAAATATTTTTGTGTGTCCCTTGGGTGATATGGTAAATTCATGCAGTGTAGAGTAAGTGTGTTTGACAGAAACATCCAGGACTGAAAGATCATAAAGGCTGAATTACATTCATCTCTAGAAGCAGTCCCTCCAAGAGGTCTTCATCTCACATGTACAGTTGTTGCACCGCTTGAGAGCATTAACATAGAAGTAAGAAATAGAAAGACCTGACACTTAGGTACCAAGGTAACTGGTGTGATGTAGGAACCTAAATAGAACAGAATATTCCAGTAGATTATCCATCCCATTGGTCCTAGCAATGCCTTCCTTAGTCACTCGTCCAGTCTAGTTTTTTAAAGTCCAAAGCAATGGAATATCCCTTTGAACACCATTTCACAGCCTGATGGATCTAACTCTTAGGAAAGTTTCCCTTAATTAATTTCATCCTATTACCTCAGTGCACCACACTAAATAATTCCTCTTCCTTCTTGGCGTTTACACCCTTCAAATATTTGCAGACTGTTATCATGACTCCTTCTTAATCATCACTTCCCCAAACTATATATAGTTATCTCTTTTAATCTTTCTGCCTAAGTCAATCCTTCCAGCCCCTTAATTATTTTGGTGCCCTTCTCTGGCTTCTTCCAGTTTATCAATACCTGGTATGGGATTCCCAGAACTAAACAAAGTATTGAGATCAAAATAAACATAAATGAAATGAACTACATTACCTAAAGGCAATGTAGGTATTTTGTCCACTGCCAGATTCACAATTTAACAGCATCATGGTACTACAGTTAAATCAAGACATACAGTTACCATGTTTTTCATCCCAACCAGTACTGTCTCATTGTTACCTTGTGTTCCTCCCTTTCTGTCTGTTGCAGTCACAAGTTGTCTCTTGTCTTATACTTAGATGGGACAGGAAATACCTTTTTCTGCACAGCACTCAGTAAAACGGCTTCCTGATCCATGACTGAGGCCTTGACTATAATTATTATTCGTACCTACATAGTGCCTAGGAGCCCTAGTTCAGAACCCCATTTTGCTAGCCGCTCTACAAACACAGACCTGCAATGCAAATAAATAACAACACTACAATATATGGTAGCTATGCCCTAGATCAAAACAAAAAATCTTTTTTTTTTTCCCAAGCAACCAGACCAAAACCATGTGGAAGAGAGAATTTTGTATCTGCGGGAATCAGGTATTTTAAACCATTTCCGAATAGCTTCTGCGTTCATGGATAACCCAAGGTCTATGAAACTACGTCTTTTAGAATTCTAAGGTATGATAAATTTGAAGATTTTGCCCTAATAAATTCTTGCAGTGAAATGATGGATCTCTCTCAGCAAGATGTTTCAAATATCCATACTGTGAATTCCTCTGAAGAGCACTTCATTGCTGTCTAAGGATTCACTAATTCCAGCAGAACCTGACAAGGAAAATAGGGAGCAGAGATAGAGGGGCTGTGGACTTCCATTCACCTTAGCATGTAGCATTGGGTTACAAAGAAAACATTCCCCGTTTCTCAGCCTCTGAGAGTAGGCTACAGATAGTAATTTATTTTCTCTCTCAGGGATGCTGGGAACGATAGCATTAAAAGGACTTCTTTGTCCTTCCATTTCTCATGCAGCACTCGAGCTTCTGAATTTCTTACAGTTTTATTATTGTGCACCCAATCCTGGAGAAGCAGATCCTGAAATACCCGCCATGAAGTGTGTGGTCCTCAGCTGTGAAAACACAAATAGACCATTGTTCATTCTCCCCACCCCCCCAGTCTGATTTTTTTTTTAACTCCTGGGTATGAAAATATAGATTTGGCATACATCTTTGTGTGGATGTGATGGAACGGAATATAAACCCCTGAAAATTCTATATAGGGCCTTAATGGGTTTTTAAAGAGGCAGCCTCCTGGCTTGCAAATTATGGCACAGTCACACCACAACCCAATTTACTGTTTAATGTGAACAATAAAAATAGAGGGGATAGGAAGGAGGAAGAGAGAGAAAGGGAAAGAGGAATAAGTGGGTGAGAGGGAGACAGCAAAAGTGAAAGGGATGGGGGAAAAGAAGCAAAAGATTTCCACACGAGTACAGGAAAGAGGGGGATTAAAACAATTGTGCAATAAACCCCAGCTTTCTGGTGCTGCTTTTTGACTTTCCTAGTTTTAAGATTGTGCAGCTCCCCCCTTGAAATTACTTCAGACAATTCAAAGGGAACATTGGCAGCTAGCAGAAATACTAAAATCTGGAATAGTTTCAAGGGTTTTTTTTTTTGTTTTTTTTTGCCTGCCATTTAGAAACAGCATCTACAGCAGGAGAGAGAAACTCTGGCTCAGCTCCCCTCTCTGAATGTTCCAGCCCACTATAAGTCTTTTATCCTCTCTTCAATCAGAAACTCCACCCCAGTATTTCTAGATGATTTTTTTTTTAAAAAAGGGGAAGAAAAAGCCAGAGAACTCTGAAGAGTTTTTAAAGGGGAATGGAAAATGTTATAAACAGTCTTCAGCTAATAGTTAAAATATGTTCCCTGCAAATGTCAAATAATATATCTGTCCTTTTGAAAGGATGCAAAATTGGCTTGATTCATGTCCAATACTCTAAATCATGAAACAAAAGAATTTACCCTATGGCAGGAAGGGCAGATTGGTGGAGGGAAGGAAGATTTAGGCTGAAACATTTTGCAAATTTCTGTCAATTCACCACATTATTCGGGGAGAGGGGAGAAAGAAAAACACCAAAATATTTCATTTTGATATTTTCAAAACAAAATATTTTTGATACAAAATGACTTTTCATTTCAGGTTTTGTTATAATTTCATTTTAAAAAAAGATAAAAGATGAAATAAATTGTCAACCTGAAATGAAAGAAAGTGGTTCATTCACCCAGACATTAATTGTTTTTCTTTCTTTTTATTTTTTATTTTGTTGGTGAAAAGTTCAAAACATTTTTGTTTAAGGTTCATCCACATCAATTCTTCTAAAAAATTTTTTTTGGCTCATTCAGCAATTTGAAAAATTAACTATTTGTACAGCTCTACTAGAAAGTTATTCCCATCTGCTGACTCACGAGGAGCTTATTATAGGTACTTCTAACTTTAACAAATTTAAATCACCTGGGCTGAAATTTTGCTTACAGGGACTATGCCTCCAGCTGATTTTATATATAATTTCAGCCAAAATGGTTCAGCTGTTTCTGAAAACATGTCTAGGGGGAAATATATTGTTTTGCCCATTTTAAAAAAAAATCCGATGACCTTTTCTTTCAGAAACTCTAGTGACCTCATGCTAGGGACTTGAAATTTGGTGGGGGGAGGCCCTTGTGTCAGGGATGTGCCTTCTGCCACCACCATGAAAATCTGCCCAAATCTGCCAAAATAAGCCTTTGATGGCACTTCTATATCCAGAGCTTCTCCTGCCCAACTTGTGGCCAACCACCACCTACCTGACTTTCCCTCCCTCCTTCCTTTGGAGTAGTAGCCCAGTCCTATTTTAAGGATCTAAGTCTGTCTAGGCTCAGCACTGGATTGTCTCGGCTTGGGCTCAGAGACTTCAGCTAGGATTTAACCCCCAACACACCTATGCTACCTTCTGTTATGGTGGTGCCTACTCATAGAGTATGGGGGGCAGGGTGAGGCAGAAACATGGGACCCCTTCTAGGCAGTAGAAAATAACCTAACCACCTCAGCAAAACTATAACATAAACAAAGTATAAGCCTATTAAAATTAAGAGCCAGTATAGAAGTTCCTCAGACCCTGATGCAAAGATAGCTGATATTGAACTAACTCCTGATCAAAGAGAGAAGCTGTGCTTACAAGTTTCAGAGTAGCAGCCGTGTTAGTCTGTATCTGCAAAAAGAACAGTGTGCCACAAGTACTCCTGTTCTTTGTGCTTACAAGCTCACCAAGCTTAAGGTATGAGAGAGTATAAAAGAGGGCAATTTCCACAGATGTCTCTCCCCCTTGAAAATGCCTTGACACAGCTCCTGGAACTCCCAGAAACTCACAGCTAGCGTGAAATAGCAGATCACAGGTGACAGGACAGACCATGAGGAGAGAGACCGTATCTGGAGAGCTTTGTAGACTGTATTTGGATGGAGAGGCAATTAGTACTTACTACACAGTGTTATTTGATGCTAATGAAGAATCTCCCTCTATTTAGAATGGGAAATTACTCAAAGATGGGGAAATTTTAAACACATTGCATGTTTTTTCCTTAATTAGTGCCCATCACATGTAGCCAGAGTAGAACAGTGGTTTTGTATATTTGTAACAGCTCAGCCCACTCAAAAAACGAGTTAGTGAAGCATGCAGTGACTCAAGCTTGAGAGTATTTGAATGGCATCCCCAGGGACAACATATTATAGTAATTTGGGGCTTTGTGGGGTGTTTCAGCAGGGAGGAATATACAACTATAGGAACTGCCAACCAGGCCAGTGGTCCATCTAATCCAATGTCCTGTCTCTGAGAGTGACCAACACTAGATGCTTCAGAAGAAAGAGCAAGAAAAGCCCATAACAGACAATCCTTGGAACTCCAGGGATTGATTAGGCCCAGAGTCTAAACTACTCTCTTACCCTGTGTAGTGAGGCGGCCTGGCTCCCAGCCGCCCCAGCAAGGGACGAGCCCTTACGGACGCCAAAGTGGGTGGAGTCACTGGAGCCTTCACCCGCCCCTCAGAGGTCACAGCGCAGGGCAGGAAGTATAAAAGCCCAGCCCCAGGGCTCAGAAGCAGCCTGGCCACCGGAGAGGCCAGATGCTGGTGCCCTAGCTCCCGCTGGGGAGACTCCGGCCGCCTGCGACCGACCCAAGGACTGGCCGTACCTGCGGAGCCTGGACGCCGACCAGGCACTGGAAGAGCCCCTAGGCCGGCCGGTACAAAGGGACCCCGAGGAGCTGCCCAGTTTACCCCTCGCTCAGTATCCTGAGGAGCCCATTGTGTAGGACGCTGCGGAAGACGCCGCCGAGACAGAGGTACCGGTAGAGGGGGAGGACGGAAGTAGCCCGGGGGCAGCCGACCCTAGTCTGGCTGCAGCACACCCAGAGCCAATGTCAGTGTGTTGCGGCCAGGATCCCCACTGACACAGCAGCAGGCTGCCTGCCGCTGTTAGGGCCCCGGGCTGGGACGCAGAGGAGTGGGCGGGCCTGCGTCCCCCCTGCCACCCCACTCACGGGTGGCAGTCTCCCCCTCGCCCCGACGCTCAGGCCCAGGAGCCTGGGCTTAAATTACTGAACTGTTGGCTCAGCCCCTGCCTGAGGGCCTGAGCTCCTGACTGTTTCCTGCCTCACCGGGCTAATTTGCCAGCTCACCAGACTCGTGTAGTGAGGCGGCCTGGCTCCCAGCCGCCCCAGAGAGGGGCAAACCCCAACAGCGGATGTTTACACCCTGGTTGAAGAGAGTGTGGGGGGAATGTCTCTATGGTATTTCTAATGTTCATTTCAAATGTGTATGGCTGCTCTTGATATTCTTTGAATAAAGGACTTCCAGTTCCTGCGCTCTAAATCCAGCACTGTTCACCAGAAACCTAATTGCTGTCGTGGCCATTTTTTAGTGAAAGTTAATTTTTTGCACTGCTGTTCAGTCCATTACATATCCTACTTTTATTTCCAGATACCAATGTTCCAAGCACCAGAATGTTTGCATATTCACAGGTCAGAAAGAGCATATCAGTCCTCTGCAAGTCTGATAGCTACTGGAGATTCACATAATCCTATTAGATCTCTTGGCTGGCACTAGACCAAATGAGCTTGTGATGTGTCTGGTACTAGATCATGATGTACTATACATTTTACATCTCAATAGCAAAACCACAGAGTAATTTACTGAATGGAATATTCCACTCTTTTTGCCCTGGCAACTTTTTAATGAATGTTCATCCTTATAGATATTTGTAATTGACAATAATGACCATTTCTTTAGCATCTTTATTCTGAAGGATCCTGGATACAGACTATAATTTTGTTCATTACTGAAATGCAGCAACTGCTTGAAAGCACATGGCACTGAACACAGGAAGGAAAGAATGTAATTGCCTGGAATGTGGCTGGTGCACATGGGGGCTAACATCTCTGTTCTTACAAATGGTGCACGGGAGTATTTGTGAGCACTCCACCAGCAAGGTAGTCCCTAGCACCATTCTGGGAGATTGTTCAATTCTAACTAAGGCCAAATCTAGATCATTGATGAACAGGCTGAGTAAACAGGTGGAGGTTGTGAAAGAGATAAAGAACATCTCCCAGCCAGCAGTAGCATATGGAGCACCAGCAGGGCCTGCTCGACAGCCACTATTAGTGCATTGGCTTTAACAGCCTCCATGCCTGATTTGCCAATTCAACCCTACTCATGAGTTACAGTAAGTGCATGTGCATTGCCACCAATCCACTGGTCATATCCTTGGCCTGTCCCTTCCACCCCACCCATGGAATAGGCCACCAGGCAGCATCTCTGTAGAGCATACGGGTGTTGAATCCCTCTCAGTTTCCCCTCCCTGCCCTAACTAGAAAAAACATAATCATGATCATTGTTTCTGGCAACACCCATAGACACTTCTCAAACATAAAAGAAGAAAGGCCCCTACCCTGTAGGATTTATCATGTAGAAGAAAAACAGTCTAAGGATATAGAGAAAGGGAGAAATCTACTGTATAACTCAAGTGGTTAAGGTGCCAGCTGGCTATGTTTTGTAATACAATATTTAAATCACAATGATATTTTTGGTAAAATATGTATATTATCCCCAAATAGTCACAACCCAGCCACAATCTTCCAGTTATTTTCTTCTTCATGTCACAGTAAAAGTGAGCCTCTGAGCGGGAGCTGAAAGCAGAGAAGGAATGGCCTCGCAGACTAGCTTAATGAGCATGTTACATGCACAGAACATGGAAAAAAACAGATTCTTGTGGATAAAGCAGACAAATCTGCCAATACTAATAGAGAAAGGAGTGGATGAGAGAATAATGCAAAAAGAGTCAAGGGCAGATTAGTAGATGGGGAGACTTTGCCCCATACAAAGGTGGAGGCAGAGAGGCACTGAATTTGGCAACTGATGGCTTGATTCCCTTAAATTCACTGGCTCCAAAGGGTATTGGTTATGGTAATTATCTCAGTGTATTGAATGTGGATTAATTAGAACACCAGTGTCAGAGTATTTTTATATCTGAAGTGCCTGCAAAGAGAAAAATCATCATACACTGTTGCAACTAGTGTTCTAGCTTGCCCAGGTGCTTAATCAGCCTTGTTGTCTGCAGAAAAACAGAGGCCTGCACTGACAGAAGACAGAGAGAAGCTACCTAGGACAGTGTCTAGCTGATTTCTTCTTTCATTTCTTTGGAGTTCTTTTTCTATGTCAAATTCACAGGAACCATTTTGTAATGAAATTCATCAGAATGCTTTGTGATTCTTTAATACACAGGTCAAAAGCCCAGACTGCTCCTTTCAGCTTTGGGAATGACTGCCCTTCCAGGCAAGGAAAGTAAAACTAGCTGAGCTTGTCCAGTTCCTAAAGATTGGTTACAGCAGCCCTGTAATAATATAATTAATAATCTCTCATCTTAGCTGAATTTTACAGAACCATCCAAGGAAAGTGAGCCTACCTGCTGTGATGCTGAATATACCACTTGCCTCTTAACATTCCACTCATGTCAAAAGATTATTAATAGATGCTGGCAACAGAGCGGAGCAGGGCAGTGACAGACCACCACCAAAAGGGTTAAAGCTTCAGAATTTAGTTATTTGGGGATTAGGGGAAAACTCACTGGGATTTTTGTTTGTCTGAGGGTTTTTAATTGAAAATTAATTATTCTTAGCTAATAAATAACAAAAGGTAAGAAAGCCCAGGTCTGCTTTTCAATAGACAACTCCTATTGACTTCAATAGGATCAGGATTGCATTAGCACTTAGGGTGAAATTCACGCCTCTGCAGAGGGCCAGAAATAGGCCTATGCACCCTTTAAGTCCCTCTTAAATGCTCAAAATAGGGTTTAAGGGAAGGTCCTATGTGATGGGTAGGCCTTTAGCTAGCCCTGTTTACAGGGCTGAGCTTCACCCTTAGCAGACAGGAAGGAAGAAAGAAAGATCAATTGACATATCAGTTTTTCACAGGGCAGTTATTTCAGTGCTGTAACAGATGCAGTGATATCTGCATACTTGCCTCTAATAACCTTCCCCCACATTTTCTGTTGTGATATTACCATCTGATTTCTTGGGGGAGGTTTTATCCCAACTCAGCTTGTTTCTAGTTTTCATATCCTCAAATGATAAAGATCATCATCATTCATTTGTCATTAAATGATATAGACTGGGGTAGGCAACCTATGACACGTGTGCCAAAGGTGGCACGAGAGCTGATTTTCAGTAGCACTCACACTGCCCGGGTCCTGGCCACCGGTCCAGGGGGCTCTGCATTTTAATTTAATTTTAAATGAAGCTTCTTAAACATTTTAAAAACCTTATTTACTTTACATACAACAATAGTTTCATTATATATTATAGATTTATAGAAAGAGACCTTCTAAAAATCTTAATGTATTACCGGCATGCGAAACCTTAAATTAGAGTGACTAAATTAAGATAACCACTTCTGAAAGGTTGCCGACCCCTGATATAGATGATATGTAGTCAACACTCCATTTTAACCTTCTTAGTTTTAAAACCCTTTAGATTTTTTTTTCTGGTTTATATCAGTTTTTAAATGATTGGTACAAGCCCAAGGTACAATATGCAAGATGTTCTGTCTCTTTCCCTTAGACAGCATGCACATGTATGCACTCTTACCTTCACCTTTCGAACCATGATCTTGGTCACTTTCAATAAAACATAATGCACAATATAACCCTGTTTTCTTCCTATCACGTTAGACAGATTCCAGTCACAGAATGGTCAGAAATGGTATGATTAGACCCTGAAACATGATTTTAAAAAGTCCAGTAAACCATGAAATATAGAGGTTAACATGTTACTACATTGTATCTTCTGCAGCACAATCAACAACTAAAAGTACTATTTATGATTTATAATCATCAGTCAAACTGCTTAGTTTGACACAGTCAGTGTACCTCAAAGAAGTGTTTGGGGTTTGTTTGGTTTTAATTAAACCCATTCTGGCATGATGTTAGGGTGAGTTTTGTGAATACAAGTAATTTTTAAAGTGCCTTAAGATAGGAGGTCTGTTCCTCAGGTGATGTAAATTCTTTGGCTTATCATCACTAGATATATATATATATATATATTGATTTCCTAAGTTGTTCACCATCAGGTATCATGTGTATAAATAATTTGGCAGCACACATATACCCTACTGTTAGCCAGGATATTTGTCCTTGATACACCCCTGAATGGTAATTAACCTCACATTCTGTGAGCTCATTGAGAAGATAACACTTTTCCTCCAAGGAGTTGCCTGCTTAACTGACTCAATTAAAACGATCAGCATTCTAAAAGGTATCAAAATGCCTTCTCGACAACAAATGAGTCTTGTTACTAAGGCAGGGCAGCTGTTGCACATACCATAACTATGCAGTATTTGAAAGTTATTAAAATTTTAGCAGGGAAAACAGAATACCAAGAGGACAAATCTTGCTCATGTTTCT
Source organism: Mauremys reevesii (assembly GCF_016161935.1). Classification (NCBI taxonomy): domain Eukaryota; kingdom Metazoa; phylum Chordata; order Testudines; family Geoemydidae; genus Mauremys; species Mauremys reevesii. Next base: position 80,581,664 of record NC_052626.1, read on the forward strand.
CATGCATTTAGACTCCCTGAACTCAATAGCAATACTTACATTGAAGGACGCGGACTAAGTACAGCCTAGCTCATGTGGGTTCAAGGTTCCCTTTATGGACCACAAAGGACCTGGCTTGAGATGCACTGTTAGTAATAACCCTGAGTGAGTCTAGCTACCTGAAGGGGGACTCCTTGACTAAGGTTGCATCCTGTTCTCTAGCCATGATTATTTCACCTAGAGAAACAGTGGTGGACCTGTTGTCATATAGCCTTGTGCTGTGATCCTGTTGACTCTCCAAAGCTTAGCAGGGCTGGGCTATGCATACTTGATGGGAAACTCTTCAGGGACAACTAGGTACTGGAGAAAAAAATGTTATTGGTGATTCTGTAGGCAGCACTTTCACATTCTGACATACCAAGTTAGTGGGGTTTTGTTTGTTTTAAAGAAAATAAGGTTGCTACACCTTTACTTGTCAGCAGACACTACTTCCTCCTGTGACATCAGAGTGATGTGGAAAAGGCTTTTTGTCTGTCTCAGACGATAAACATTCAGCACTTCCCTTCTCTTAACTGTGAAAAGACTGAATTCTGTTTTCTCATGAGACGGCCAAACAAATGAATGGTAACTAAGGCCAGTCATTTTCAAACTCTTCAGAAGACTCCATGTTTGTTTACTAAGACATTTAGAAATCCTCATGCCTGGAATTAGTGCACAGAACACTAGCATTGGCACTGCTGTGTGAAAATAATGGCAGCCCCGTGAAAGTCAGAGAGGGCAAAAATTGGAGCACTCCACATATTAACAAAACAGGATCCAAAATAAATGACAGAGAGAGGAGATGCTTTAAATACAGAACCTAACAGGGTGATGTGCTGGTTCTCACAATTTGTCACCTACTCCCATTCTGCAAGCAATGCTGAATTGATTGCCCTGATTGGTCACACACGCTCTCTCCAAAAACTTACATATTCAAGTGTTGCAAGTGTCAAGAGATGCCTCATTTGTCTCCTCACTATAGTTACATTCCAGCTGCCAAAAAAGTGATGATGGCAGTATGAGAATTCAGGAACTGAAGATTTCATCCAGTCAGATAGCCCATGCCCCATGGAAGAGGAGATGGAAAACATGTACATTTAACATTTACTTCACACACTCTTACCTAAGATTAGAAACCCCGTCTTGCATCCCACCCCATTGCCAACATCCCTGCAAACAAGGAGAGTAGAAATCCCACATCCTGCTCACCTCAGCAAGAGTGTTGGATTAGCCATACATGTGGCCTTGGGAAGGGAATAAGGGTGGGAGAATTCTCAGGGTTCCCCACCTCTTATAAAATGGCACCCCACATCTGGCTTCATGTTAATACTCAACAGTCGCCTCAGGTAAAAATAACAAATAAATCACCATTAGATCATAACACACTGATTGTTATCTGCAGCAAAACAAAGACACACATGCAACACCTAATTCAACAACAACTGCTTGTAGCCAACTAGCAGCTGAGTTTGTGGGAACATATTTCATCCTGAAAACAGGAGAGTCCTGTTTGACTAAGCACAGCAATTCCCACATGATGATAATCAAGTAGAGATGCGTCTGACGAAGTGGGTATTCACCCACAAAAGCTTATGCGCCAATACATCTGTTAGTCTATAAGGTGCCACAGGACTCTGTTGCTTTTTGAGTAGAGAGGGTAACCCTTCTCTGTTTTGCACCTGTATTAATATTGGGTTTCAGTCATCATTTCAAATACTTCTTTTAAAGTTTAAATTAAAGGGATTTGACGTGTGGAAACTGAGGAACCGTTAAAGTTTTGCTCTTTGCTCTAGACCTTCTGGATTTGTGGCTTTTTGTTGAGTTTCTCTTCCTGTTTAAGTTTGTTCCCACGCAGGTGCCTGATCTCACCGCCAGAAAGTAGTGAGTAAACATGGTCTTCTTTCTCAGTCTCTTCCTATTAACTCTTTGGTGACAGCACCATCATGTTTGAAATACCAAGACTCGCTAGAGATTTCAGCAGAATCATCTTAGCCTGCATCCTTCCAAGGTAAATAAATCAAGTTCCACGTAATCTATTACTAGCCATGCAAGTCTTCAGATAAGACATTAACAGATGAGAATCTTGGAAGCCAGAGTAAACATTATGAATTTGATTTTTAGCCTAGCCTTCACCAGTCCTCTATCTTTTGTTCCTGCAATTCTGCAGCCACAATTTTGGAACTACAATTATTTGCACTGACTATTCAGTGTAATTGGATGACCCTCAGTCTGGGCTCAGTTGTAGTCTCATTGAGTCTCTTGTCCCTGTGTCCCATACAAGAGCACTATTCAGTGTTTAATTTGTATTGAACAAAGTGCCGGGGATCAAGCAATTAGGTACTGGGACTCGAGCTGCCAAGGCTAGAGGTCCCGGGGTTAAGCCCTGGCAAGAATTAAGGACTGGCCCTACTCCTGGGCAATCTCACTGTTCCCAACAGGCATTCAGTTTACTCTCAGGGTCTTGTCAGAGTCCAACTACAGTTCACTTGTCTGTAGTCCCGAGGTCCCACCACCGGTCACTGGCAGGAAGCAGCCCACCAGGACCCCTTGCCCTTATCAAGCTCAGAAGTGTCACTCTGCCCTCAACCAAAAGTGGGGGAAGGGAAAGGAAAGCCTGACCTTGGGCTGAAGTCCCCTTACTATTAGAGTCCACTAGCAGTCCCTGGCAGCTTTCCTGCTCTTGGAGAAACTCCCCCAGCCCCCTTTTTCACCATTTTAAGCTTCACCTCTCCAGGTGCAACATGTTCTGCAGGTGCACCTACCTGGCACTGCCTGCATGCAGGAATGCTCATTAGCCTTTCTGCCAGTGTGGGATGGGTGTGTCCCTGTAACCAGGCAAGACTCACCCCTGCGGCGCCTCCTGTCGGTCGTCCTGGGAATTAGCTCTTTTGACCCGGAGCACCCTCTGCAGGCTGGTGCCTTGCTGCTGCTGGCCCCTATGTCCCTCCCGGACCCGGTGCACCTTGTCCTGGGGTGCTGCCCCTTGGCAGTACACCCGTTCTCTGGGTCTCCTCACCCACTATCCCCACCTCACCTCAGTGGCTACTACCAGTCACCATCTAGCCCCCTTTTGCTGGAGCTGACTGCAGTCTGTATAAGCCAATCACCACAGGCAAGGGGGTGTTGAACCGGCTGCCTATGCCTACCCTGGGCTGCACCCTTGCACCCTAGTACCTTTCTGACCTTTGACAAGGCCACAGCCTGGGGCTTTTCTGGGCGGGAGCTCCCCAACTCCCTTGCCCTATTCCCCAGCCCTGCTCCCCTCAGGTACTCTGTTCAGCTTCCCAGCAGCCAGGCCCTTCTCCCTCTAGAGACAGAGGGAGACTCTGTCTTAGCCTCTGGCCCTCAGCCCTCTTATAGGGCCAGCTGTGGCCTGATTGGGGCATGGCCCCACCTGTGGCTGCTTCCCCCAATCAGCCTGGCTTTTCCCTGCCACAGCCCTCTCCCAGGGCAGTAGCAGGGTGACCACCCCGCTACAGTCCCCCATCATCTTCAGATCTCCTAGACATCTAAGCCCTAACTGTGCTTGCGTATCAAAGATTTAGACATGTGAGTAACCTACACTGGGGGTAAGCACAACTGAGGCTGCAAAATTATTTGTTCCCACAATCTGAAAGCACAAAAAAGAGATGCCAAGATCTGAAAATCTGCTAAAGATCCCATTTTGCCAGTTCAAATCAACTGCAGAGTGATAGCTGACTAATGACTGTTTGGCAACCTATATAGACTGTTAGTGGTGGATCTCCGCCTATATGCTAACCCTAGGAGATCCTGTTACAAGTCTTAGCAGATAGTTCGTCAGCTAAATAGGGCTCCAGACTAAGGTGGTGCCTACAGAGACTAACCTGTTCTGTGTGCGTAAAGAATTTAAAGATGTCAGGACTATCATTTTAGTGCTCTTCATCAGCCTTCAGTTCACTGACACATTCTAAACAAACATCCAGATACTTTTTGTGCAAGGAAAGAAGCATCAGTGTCTAAGTGGGAGTTTTATCCATATATTTCAACCAGGAATTATGCTATTTCTGTCCTTGTTACAAATTGCTAGGTACACCACTCACAATATGTCTGAAGATTAATTCAAATCTACATGCAACAGTATGAGGTGTCATCACTGAATGGTTCTCCTATAAATAAGCACATTTAGGAAGATAATTATATACACAGATGATACCACAGGCTGAAGAGTGAGCTGGTAACATGCATGAGGAAGACATTGGAAAGGAGTCAAACTCCTGCTTCAAGAGCAATTAGTGAAAAGTCTGAGTTAGGCAACTTAGTATTGTTACATATGGCGTTTGTTTGTCAGAACCAGCTGCATGCAGAGATTTAAGTCATCTAATGAAGCCAATGATGTTAGAAATGCTCTGTAATGAAAAGAAAGTAGCATACCTCCCCAAAAGTGAGCTGGGGATTTAGCTACACAGACAGATTACATTAGCAATCACAATGCTCCAGTTGGTTAAATCTCCAGGGTCAGCGTGCAATCACTTGCGGGGAAGGTATGGGAATATTCCCAACCCCTATTCACCCTTACGTATAGTTGTGAAGAGTTTGCTAAATATATTGTGTATTTTATGTCCACCTTCCTCTGGTTCAGGGGGGCCTCAAACTTCTTTGGGCTGTGACCCCTTCCAACAACTAAAATTACTACATGACCCCAGGATGAGGAGGGGGTACACCAAAGCCTGAGCCCACCTGAGCCCCACCGCCTCAGAGAGGGAGACCAAAGCCGAAGCCTGAGTTCTGCCGCCCCGGCCAGCGGGGCCAAACCCAAAGGCCAAGGGCTTCAGCCCTAGCTAGGGAGCCTGTAACCTGAGGCCTGTGGCCCAGGGCTGAAGCCCTTTGGCTTTGCCCCTAGGCAGTGGGGCTCAGGCTTTGGCCCCAGGCCCCAGCAAGTCTAACAGCAGCCCTGGTGACCCCATTAAAATGGGGTCTCAACCCACTTTGGGGTCCCAACCTATAGTTTGAGAACCGCTGTTCTGGTTCATCAGCCACAAAACCCTGCTGAGATAGGACATAGAGATGAAGGATGGCCTAAGGCACTAGACTGGAAACAGAAGATCTGGGTTCAACTACTAGTTCTTCTGGAGAATTATTATGTGACCCCGGTCTGTCTGTGCCTCAGTTTCCCCATCTTTAACATGGGGTTAACAATATTTTCCTAGATCACGGGAACTTTGTAAGGATAAATTCATCTATCTTTGTGAAGTAATCAGATACTATGGGGATGGGAGCCATAAGAGTACCTAGACAGACTATTGACCTAATTTTGTCTATACCATACTCATATTTACAAAGTCCTTAAAAAAATATCCTAAATGACTTGTATTATGCATGAATATTTATACAAAGCCAAAGCTCTGGTGATGGAGAAAAGCCCTTGTTGTTGCTTTGGTGGTAAGGGAGGTAAGAAGTATTTTCCCAATGTATGAAGGAGAATGGCACACAACAATGTAAGCCTATTAATAAATAAATGAGGATGAAATCAATGAGCATTCTAAAATATCTGAACCTCTGACAATTATTTTTGAAATTTTCAGTGAATTTCTGAAAAAAAATATTAATTGCAGCACCAATCTTCAAAAAAGGAAAGAACAATCCTAGCAATTATCATGTGTTTAATTTAACTTCAGGCTCTAACAAAAACAAAAAGCTTCAGTCACCTTTAATAAAACCTGCCAAAATTATTTCAGTCACATTTAAAGAAAACAAGGACTGTCTCACACTCCAAAGGTCCCTATATTTCAGCCTAGACTGAATGTGTATGAATGGATACCTAAAAAAGCGGAAGTTTGAATGGAAACAGGGACACATATCCTTTATATAAGGTTTTTTTTGTTTTGTTTTGTTTTTAAAGAAAACTTCCATATCCGGAACATCTATTCTAGGCATTGGGGACTGTTCCATTATTTTAAATAAAGCGGTATCAACAATTTCACTACATTGATGACAACCCATACAACCACAGTTAATTCACACTCTAACTCCGTTATGCCGCAATTAACAAATCCCTTTCATGACAATCCCACCCTCATCCCATTCTGTTCCTGAGATGTCCACAAAAAAGAGAGCTGCACCACTTGTTGGCAGGATTAGCAATCAGGCCCTGGTGGACTGGGGTGGGGGAGTGCATTCCAGAACTGACGGGTCTTCATGAAGCAGCTCAACATATAAGGCCTCTGTTATATTAACCAGTCTTATAAAGTAATGCCTGGGCTGGGGCTGGGGCTAGGGCAGCACAGTTGTCTTTTTTAATGGCAGATATTAGTCACCCATTCAAAGTGGTTAAAGAACATTCTCTTTCCCAATTTCCTGAACATCAGTAAATGAAAAATATCAACCAGACAACACATTGCTTTCTTTTAAGAACTAACCACAGAACCCAAAGAACGTTAAAAAGAAAGAAAAAACACAATACAACTAGCAACAGTATCTAAGGATGACACACCAGACAGACATGTGATGGGCCGGCACATGCGTCATGCATGCAAAATGGGCATATTTCAGGGATTTCCCTTTTTCCAAAACTATTTTTGTAGGTTATGATTAACCTAAAGTCCTCTAGAGGGTTTTTTTTTTCATTTAAACTATTCAAGATGTAAAATGTGGTTTTGGTTAAAAACTTCCATGAGCCTCCTAATTAATAAGACCAATTCTTTAGGTGACTGTGTGATAGAGTTCTTTCAATGTGTGGTTAAGTGTAAACATGCATGGCCAGATTCTCAGCTGGAGTCAATGGAGTTATGCCAATTAACCCCAGCTTAGGCTCTGGCCCACTATGTCTGGTTCCAGTAAATACACAAGAATCCACAATGGAGGGAAGGCCTTTTAATGTAATGGAGGAGAAATCATGTTATTTATTTGAGCAAGTAAAAAAAAAAAAAAAAAAGCAGAAGTCGTCACTGTAAAATCTTACTTCCCCTAAACTCAGATCATGAAGATGGCTAAATTCTGCCAGCTGGATGCTGCAGCGATGGTGTGTTTTACAAATGCATAATTATTTACACTGCCATATTACACAAAGCTTTTTACAAACTGATCTGCAAAACTATAATTAATATTAATGACAATATGCAAGTATCTGTTTGCTCTTACTAAAGTGCATCAAACTCTGGTGTGGAGCACGGCAGCTGTTGAACCGCATGCAGTAACACTGCACAAGAAGTTGAATTGATACTGCAGGGGGGGATTCTTTTGATCAGTAAAATGCAGTTAGTCAAATTGATAGTTTTCCCACCACTGAGTTAACTGTGCAGCCCTTTTCCCAATTCCTCTGCTATATTCCACTGTTCTACTGTGACTCATCTGGCTGGGCCTCAGGCACAGTGCTGAGTGCCATTTGTTATGTTATATCAAAGTTGTGGAAACTATTTAGGCTACTACTTGAGCTTTGCAACATGAGTGAGCTGATCCTCTCCTTCAGAAGGGACAATGCTGAAATATTGCTCAGATGTCTGACTTGGATAAAGCTTAAAATGAACATTTGACGTATGCCTGGTTTAATCATCCATGGAAAGTACTGCACGAAAATGCCATTATTAAAAGTGCAGAAAGGCCAGGGAGAGTTATAATTAGAGCTGCTGTGAATGAAAGCTCATGATTTTTAATACAAACCATCACATATTTCACCCACAGGCATGCAGTTTATTATAAAGTGACAGGGAGCATTTGGGTGGAACCTAAAATAAGGCAGGGAGGAGAGAGGGAGAGAGAGAGAGAACAGAGGTAGTGGAGAAATGAGTGAGAAAAGAAAAGTGTGAAAGATGAGAGAAATGCAGGAAGTGAGACAGAGAACTGTGAATGTGTGAGTAAGGCTATGTCTACACTACAAAGTTAAGTTGACATGTAAGTCGACATCGAGCCTCCAATTTAAGCAAGTCAGTCTTGCGTGTTCACACTATGCTCATGTCAGTGGAGTGCATCCTCACTAACAGGGCTTGTATTGACGCATGGAGCATTGCACTGTGGGTAGCTATCCCACAGTGCACATAGCCAAGTGGAATGTTGGGTTGGGCTTGCAATGCCTTATAGGACCAAAACATTGGCGCAGGTGGTTATGGGCAGGGCCGGTGCAAGGAAGTTTCGTGCCCTAGGCGAAACTTCCACCTTGCGCCACGCCCCCACCCAGCTAACCCAGCCTGCCACCCTGCCCCCATGGCAGTTAACCACGCCCACCCGCCCCTCCCACCAGAGGAGCCCCCTCACGGCAGCTAAACCCGCCCACCACGGCAGCTAACCCAGCCTGCCACCCCCCACACTCAGGAAGCCCCTCCTGCAGCAGCCCCCCCCCCCGCAGCTAACCCCTCCCGGGAGGCCCCACTCTGCAGCAGTTAACCCCGGCCGGGGAGCCCGCCCCAGCTCACCTCCGCTTCTCATCCGCTGAGCATGCCGGCGCCGCTCTAAGTCTCCTCCCCTCCCAGGCTTGCGGCACCGATTCTCCCACTCTAATTCTCCTCCAATCGGCGCCGCAAGCCTGGGAGGGAAGGAGACTTACAGCAGGGGCTGTGTGCTCAGCAGAGGAGGTGGAGTGGAGGTGATCTGGGGCGGGGAGCGGTTCCCCTGTGCGCCGTCCTCCCCGTTACTGCGGGCGGGCGGCCCTCCCCGCGCCTCCCCATCCCAGCTCACCTCCACTCCACCTCCTCGCCTGAGCGGGCTTTTAGGCACCCTCAAGCACTAGGTGCCCTAGGCGGCCGCCTAGTTCACCTAATGGTTGCACCGGCCCTGGTTATGGAAACATGGCGGCGTTAGCCTTCTATGATGCACTTACCTTTCTCCATCTGTCCCTGAAATCAATGGAAAACAAACCAAGCCTTTTTCGTGCCTTTTTTCGTAAGCCTGGGTTACCTGTGCAGATGCCACAGGACCGACACTAACTAAATCATCCCAGCCGGGACTTTGTCAAGCCGGGCCTTAAAAACCTCTAAAGGATGGAGATTCCACCACCTCCCTAAGTAACTCATTCCTGTGCTTCACCACCTAATATCCAACCTAGAACTCCCCCACTGCAACTTAAGACCATTGCTCCTTGTTCTGTCATCTGCCACCACGGACAACAGCCTAGCTCCATCCTCTTTGAAACCCCTCCCTTCAGGTAGCTGAAGGCTGCTACCAAATCCTCCCTCACTCTTCTCTTCTGCAGACTAAACAAGCCCAGTTCCCTCAGCCTCTCCTCATAAGTCATGTGCCGCAGCCCCCTGATCATTTTTGTTGCCCTCCGCTGGACTCTCTCCAATTTATCCACATCCTTTCTGTAGTGGGGGGCCCAAAAATGGACTCAATACTCCAGATGTGGCCTCACCAGTGCCAAATAGAGGGGAATAATCACTTCCCTTGATCTGCTGGCAATGCTCCTACTAATGCAGCCCAATACGCTGTTAGCCTTCTTGGCAACAAGGGCACATTGCTGACTTATATTCAGCTTCTCATCCATTGTAATCCCCAGGTCCTTTTCTGCAGACCTGTTGCTTAACCAGTCGGTCCCCAGCCTGTAGCGGTGCATAGCATTCTTCTGTCCTAAGTGCAGGACTTTGCACTTGTCCTTGTTGAACCTCATCAGATTTCTTTTGGCCCAAACCTCCAATTTATCTAGGTCACTCTCGACCCTATCCATACCCTCCAGTGTATCTACCTCTCCTGCAAGCTTCGTGTCATCTGTGAACTTGCTGAGGGTGCAATCCATCCCATCATCCAGATCATTAATAAAGATGTTGAACAAAACTGGCCGCAGGACCGACCCCTGAAGTGCAGCAATACTAAAATGAGATGTCAGTGTTTCTTCTGCTGGTTCGGAGCGCTGCCTGCAGAGAGTCTTCTCCCCACACAGCAATAAGATCCACCACCTCCTGTGTACTCCAAGCTGGAGCATCTTTATGGCCTTGAGTCTCCATGATCAGCTGTGCTGGCGAGCTCTCCACGCTGATCAAACAGGAAATGAAAACTCAGAAGTTCCCAGGGCTTTAATAGGGAGCTGCTTTTCCCTGTGCACCTGGCTGACATGCAGTGGAGTTGAAAGTGCTCTCCAGAGCAGTCAGAGCAGAGTACTGTGGGACACCTCCTGGAGGCCAATTCATTTGAATTACACAATGCAGCGTCTACACTATCCCCATGTCAACTTGTGGATGTCGAATCAAGCACTATGCCTCTCGCGGAGGTGGAGTACAGAAGTCGACTTTACAGGCCACCTAGGTTGGTGGAAGGGACTTGGTAGTGTAGACACATACATTATTAGATCAACTTAATGCGGCTTATGTCGACCTACTTTTGTAGTGTAGACCAGGCCTTGAAAACAGCTACAGCAGAAACAAAGAAAGAGAAAAGAAATGAGACAGAAGGAGAGGAAATACAGAGAAAAGAATGGGAAAGTCCAAGAGAAGAAGGAATAGTAGAGAGACAGGGAGGAGAGGAAGAGGAAGAGTAAGACAACCAATGTGGGTAAACAATGCCATTTTGATGAGGTGTACCCTGTATCTTCAGTAATGAAATTTTTCTGACTAGCTGCCTTCAGATTTTGTGAGCACTAATTAAAATCCTTCATATTTTTCCCAGCATGGAGTTTAATTAGCTAGCTGGCTCACCACCAGGTGGGCTTTCCAAGCTGCTGCTATTGCTGTGTACTGCATTAACCCAGTGCTATTTTTCAAACTGCCAGTGAGGTAGAATGGTCAGGGTGAGTATATACAGTACATTCTAACGGAGTGTATATCAACATCAAAGGCACAAGGATAAATAATGCCATCTCAGGGCTGATCCCAGGAAAAGGGAGTGTGTTCAGCAGAATGTTTGTCAAACAGGGTGTTTTCTTGTTTCATCACTTCCTAGTTCTACCTCAATCATACCACAGTGAATAAACACAATAAAAAAAACTCTGGGGTCAGCACTGCAAGACTTCAATTGGTTCCAAAAGGCTAGTTTGGACTTGTCAGCCCTAGAGTTCCAAACCCCCTCCAGTTCCACAGACTGCTGAGAAGTGACCTGCCCGGGGGAGGCGGTGTCTGTATTTTCTCACTTCCTGGTATGGCTTCTGCAGCAATGTACAAACAAAACCTGCTGGGTCCTGATCCATCACTTATGGACACAAGTTCAGGCAGGTCCCACTGCCCTATTTCCAACCTAGTGCTTGTTTCAGCTCTGTTCTCACAGAGATGGTAATTGTACAAGGGAACTGGCCGGGGGTGGTGAGCCAAAAATCCAAAACTTTGAGGAAGAGTTCCATCTAAAGCCATACTACACATTGCTACCCCCTACCAGTGAACTTAAATCTCCTGAAAGTCTTTTTCCAGTGGGCAGTGCAGTCAGCGAGCCATTCCAACGCAGTAAAGTCTGGGCCAGGATTTAGACAGATCCTGTGAGGTAACATTGTGCTGCACAAGGTATGTAAATATGCTGGGAGCTTGCAAGCCAGAGAGCTGCAGGATCTATTTGTGCCCAGCTGTGCCCGTTTATTACACGTGAGTCCTGTCTCTCCTTTATCACAGGGGGAGACTAGTGACTCCAGTATAGTGACTCCAGTATAGTTTCAATACATTATGATGTGCAAAATGCAATCGGGGTTATAATAACCCATTTGTTGTGTGGGAGAAAAAAGCTTTTCTGTAAGAGTCGAGCTCTATTTATGGTAATGTCTTGGAACGGTCCTAGTTCAGATCCAAACCAGGACTTTGAAACAAACAATCATGGCAGAGACAGCCTTCAAAGACTCCATTCAGCTGCGGCACAAGGCACAGTTTATTCTGGGACAGGACTCTCTGGGTGTATTTAATCACATCAATGCACACCATCAGGCAAGAAAGGTAGTGACTAATGCTCCTGGTTCATTATCTTAATACTGAGCTTTAGTGTATTGATCCAGGGCTCCTATGACAAAATTTTCAAAAGTGACCAAATGACTTAGGAACCTAAGTCCCATTTTCAAAAGTGACGTAGGTTATGTCTACACTAAAGCTGTGCCGCTGTAGCGCCATAGTGTAGATGCTTCCTACACCGATGGAAGGGTTTTTTTCTATCAATGTAGTTAATCCATCTCTCCAAGAGTTGGTAGCTAGGTCAACAGAAGAATTCCTCCATTGACCTAGCCACATGAATACCAGAGTTAGGTCGACCTAATTTCATTGCACAGAGCGTGAAATTTTTCACAGTCCTGAGTGATGTAGCTGGGTTGATCTAATAAAAATAGTAAACCAGGCATCACTCTCATGACTTTCAATAAGACTTTTAGGCTTCTGACTCACTTAGGTGCCATTGAAAATGTTACCCCTTGTTGATAGAACACAACACACAAGTCTTCATTTCTGATCTGATATCAGTCACTTAGAGATGTGTCCACATCTGAATTTTGCTCCTGGCCCTTAAGTCTACAATGGGCCAAACCAAAATACCAGACAAACTGCTCTTGGACTTTTTAGCTCAGATCAATCTATCAGTCATGCCCACTGAAAACTATTCTGTGAAGAAGTGAGGCTGGGGAGAGACAGCACAGTGACAGGCATGGTATAAACACTGAGATAGAGAGGTTATATTAAAAAAGATGAGATGTCACAGAGCAAGTCTGGACTTTCTTAGGCTCACAGGTGCCCATGAAGCCCAAAGCTGAAGGATGCTTTGTGAGCAGGAAGATGGTTTCTTATTTGGTATAACAGCCAAGTTCATTGTCAAATGATGGGAGGCATCAGCTGAAAAATCAGTGTGAAAAGCATAAAATAAAATGAGTTTTCCAAAGAATCTAGAGATCTATAGAAACAGAAAGTCAGAGGTTATTTTATCTTTCTGGACAGAGAAAGTGACAAGGAAAGTTCTCAGCCTTGCAGCAGATACTTTGAGCACCTGTATAGCATGTCCATTAGAAGTCTGGAGGGATCAGTAAGGAGTGAACACAATACCAATGAATTTTTCATAGGTATAAGAAATCTGAAACAGATCATCCCTCATGTCCCTGTCCTTGTCCCCCCGCCCCCCTTTGGTCATCTGTGTCCCTAGAATCCCCCAAAAGCAGAACCACCATGACAAAAATTGTGATCAGTAGCCCAGTGGGTGCAATTAGATAGGAGAGTGATAATGAGAAGATGAACAAACAAAACAAACATGCCCCTCTCATCAGGATATGCTGTACAACACGGAGTACAGGTATGTGGCTGCCTATACACTCTTGGCTTGAAATAACAGGATATTTTTGTTCATGGCTATGTTATACACTGGTACTTTGCCAGTGGAGTGGAAACGAGTGCAGTTTTTATTTAAGCAGAATAAATGCACTTTGGGGACTAAACAGGCACTGCATATAATAGCCATATGAACTTGATCTGGGAGCAATCCAATCCTTGAAAATTAATTTTTTTTTGCAGCTGTGCACTTATGACATCATTATTAACGTCAACCACTTGCTCCTTTTCAGCTCAACTAACTCCAGAGTTGGAAGCAGCGTAAGTCTGACATGTACAGCTGTAAAAAATTTTCAAAAACATGGTTATTCATTTTATCTGGCTTTTTCTAGTCATAAAAATGTCCAAATGCAATTCCCCAAGAACAAAAAATGAATTCATAAAAACAAATATGACCCCATGCCCCAAATCTAAGAAACTCCCAAAAACTAAGGCCCAAATTTTACACACATTTTGGGTACCTCTGGTTTGGGTTGCCAGTTTGAGACAACCAGAGCCTAATTTTGAGCGATGCTGGGCCCTCACAACTCCAAATGACTCTAATGGTGCTGCTGGTGCACAAACGCCTGAAATTCAGGCCACAGGAGTCTCAAGCTGGGTACTCAAAAACCGAGGGAACCAACATCAGCATCTACTTTTGTAACTGTGGCTGTAAAAACCTCCCATCAGCCTCCCACCCTTCTACACATCCTCTTTGTCCGCTTCCCCACAGCCAGGAAATGGCTGTCAGAACAGATAAGCTCTGGAGCATGTACTGAAGGTCACCAGAGTGGATCAGAGAAGTAAACTCCACCTCTCACCTAACTCTCTGCCTCCAACCACTCCTGATTACATCTAGGGGCTATTAATACCTCAGCAGATCTCAGCTACTGCAAGTTCCCATGAGCAGAGAGATGATAGTCAGTACCCAAACCATTTAGCTCTTTTAAAGTTAAAACCAACATCTAACATTGGAAGTGGACCTCAGTGTAGATGGTGGAGCACAGACGGAATGTGATCCCTGAAAGAACTGCCCCTTAACAAACCATCTTCTGCATTCAGCCCCAGCTAAAGCTATGGATGGTATATGTCCTTTCAACCCCATCATTTTGGACTTTTCTCCTTTAGGTAAAGAATTTTTTGCCCTATGCAACCAACCCATCAGGCTTACCCCCCATGCCCCTCTCTCCGCATACCTTCTAGTCAATCTGGAGTCTCTTTTGTGACTATATATATCTTCACAAATGCTTACTTGGGCACAGTGACAAGGGCACTGTTCCTCCTGAAGAGTTCTTTCATACCCATACCTTCTGCTGACAGCCTTCAGTAGTGCCTTCAGCAATATTGCATTATTCAGTCCAGAAGTGTTTTGTACTGTAATAAACCTACAGGCTCCTGACTGACTGCTATATTGACCTCCAATACAACATCTAGCCAGGCAAATGCCTTGGTCTGAAGAGCACAGGAAATGGAATTACTGCCAAAGATCAGAGGGGACCTGGTTCAGGAGGGAGCAGGAGACTACATGAAAGCTGGAACAGCCAGCTGAAGGGAGCAGCTGGGGAGCAGGTTGTGAAGAGAAGGCCAGGCATGTTGGGAGTTGGGACTGCAATGCTGAGAGCTGGGCTGGGAAGCAGCCTGTGGTTGGCAAGGTGGTGAACAGTAGCCAAGATAGATTCTGGGGAGCAACCTGTAAACAGGGAGGCCTTGTTCATAGGTCTGAACGAGACAGGATCTCAGGCCAAGGGATCTGCAAGCCAGTGTGTGACTGCCTCCAGGAGAAGGGTGACCTGGAGCGAGTAGCTCTGGCACTAGGCCAGAGATGCCACACCTTCATACCGATGTACTGGACTGCCCCTAGGGACTGACTTAGGAACTGTTGCTTCATCTTTAGTTTGTAGCTTAAAGCCATTGTTCCCAGGGAAACTGCAGCATTTATTTCTGGAGCCCTAACAAAGCAATCCTTTGTTCTTTATCTCACTCAGTGAGTGTTCATGGAAACCCACCAAAGGCTGGAGCCATAATGGCGTAGTGCTTACAGCACCTATAGCGCTTGCCTCAGAGAGTGTGGTATACCCAGCAGCATGCTACCAGACATCCAGGAGACTGGTACCAGTGCTCTCACAGTGACTCTGCCACAGAGGCTGTCACAACACTAACAACAGTCTTTACTAAAAACAGGACTCCAGTAAGGCCCTGGAATACTGTTGTAGGCTGTAGAGTGAGGACCATCCATTACTGTAATCTTTTATCAAATGTCAGTAGTAAGCTTTGCCTTCTGTTAAATGCTTTGCTGCAGCTTTCTGCGGTAGCTTATTTAGCACCACAAAAGAAGGAGGCGGTGTTGATTTAAAGGCAACAGCCTGGAATGTCAGTGTGATACAGAAAGGGGCCAGAGGTGCAAAGATTGGATCCAGAGTCAGACTTTCCCAAAGTGTGGGGTAATTAAGATTTAGAGTTTTGGTTCACTCCTCTTATACAGAAGAGAAAAAGGGTGGCTGTGAAATTCAGTTCTTGGTACAAATCCCAAACATATGGGATATTTGGAGTCACAGTTTTGACTCAGGCCTCTTTCCCAGTGTATTGGAACATAAGCACCCCAAGTGCCTGTGTCAGTGCCTGAATTGTGATTTGCCCTCACTCTTCAGGCATATCATTTGGCAGCACTCCAGCAGTTAAATGGAGATTGTTCTTAATTTTCTATTTTCAGTTATAAATGTAACACATCTCTCCTCGATAAATTGATTTGCAGATTCCTGGGAATCTGTATCTCTCCTCTTCCTGTCCCCATAGCCCTCTTGCCTGCAGGGAAGGCAGTTTTACAACAGTCTCCACCATAAATTATGTATATCTAAGAAACTTGAGCTTACTGTATAGTAAATTAAACTGAATTTGTTTGGCTGAAGCAAAAGCAGTGGAATAATCCATCTGAATGCCAGGGGAATGACTCCACTTAAAAGTCTGCTAGACTGATTATAAACAATGACATTAACTGCAGAAATGTGTTTTTGCAAGTCACAACTGTCTTTAAAGATCTCAAGTGACCAATACACCACTGGACATAAACACTGCTCCCTCAAGGATGATATATAATTATGTGTATTTAACTATTGTAAAGAAAGCCTTCTCTCCACAATTATCCTGTTTCTAACAATCCTGACAAGACAGACTCCTATGTAAAGAAAGAGATGATGAGATATGTCTGTTCCCAACTAAAAAGCCATAGAAATCTTATTATGGAACCGATGTATTGGCCAGGACCCCGACTACTGGTTAATGGGTTTGGACCGTCTAAGTTTTAGGACTGAATGAAATTGCTCTGGCATCTAGATGGTACTGAATTACAACCACCTCCAGATGATGGTTAGCAACCTTCTGGTGCATAGTACACTGAACAACAGAGTGGGCAGTGAACATTTTGATCAAGAGCACGAGGCTCTTAGATGAGTTATAGTGCTATAGCATCAGAGTCAATCCATGGTACTGTGGGCTGGCTACTCATTTAAGCAGCTTTAGCTATGAAAGCCATTAAGACTAGATTGTGTCGTAGGTGCCATCAAGTGCATCAGGGAGTCACGCAGCATCTAACATCCCTAAGAAGAATTTTGGCTGTCTAAGGCAGTGCACACCAGCACAGCAATTACACTACTCTTAAAAGGAATGCACTATATTCTCCCCAGCTGCTGGCCTATGTGGAGGTGGGTGGAGCCATACCCCTTGCAGTCTATATTTGCCCGCCACCCTGCAGAAACCCAGCATCCATGTGTGCACTAGGAGGCAGACCCTACACTTGCCAACCAGATTCCAACCAGTCAAAGTTTTTTGTGTCCTTTCCCACTTTGCTGGATCCATGCAGGGCCTTGTCAGAATCTGGCCCTTAGTGTCCCCTAAAAGGCGGCAAGATTTCAGTTTTTAATGGTTTCACCCAAAAGACCCCAAACAAAGTCAACTGCCTGGAATATTTTACTACTTCACACAGATAAAGATTTTAGTTGACCGTCCTGGAATTTGAACCTGGGACTCCCAGGAGTCTATGGCCTGGTCTACACTACGGGTTTAAACCGGTTTTAGGAGCGTTAAACTGATTTAACGCCACACCCGTCCACACTAAGAGGCCCTTTATATCGATATAAAGGGCTCTTTAAACCGGTTTCTGTACTCCTCCCCAACAAGGGGATGAGCGCTAATATTGGTATTACCATATCGGATTAGGGTTAGTGTGGCCGCAAATCGACGGTATTGGCCTCCAGGCAGTATCCCACAGTGCACCACTGACTGCTCTGGACAGCAATCAAAACTCGGATGCAGTGGCCAGGTAGACAGGAAAAGCCCCACGAATTTTTGAATATAATTTCCTGTTTGCCCAGCGTGGAGCTCCGATCAGCACGGGTGGCGATGCAGTCCAAAATCAAAATCCCAAAAGAGCTCCAGCATGGACCGTACGGATGTGATCGCTGTATGGGCAGGCAAATCTGTTCTATCAGAGCTCCATTACAGAAGATGAAATTCCAAAGCACTTTTAAAAAATCTCCAGACAGAGGCCACAGCAGGGACTCAGCACGTTGCTGCGTGACAAACGTAACGGAAAGCCAAAGAATCAAACGGACGCTCATGGAGGGAGGGAGGGGGGACTCAGGACTCAAGCTATCCCACAGTTCCTGCAGTCTCTGAAAAGCATTTGCATTCTTGGCTGAGCTCCCAATGCCTGAAGTGTCAAACACATTGTCCGCAGTGGTTCAGGGCATAGCTCGTCAATTTACCCCCCTCACCCACCCCCAGAAGTAAAAGAGAAAAAAATCCTCTCTTGACTCTTTTAAATGTCACCCTATGTTTACTGAATGCTGCTGATAGACGCGATGCTGCAGCAGTCAACGGCAGCATCCTCGCCCCCCCTCATGGGTGGCTGATGGTACAATATGGCTGATATCCATCGTCATCATCAGCCTTGTGGCAGACGGTGCAGTACAAGAGGACTGGTATCTGTCCTCATCATCAGCCCGTGAGTGCTCCTGGCTGGCCTCCGGTGAGGTCGGCTGGGAGCGCCTGGGTAAAAAACTCCTGATCATTCCCAGTAGATGGTACAGTACGGCTGGTAACCATCTTCATCATAGCAACAGGGGGCTGAGCCCCCGTCTTTCATGTGTAAAGAAAAGATTCTGTTCTGCCTGGACTATCATAGCAGCGGGATGCTGGGCTCCTCTCCCCCAGACTGCTTAATGTCCTGTCTGGACTATCATAGCAGCTGGAGGCTGCCTTCCCCTCATTTTATCTCACTAACAAGTCACTGTTTCTTATTCCTGCATTCTTTATTACTTCATCACACAAATGGGGGACACTGCAATGGTAGCCCAGGAAGGCTGGGGGAGGAGGGAAGCAACAGGTGGGGTTGTTGCAGGGGCACCCCCTGTGAATGGCATACAGCTCATCATTTCTGCGGGATCTGACATGGAGCGGCTGTGCTGTCTGGTTCTCTGATACACTGGTTCTCTAGTACACTTGCCCCATATTCTAGGCAGGACTGATTCTATTTTTAGATACCATAAAGGAGGGATTGACTTGGGGAGTCATTCCCTTTTTTGTCTTTTGTGCCCCCGGCTGATCTCAGCCAGGGGCACCTATGACAGCAGCAGATGGTACAGCACAAAAGGACTGGTAACCGTCATCTCATTGCCAATTTACAATGGCATGGTAGATGGTACAGAACGACTGATAACCATCTCTGCTATCATGCAAAAGCAAATGAATGCTGCTGTGTAACGCTGCTGAATCGCCTCTGTCAGTGGCATCTAGGACATACGGTGACAGTGACAAGAGGCAAAACAGGCTCCATGGTTGCCATGATATGGCTTCTGCCAGGGCAATCCAGGGAAAAAGGGTGCGAAATGATTGTCTGCAGTTGCTTTCCCGGAGGAAGGAATGACTGACGACATTTACCCAGAACCACCCGCGACAATGATTTTTGCCCCATCAGGCACTGGGATCTCAACCCAGAATTCCAAGGGGCGGGGGAGACTGCAGGAACTATGGGATAGCTACGGAATAGCTACCCACAGTGCAACGCTCCAGAAATCGATGCTAGCCTCGGACCGTGGACGCACACTACCGATTTAATGTGCTTAGTGTGGCCGTGTGCACTCGATTTTATACAATATTTTACTAAACCGGTTTATGTAAAATCGGAATAATCCCGTAGTGTAGACGTACCCTTAGTCTGCCCAATCTCCTACAGGGAGAGATCCACAAAATCTGGAATAAGTAGCACATGCTTGGCTAAGAGAACAAGAAGGCTTTAGAAAAATTTCTGCAGCTTCACCCAGCCCAATATCTGTGCCTAATGCACTGTGTACAAGGCACCAAAGCAATGAACTGTTCACAAAAGTAAAGCTACAGTAACAAGGCCTCCAGTCTAGATTGGAAATCTAGACTCCATAGCCACACGGCTTCCTTTTGCTTGAATCACATCAAAGCGATCTTGCACAATGCAACAATTTTGGGTTGCAGCAGTCGTACACTGAAGACACTTTGCAAGGAGAGAAGGGGGAACAAAGTCAAAGGCATTTTCTTTAGCACTGAAAGCATTTTATTTATTGTTAAAACATAATTGTATTCAAGGCATCATTGTTTTCCACCAAGCCACGCTGAAAAGACACTGGCAGGCATCCCAGACACAAATTTTCTTGACTGGAGACTTGAATGATGCCAGCCATGGCAATGAATAGTTTCATTCCTACCCTGTTGATCGCAGTGTAGAGATTCAGTCAAAAGAGTCCATATAGGAGATTCCTAAGACCTTATTGTGATGCATGCTCACAAGGGCTAGAGTTAAGGTTGCTGTGGGAACATTCACCCTTACAGAATGAGCCAGATTACAGACTGGCTGTAATAGGTGGCCATTCTGTTCTGGGGCTCAAGGCATGTTTCCAACAATAGAGAGACAAGGCTGACTGAGATTTTTGTCCGGAGTCATCAGTCAACTCACTTCCCCATCACAGTGCCAGAACCCTCCTTGATCCCTGAGAAGTGCTACCCAAGTGATCTACATGGCTCCTTCTGATAACCTTCCCCAGTCTTTGGCACATGCTCCCACTGCAGCTGCTCCTCCTGCTATTGAAAATTTGCCCTGATCCCCAGCATGTGCTCCCCAGGAAACCCCACCAAAGTTAATAAGAACTTCAGGTGCTCAGCACCTCTACAAATCAGGCCATTCATATAGGTACCTAAATATGGATTAGGTGCCCACATTGGATCATTTTGACCACATATTTATTAATTATTATACATATACACACTTAGTTGAATGGATTAGGTTCTTATTGGTAAATGTGGATAATTGTCTACTTCACCATACACTCGCAGATCAACAAAAATATATTTCCATCTATAAGAATCAAAATTTACAGATAGGCAAAGTAAGAAAAGTGCTGCTTGAAAATGTATTAGAGTTTGATTTAAGGCTGTTTACTTTGTATATTTTGACGTGATGTTGACCATTTGTGTTTTAATGGTTATAGAACTTTAACTTTTTGAATCTCAAATCTACTGTCATTACTTGATTATTGTCTGACCTCCATAATTTCCTGCTACTGTTAAAATTTAAATGAATAAAAATAAAAAATACTTAAAAATAAACATTGATATATCAATCAAAATTATACAAAAATAAAATTGTAATTCTACCAAGCTTATACATACAGCTGTGACAGAGATTCCATGAGGAAGTCCCATATATGGCATTTCATTTGCTAGAATATTTTAGACAAAATGTCTTCTTTTGATAATGCCACATTATTTCTTCTTAAATCAGAAGCAATAAACAGTCGTTGAACTGTGTTAGTCAACATCAACATGTACCAGTATATCGTATTGTTCTTTTGACATCATATCTATGTGGGGTGAGCCTACTACTTATTAAAGACAAATTTGGCATCTGAACATTCTTGTCTCCATCAGTATTTGGGAGAGACATAGAACTGAGAGTTGGAACAAGAGTTATATAGAGTTCAGGGGCGGCTCCAGAGCCCAGCGGGGCAAGCACCCGCCTGGGGCGGCCGTTTCCCAGGGGGGCAGCAGGCTGGGCCGGTGGACCTGCCGCAGTCATGCCTGCGGGAGGTCCACCGGAGCCTCGGGACGACCGGACCTGCCGCAGGCATGACTGCGGACGGTTCGCTGGTCCCGCGGCTCGGCTGGACCTCCCGCAGGCGTGACTGCGGCAGCTCAACCGGAGCCGCCGGACCTGCGAACTGTCCGCAGCTGCGGGAGGTCCAGCTGAGCCGCGCGACCAGCGGACCCTCCGCAGTCATGCCCGCGGCAGGTCCGCTGCTCCCGCGGCTCGGGGGCGCCTCCCGGGCATGATTGCTTGGGGCGGCCAAATTTGTAGAGCCGCCCCTGATAGAGTTATATAGATAATGTTACCAGTAATATATACTAGTAACATTCCATATTCCTGTACAGAAAAGTCTCATTTTTCTTGGTTTGTAGTCAGCTTGAATATTTCTTTATAAAAAGGGACCCATATGGACCCATCGAAGCAGAGACCATATATTTCTAAATGTCTGTTCAGGACATAGGACAATGGGGCCATGACCTTCACTGGGCTCTTGAATGTTATCACAGTACAAACAACAGTAGCAATCCTTGTGATCATTTGAAAAGACACTTACAAAACCTTCAGTTATGGGCTATATGGGGAAGAGTTTGAAAAGTATGATTTTTACAGTGATCAAGAGAATTATTTACAAGTGTCCCTGAACTGATATTTCTAAGGTCATCAACTGCAAACATTTAATTTTAATAATTTAATTTAATAATAGGAGATATACCAATCTCCTAGAACTGGAAGGGACCTTGAAAGGTCATTGAGTCCATCCCCCTGCCTTCACTAGCAGGACCAATTTTTGCCCCAGACCCCTAAGTGGCCTCCTCAAGGACTGAACTCACAACCGTGGGTTTAGCAGGCCAATGCTCAAACCACTGAGCTATCCCTCTCCCATAAAAAGATCCTTCTATGCATGTGGTCACTGTAGATAAAGGATATTCCTTTTTATTAATTTATTAAAGACACCCATCTGTTCATATAAAATTTAAGTACTTTTTTTCACATGCTCCTGGTGGTTTTCCCTCTCCCCACCACCACCTTTTTTCCTCTTATGTAATGGGCTTACACTATGAATCATTGCTTAATTTTTCATCTCTAAAAGCAGGCTCAGTGAGATCCAATCTTCTGATTGGCTTAATGAGTTTGATCTGGAACCAGAAACTGGACCGTGACAGTTTTAATTTATTATTAGTGGTGCATCATGTATAATTATGGCAGCAATTACCTTTTTGTTTAGTTGCTGATTTTAAAGACATATATGAATATATTTTTCCATTTGTCAGGATGAGTCACTTTTAGCCATGGTAATTGTATATCTGGGATGGGCTCTACTTGCATTTTGGATTTACCTGGAAGCCTTCTTTTATGATGCTAGACAGTCTTTGTATAAACATTCCGTCTTGTTCCAGAAATGATCAGACAGCACTTTCCTCCTCCCTGAAACATGTTTTAAAACCTTCAAACTACAGATTACAGTGTGGTTGATACTGCAGATTGAACCAGATTTAATCAGAAGTGCAGATTAAAGTGTCTCTACTTTATCACTTTGCAACTTCTACTTTGCTGATCAAATTCACTGCTCTAAATGGCAAAAAACCTATTGGAAAGCTAATCAAATGGAGTGATTGTCTCAGCAAATCCTTTGCTTCTCATATTGAGATGGTGACTTGGAAGCTGATTCCTGACATCTGTGTGCACAAGGCATCTGTCAGCCAGGAGAACAGTAATCTGAAAGGTTGTGCATGTCCCTTTTATCTGCAGGTCACATACAATTTCTCAAAGTATTAGAAATGTGACTACAAGTCAAAAGAAAACAGCTGAGGATCTGGCTCAAGAAGTTTAGTTGCCCTTGTGAGCTAGAAAATAACTTCTCTTTGGTATATTTAGCAACTATTGCTCTGCAAGTGGATGTGGGAGAATTGTGTGACGGATAGTAGAAGTGGAAAGAAATGCTTTAATATGGCATGCCTACAATATTCAGCAAGAGGATCCAAGAACATTAAAAGAATTTTAGCAAATTAATTTACTGAAGAAATACTAATGTTATTATGGCTAAAGATAGCTGATCTTATTCCATGGAGGTTGCCATTTCTATACTTCAACCCTTTCATTCCGAGCAGGCCACTTCCCCAAAGGGTATGTGGGACACAGTGCTTATGTCAAGGTGATAAATGGGATGGTATGTGGGTGAAGTCTTGTCTGGGAGCACAGGAGTACAAAACAAGAAAGATGGATAGAAAGCAAAGACATTCTGTTCAGGAATGGAAAGGTTGGGAAGGGGGTTATATATAATAATCTGAAAAACCAAGGTGTACTCTGGTAATGTAAGAAAGAGATACAAGTCAGAATAAAACAAAATCTACATTTACCTAAATAATCAATTGCAACTTACCTAAAAATAGATGTCTGGTGATTTTCTCCTTGATTTCAGTGCAGAATTACTGTCTTCCTATCCTAATTTCTCTTTCTTCCTGCCAACAGTCAAGAAAATTAAAGTCTCTGTGAAGGAAATACATTTTACCCATTATTGTTGTTAAATATGTTAATCTTTAAATTTAAAAAAAGGCAATTTCTATTTTTGTTGATAGTAGCCTAGTTAGTTCCAAAATGTTGATAGTACATTGGAGATGTCCATTATTAGTTATTTCAGTGGTATCTCGATGCCCCATTGCTCCAGGTACTGTACACATAGAGTGAAACAATCCCTGGCCTTAAGAGTTTACCAATCCATTTAGAATCAGTTTTAAACTAGTTAGGAAACAAAATTCTGGAGAAAGTAATGGCTGAGACAACCTCTATCTCAGTCCTAATTTCATAAGATTTATTTAGGACATTCCCTGCTGTATTCAAAGGTTCTCCACATTACATAAGATGATCTGCTGCCATGAACCTGACTCAGCCACTGTGTTGTAATTTGGTCACTCTTATTATTTACAGCAGTGGTTCTCAATCAGGAGTATGTGTACCCCTGGGGGTACGCAGTGGTCTTCCGGGGGTAGATCAACTCATCCAGATATTTGCCTAGTTTTACAACAGGCTACATAAAAGCACTAGCAAAGTCAATACAAACTAAAATTTCATACAGACAATGACTTGTTTATACTGCTCTACCGTGTTCCCTCTAATTTTTCCCACCCATGTGCAGAATGAATTTTGTTATGTGCACCAATACGGAAGGGATGTGTGACACAGCACCTTCATATCAATGCACATAACAAAATTCATGTGGTAGGGGTGGGGCCAAGGGGTTTGCCGTGCTTGAGGGGGCTCGGGGCTGGGGCAGATGGTTGGGGTGCAGGGGTGTGAGGCATAGGCGCCAACTCCATTAGTGCTGCGGGGTTGGAGCACCCACAGGGAAAAATTAGCAGGTGCTCCGCCCCCATCCCCTCCTCACCTCCTCCTCCTCTCCTGAGGAGGCCGCATCCCCATTCTTCCCCTTCCCAGCGCTTCCTGCCCACCGCCTAACAGCATGCTCGAAGGAGAAGGCAGTAAAGTGGAGGGGCACGGGTGGGGATTTGGGGAAAGGAGGTGGAATTGGGGCACGGCCAGGGGCAGGGGGAGTTGAGCACCCATGGGGCAGAGGGGAAGTTGACGACTATGGTGTGAGGGCTCGGACTGGAGGTGCGAGTTCTGGGGTGAGGCCATGAATGAGGGCCTAAGGCCTGGGGCAGGGGGCTAGGGCACGGGCTCCAGCTGAGAGTGCAGGCTCTGGGGTGGGGCCAGGGATGAGGGATTGGGGTGCAGGAGGGTGCTTCAGGACTCCCCCCATCTCTCTTTCCCCGCAGCAGCACCTGGGCTGGGGGAATAGGCACCTCTCCCCCAGCCACGGGCTCCAGGACTGAGGCTGGATTCAGGGAGGGGCACACTGCGACAGGTCCAGGCTGGGACACTCAGGTTTGGGCCACCATGGCTGTGGCTGGGTCCAGGCAGGGCTGCCGGGTCTGGGCCAGGCCGCCCTGGCAAAGCTGGTTCCGGGCGATGCTGCACTGCCCTGGATGGGTCTGGACCAGAGTAGGGGTGCCCTGGCCATTGCAGGTTGGGGCTTGGCTAGGTTGGGGCCGGGGGAGAGGCGCCCCTCCCCAGCTGAGGCAAGTCCCCAGGCGGGTTCCCTGAGTGCCTGCGCAGTGCTAAATAGTTGGCTACACAGCCATGCAGCTTACAGGGAACTTAGCCATTCTATATACTATACATAAGGCTACGATTTAGTCACAGAGGTTACAGAAGTCACCGAATCTGTGACTTCCAGCAACCTCTGTAATTTCAGCCTGTGATGATCAGGAGCTGCAAGGTCCCCTGCTGCCCTCAAGAGCAGGCAACTGAGGGGTACCCCAGTTGCCTCTTGTGGCCCCCGGAGCTCCAAGCCATAGAGTGACCAGATATCCCGATTTTATAGGGACAGTCCCAATTTTTGGGTCTTTTTCTTATATAGGCTCCTATTACCTCCTACCCCGTCCCAATTTTTCACATTTTCTGTCTGGTCACCCTACCAAGTCACCAAAGGTGGCAGGGTACCACCGCAGGCAGTGGGTACTCCTGGAGCTACTGGTGATGGGGGAATCCCCAAGCTCCCAGCTGCTGTGGGCAGTGGGGGAACCCCCGAGCTCTCAGCCATTGCAGGGAAACCCCCAAGCTGCGGGAAGCAGGGGTATTCTGCAATTCCTGGCCTCTGCAGGTGGAGGGATACCCCACAGCTCTCAGCCACCATGTCCGTGGGGGAACCCCCAAGCTCCCAGCTGCCACGGGCCCCTAGAGCTGTGAGAGTACCCTGCAGCTCTCGGCTAGCACAGGAGGCAGGGGAACCCCACAGCTCCTGGCCCCAAAGGGGCAGTGAGGGGACTCCCAGAACTGCAGGCCTTATTAGAAAACCTGAGAGGTGGGTGACAAGGCTGCCCCTACCTCCTGTAGTATGCGCAAGGGAGTCTGCAGGGGGGAGAGCCCCATGTGCCAACCGAGCACCTGGGGATCCACCCAGTCCCCGCTGTCATAGCTGAGGTGGTCTCCAATTCTGTTGGTTTCTCCCAGGACCAGCCTCTGGTGCACTGAGGGGGACTCTGCTACCTGTACACAAAGGTAGGGGTTGTGTAGCAGGGGTTCCATGAGGAGTTCTGCCCCCTTGGTAGCCACAATGGACCTGATCACCAAGAACAGCTTCCAAGTCTGGAGAAGGTCCTGGCAGAAAACAGGCAGCTCGGAGATGTCTTGCGGAAGACCCCTTGGATGGAGAAAAAAGAGTTGCTTGTCATATCAGAGGTGGTGGAGAAAGGTGTGCGCCAACGTACTCCTGGCCGGACTACCTGCACCATAAAGGAGTCTCTGCAGGGCCTGGAGATGGAAGACATGGACCTGGCTGCAGAGGCAGACCAGGCCATGTCCTCCCTCGTCCAGGGGAAGACTCAGAACCCCTGCAAAGACCCATTGCAGTTCTGGCCCAAAGAACTCCAGAGTTACCCTCTGGAGCCGGGCCAGGATCCCCGGGGATGGGCTCAGGGTGGCAAGCCACTGTCAGAGCATGGACAGGACTAGCTGGTTCCGTGACTTTTACTAAAAATATCCATGACAAAATCTTAGCCTTAACTATACACTGAAATGTAAGTACAATATTTATATTCCAATCAATTTTATAAATTATATGGTAAAAATGAGAAAGTAAGCAATTTTTCAGTAGTAGTGTGCTGAGACACTTTTGTATTTTTATCTGATTTTGTAAGTAAATAGTTTTTAAGTGAGGCATAACTTGGAGACATGCAAGACAAATCAGACTCCTGAGAGCCACTTATTTACAGCACATAAAAGTACATTAGGCATCTCACACTAAGCCCTGGTCTACACTAAGGGAGGTGTCGACCTAAGATACGCCGACTTCAGCTACGCTATACGTGTATCTTAGGTCGACTTACCTGGCCGTGAGGACAGCGGCGAGTCGACTGCTGCTGCTCCCCCATCGACTCTGCTTCCGCCTCTTGTGAGCTGGAGTTCCGAAGTCAACAGGGAGCGCGTTCGGGGATCAATTTATCCGCATCTAGACAAGACATGATAGATCGATCCCTACCCGCCGATCCAGTGGGTAATGAAGACCTGCCCTCCATGTAAGACAAGAGCCCTGCCCTGAAGAATGTATAATTTCAGAGCCTGATGCTGCAGTGTGATCCACACAGGGAAGCCCAAGGCCTTCCCCCTAAGGCAGAGCCCACTGACTTCAATGGGAGCCTGCATGGGCATAAATGTTATCCCGATGAAAATTGTCTGCTTCCAATCATCATATTCCGCTGCATCACAACTGATTTGCACTAATCAGAGTTTGATCTAGAGTCATGATGCTGAACCCATTTAGTGTCGGGCTCTCTCAAATGTCATCAGAGCAGTTTTCTCTTAGGCCTCCCTAATATTATATTATATATGCACATATTTTTAAAAGAAATTGAAGAAATAGATTTACATTTAAATGAATTAACTTTAAAATAGAATAAAAACAACAACATTTTAAAGGATGTAGAGTTTGGCAGAAACATGGACAGAGACAGCCTGTTAATTTTTTCTTTCCTGACGGGTCATTTTCACTCTATATTTAGCAAAATCAGGATTGCCAGTTGAATCTATTGAATAAAGCTTTTGCAGAAATAAAACAAACAATCCAGAACCAAAGAACAAACAGATGTTTATTCCCATTTTTCTCGTGGTTTGCTTGCCCCCTCACCCCATTCCCACACAGATTATGAGCACAGTTGCCAACTTTCACGCAGTAAATAAGCACTTCGACTTTCACAATAAGCCAAAAATCAAGCTAATCCCATTTCAAAACAAGTCCGAAACAAGCCAACCCTTAAGAACCCCAACACTCTATGTGACTAGATCCCCCAGCATGCAGTCTGGGACTGTGGTGGGCCTGCTGTGCACCCATGGCTCTCCCCCACCTCCCTTGCTTCCCCCTTGCCTCCCCTTACCACCCCCCCTTGCTAGGAGCCAATCAAAAAAAAAGAAGCAACAAGCTACAAGCCAAAAAACTAGCCAACAAGCAATTCACAAGCTAATTAAGCCAAAACCAAGCCCAATTTCTGCATTTTTTTCCGTGTGTTAGGCATGTCTGATTATAAGCCCTCTTCTAATGCACTGGACTTCCTTTTGCAATTATACTCATGTGAATTCTTCAACAAAAAACGTAGGTGACTTCTTCATCTGAACCCAAATCCTTTTTAAATCTCATAAAAGTCACCCGAAGTACTAATTTTACTTCCTACTAGTCTTATAAGCCAGCAGCAGCACAGGTGCTGCAGCTGAATGAGTATCTGTACTATTGAACGTGCTAGTGATGTAATCATTAAGTAAACAGGCACTGCCAATGTTGACCTTAGAGTGTGATATACCTTACTTACAATGTAGCCACGCATGCTAGGGCTAGCGCTCTGTCAGACCTTTATGTCAGTTTATATTTAAGCAGCCTTAATGTTTGAAAAACAATGTATTAATGTAACAATAGTTCAACTTTAGTAACAATGCAGCCCATTTGTTTCAGTGAGTGCTAATGATATGGGTGAAGTCCTGTCCCACTGAAGTCAATGCCACTGCCTCAAACCAGTACCAGGGCTCTTATGACATACAAGTATGGACAGCTCCAAAGCAGCCAAAGATCACCTTCCTTCCATCCCCGTTATTATTAATTATTCCTATTAGGGGAGCACCTGGGAATAAGGCCAACATTGGATATTGTACAAACATACAGGCAAAGATTTTCAAGTGGTTAGTGACTTTGGAGGACTTGGGTTTTGGGGAACACAATTTGAGATACCTTAAAGTGGGCGCACAGCATTTTCTGAAAACCACACCCTTAGTTATGGCTGATTTGAGGTACCTAGGCTCACTAGTACTTTAAAAAATCTTGGGCATAGCAAGAGATGGTTCTTATCCTGAAGATCTTACAGTCTAGGTGAGATTCTAAGTAGAAATGGACACAATGTGGATGGACTCCAAACCAGACAAATTCTATCCTCTTTCAAAATATCATTATACTGAATTCCCCCTACCCCCACCACACACACACACGTGTACATATATTTTACTGGTATAGAGGACCATACAAAATGGCAGCTGTGATAACAATACTCCTACTATGACTGATAATAAGTTTAATCACATACAGCTGAAATTGTACAAATGTCAGAGCTGAAGCTATTTCTTGGGTGCTGTAGTGAGGCGGCCTGGCTCCCGACGGCCCCTGAGAGAGAGGAACCAGAACAGCCACCTCAGTGGGCGGAGCCACCTCAGTGGGCGGAGCCACCGCCGCCTGTTCCCGCCCCCCGGAAGTCAAGGGGGGGGACAGGAAGTATAAAAGCCCAGCCTCAACCCTCAGAGCCCAGCGGCCGGAGAGGACGGACGCTCCTGTTCAGGCTCCTGACTGGCCGAGCCTGCCCAGGGCAAGGTACCCGGACGCGGACGGACCAAGCCTCCCTCAAGCAAGGTACCCGGACGCGGACAGACCGAGCCTCCCTCGAGCCAGGTACCCCGAGGTGGACTGGCCGAGCCTGCCCCGAGCCCGGTACCCCGAGGAGCTGCCCGAGCGTTCCTGTGACCCAAGTCCAGAGGAGCAGCCCGACGTAGACCGCTTTCAGCACACCGAGGAGCCCATGGTATGGGACCCCGCTGCCGAGCCCAGCGACGAGCAGGTACCCGAGGAGGGGGAGATGGAATGCAGCCCGGTGGTAGCCGAACCCTGTCCGGCTGAGGGCACTGACGTGCCCATGTCAGTGTGTTGCGGCCAGGATCCCCACTGACTGCAGCGGATCCACGCCGCTGTTAGGGCCCCGGGCTGGGACACAGAGGAGTGGGTGGGCCTGTGTCCCCCCTGCCACCCCACTCACGGGTGGCAGCCTCCCCCTCCTACCAGCGTTCAGGCAGAGAAGCCTGCACTTACCTGGGCTTCTTGAACTGCTGCCACAGCTCAGGGCTTGGCTACACTTACAAGTTGCAGCGCTGGGAGTTACAGCGCTGCTCATGCAGCTGTGTAAGGGCCAGCGCTGGAGTGTGGCCACACTGACAGCTACCAGCGCTGCAGTGTGGCCACACTTGCAGCACTTTCCAGCGCTGTATTGAGAGGTGCATTGTGGGCAGCTATCCCACAGAGCACCTCGTCCCATTTTGGCGCTGAGTATTGTGGGAAGGGGAAGGAAGTGTGCGGGTCATTCCGCTTCCTGTTTGCCAGCGCCCCGTGGTGCATCGCTTCACATCCCAGCATTCACTCTTTCCGGCAGCGTTTGGCGCCATTGTCAGTGTCTTTCTGTTACTCTCTGTGAATCGCGATTTCTGTGGCAAATGGAGCCCGATCTGCTGAGGACTCTGCTGATGAGTGTCACCAGCACAACACGTTTGGCAGTCGAGCTATTCCTTCAGCTCCAAAGTGACAGTGAGGAGTCCGACAATGATATCAATATGGATTTGTCTGCCGCGTGTGACACTACAGTGCTTGCGGCATTCACGGAAATGCTCAGCACCGTTGAACGCCGCTTTTGGGCTCGGGAAACAAGCACTGAGTGGTGGGATCACATCGTCATGGAAGTCTGGGATGATGAGCAGTGGCTGCAGAACTTTCGTATGAGAAAAGCCACTTTCATGGGACTGTGTGCTGAGCTCGCCCCCACTCTGCGGCGCAAGGACACAAGATTGAGAGCTGCCCTGACGGTGGAAAAGCGGGTGGCTATTGCAATCTGGAAGATGGCAAATCCAGACAGCTACCGGTCGGTCGGGAACCAGTTTGGTGTGGGAAAGTTGACCGTGGGAATCGTTTTGATGCAAGTTTGCAAGGCAATTAATCGCATCCTGCTAAGAAAGACCGTGACTCCGGGGAGCGTGCAGGACATTGTGGATGGCTTTGCACAAATGGGTTTCCCTAACTGTGGAGGGGCGATAGATGGGACGCATATTCCTATTCTGGCCCCCCCCACCTGGCATCAGAGTACGTTAATCGTAAGGGGTATTTCTCTATGGTTCTCCAGGCGCTTGTGGATCACCGCGGGCGTTTCATTGACATTTACACAGGCTGGCCTGGAAAGGTACATGATGCACGCATCTTTCGGAACAGTGGCCTGTTCAGGAAGATGCAGGCAGGGACTTTTTTCCCAGACAGGAAGATCACAGTAGGGGATGTCGAAATGCCCACTGTGATCCTTGGAGACCCCGCATACCCGTTACTGCCTTGGCTCATGAAACCCTATACAGGGAAGCTTGACAGGAGCAAGGACCGGTTCAACTACAGGCTGAGCCGGTGCAGAATGACTGTGGAGTGTGCTTTTGGGCGTTTAAAGGCTCGCTGGAGATGTTTGTATGGGAAGCTAGACTTGGGGAAAGCAGCATCCCCGGTTATAAGCGCTTGCTGTACCCTCCATAATATTTGTGAAGGGAAGGGTGAAACATTCAGTGAGGCATGGACCACCGAGGTTCAAGTCCTGGAGGCTGAATATGCACAGCCAGAGAGCAGGGCTAATAGAGAGGCCCAGCACAGGGCTTCAAGGATTAGGGATGCCTTGAGGGAAGAATTTGAGGCTGAAAGCCAACAGTAATGTTTGCTGCCTTGCATGGGAGTGAATTGCACTGCTTACACTGTTATTCTATTATCCATAATAATAATATCATTTGCAGTGCCTCTTTCTTTACTGGGCTAAGGTATCTTTCACTATCTGCTATAATAAAGACTGTTTTCAAAGCCAAGAATTGTTTTATTGACAAGAAAAAAACTTCCTTGACAGACAGACAGACACACAACATTTCATTAACACAAGAGGGCAATGGTGTGGGTTGGTGAACTGTACAGTCACAAGTTTGCATATGCCATGTCTGGATTGCTGTTTAATGAATCCTGCACTTCAGGGTTCATATACTGCATGGTGATGTGGGTTGAATGCAGAGGGTAAGGGTGGTGGTAGGTATCAGGGCTGGTTGGGGAACGTACAGGTGTTGGAGGCAGCTGGTGGTGGTAAGAGCCTGGATGCTGGGGAAAGGTGGTTTGAGCTGACATTGGGGCACAAGGCACAAAGGACGGGCGGGTGGGGAGTAGCACGGTAGTGCTCTGCTTGCATGGCAACGAGTGACTCTATAGACTCCGCTTGGCGCTCCAGGATGCTTAGCAGCCGCTCCGTGCTTTCCTCTTGGCCACTGCATTTCTCTGGCGGGTCCTGCTTTCTTTCTCTCGCCACTCCTTCAATTCTTTTCTCTCTGTAGCAGAGTGCTGAAGAACAGTTTTCAGCATGTCCTCTTTGCTCTTTCGGGATTTTTCTCAAATTTTGAAGCCTCTGTGATGTTGAACATCTGGGCAGTCCAGTCAAGGTCACTGTAGACACAGAAATGACAACATTTAACACGGGCAGCATTGTATCCACTATCTCCAGACATGAATTGTTACACTGAGGAGTTCTCACTTGCAAGTTCTCACTTGCATTCTTTATCCCAAAAGGAAAACACAACAGAAGCCACGAAATGGTGAGTGAGGAGTGTTTACTTATATAGGGAGAAGAGGGGCTTGAGTGAGAGGAGCTGGTTGCTTCGGGTAATCTGGAGTGCTAGAGGGGTTGAGTGAAGATGCAGATGCAGGGGTGATCTTATCTCCTATCTCTTCACTAAAGAGTCTCCCAACATTTTTCACAGGACTTAATCCTGGAAGATGTTTCCTACTGCGAGTCACTAGGGAACAGCGGGGGGCTCTTTTAGAGCAATGTGGATTCCGCCCGGGACCCTATGCGGCGTGCCTGTGTTCAGAAATGGTCCCCACTGGCCGAAGAGTGGCGCGGACGCGTCACCGTCACTGGGACAAGGGACACAGTGGCTCTGCCTATAAACCTGCGCAGGCATATTGCCCACGCTCTGGATGAAGCTTTTGCTGAGATAACTGAAGCAGATTACGCGACGTGATAGACCACATCAACGGGCTATTCCACATCTAGACGCTGCCATGCATGCATCCATAACCCCCTTCCTCTCCAGAAACATTTCCACCCAGAAAATAAAAGCCGCTTACGGTACCCGCTCCTCTGCTTGTCCTTCTGCAACTGCTGGCTGCTGCGATTGGGTACTTTCCTCCTGGCTTGAGAAGAGCTCCTGGCTGCATGCCTCCAGGAATCTGCGGTTTCTTCCCCATCCCAGGAGCTTCACTCGTGGTTTCCTCTCCCCCCGCAGCCTCCTCCTCCTCCTGTCCCCAGCCTGCTCAGAAGTGTCCATCGTTACCCTGGGATTGGCAGTGGGGTCACCCCCAAGTATCTTGTCCATCTCCCTGTAAAAACGGCAGGTCGTGGGAGCAGCTCCGGATCGGTGATTACCCTCGCGGGCTTTGTAATAGGCACTCCGCAGCTCTTTAACTTTCACCCTGCATTGTAGTGCGTCCGTTGATGGCCCCTATCCAGCATGTCCCTTGCTATCTGCTCAAAGATATCGTAATTCCTACGGCCGGAGCGCAGCTGTGCCTGAACAGATGCCTCACCCCAAACACTGATGAGGTCCTGCAATTCACCTGTGCTCCATGCTGGGGCTCGTTTGCCGCGTGGAGGCATGGTTACCTGTAACCTGTAACTGATTAACTGATTGCACTCCACACCTGGCTGCAGCAAACAGGAAGGAGATTTTTAAATTTCCCGGGGCATTTAAAGGGCGGGTCACCTGAGGCAAGAGCAGTAGAGTGCAAACTGATGTGCAGAGTGGCTGAACAGGAATTCTGGGATAGCTCCTTATTCCCTGGAGGACAGGTAAAGCGCTGGTGAGTGTCCACACCTGCTGAGCAGCGCTGGTGTCACCAGCGCTGCACTCCTTATACCCCAACCCGGATTGGTTTTCAGCCAGCGCTGCAACCAGGGAGTTGCAGCGCTGGTTGTGCCCTGCAAGTGTGGACGGGGTGTTAATTGCAGCGCTGGAAAGCCTCCACCAGCGCTGCAACTTGTAAGTGTAGCCAAGCCCTCAGTTCCTGTTACAAGGCCCTGAGCCTTGAGCTATTGTTTGTTGCCCTGCCCTGACTGAGGGCCTGGGCCTCCTGAGACTGATGCCGCTGCTTAGCTCCTGCTACAAGGACCTGAGCCTTGAACTATAGTTTATTGCCCCACCCTGGGGCTTACTGACTCTTGCTGCTCTGCTCCTGCTACAAGGACCTGAGCCTTGGACTATTGTTTGTTGCCCCACCCTGACCTAGGGCTGGGGATTACTGAACTATTGTTATTACTCAGCTCCTGCTACCAGGACCTGAGCCTTGAACTATTTTGTATTGCCCCGCCCTGATTAAGGACCTGGGCTTCCTAAGACTATTATTGTTGCTCAGCTCCTGAGACAAGGACCTGAGCCCCTGGGACTATTGGTTGGTGCTCCACCCTGACCTAGGGCTGGGGCTTACTGACCATTGTTGCTCAGCCCTGCTGTGAGGAGCTGAGCTAGAACTGCTGTGTTGCTGCCCCGCCCTGACTGAGGGCTTGGGCTTAAACTAGTGACTTTGTGTGCTCAGCCCCTGCCTGAGGGTCTGAGCTAGAACTGCTGTGTTGCTGCCCCGCCCTGAGCTAGGGCTTGGGCTTTACAGACGTAGACTGCTGCTCAGCCCTGTAGTGGGATTGGAGCTCCCTGGATTCTGGTGTGCTGCCCCGCCCTGACCTAAGGCTTGGGGCTTACTGACTCTGTAACTGCTCAGCTCCGGCTGCCAGGACCGGAGCCTAGACCTAGTGTCTGCTGTCCCGCCCTGACTGAGGGCTGGGACTCATAGCAGGAACTGTGTGCCTTCTGTTCTGCCCCTGCTTGAGGGGCAGAACCCCCAAAACCCTTCAGAACCCGGAGACTGATAGGGCCGTGTAGTGAGGCGGCCTGGCTCCCGACGGCCCCTGAGACGGCACGGCCCCTACCTCGGACTATTACAGGTGCCCATCAATGTAATATCTGAGAGTTAGAGATTACGCGCTCATTAGGAGATAGCAGGTGAAGAACACTGATCAATCGCAATCAAACTATTGACAGTTTGAAAAATATTGTTCCAGTTTGTATTAACAAAGAAGAGGTATTCCACTATTATATCTTAAGTGGGGGACACATCCATAGAAGACTGAACTAAGGATCCACTCTATCTTTCATTATCGTAACAGACATTAAGTCCACAAGGGACCATTTTGATCAACTCGTCTGACTTCTACATGACCTAACCCAGTGATTTCTGCATCAAGCCTATAACTTCCTGTTCAGCTATCAACATATCTTTTAGAAAGACATCCAATCTTGATTGTAAGACAAAGTGACGGTGAATCCACTGTGCCTGGAGGTAAGTTATTCCAATGGCTAATTACCCTCATTTTTAAAAATTTGCATCTTATTTCTAGTCTGAATTTGTCTCTTCAGTGTGCAACCACTGGATCTCCTTATGGTTTTTTCTGCTAGATTTAAGAGCCTTCTATTAACAGAAATTGCTCATGTAGGTTCCTGTAGACTGTGATCAAGTCACCTTTTAACCTTATCTAGAAAAGCAGAATATATTGAGCTTCTTGAGACTCTCACTGTAAGGCCATTTTCCCAGATCTTGAATCATTCTTGTAGTTTTTTCAGAGCCCTTTCCAATTTTTCAACATCCTTTTTAAAAGTATTGGCACCCTAGCTGGGTACAGTAGTCTAGTAATGGGCTTATTAATGCCATATACAGAGGTAATACCACCTCGCTACTCCACTACTTATACATCCAAGAATTGTGTTAGTCCTTTTAGCAATAGCAGCCCTTGGGACCTCATGTTCAAATGGTTATTTACCATGATTTCTAAAGTCCTTTTCCATTTCACTACATTCCAGGATACAGTCTTGTAAATGTGACCTACATTCTTTGTTCCTAGATGTATGACCTTGCATATGGGTGTATTAGAAACTATGGAAAGATTCCCATTTACTAAATGGAAGTTGGTTAAGGGACTAAAACTGTATATAGTGTAGATTCCCTTACTCTTGATCTATACTTTAGGTCCCTGGAGTTATATAGACAAAATATGCTGGTCATGTAAAATCAGAGAATGGCACTGTATTTCTGGAAAGATCTTTCAAAAGGATATTTAATAGTTTTCATATCATGTGTTAGCTTTCTGAGTGTGAGTGTGTATTCTGATTTCTATTATCACAGAATAGGATTATCTATCATCACTTTTTGGCTATAAAATATGCCACGTGTATACATTTGAGTATATTTATCCAAAGATAAATTCCTTTAGCTAAAAGGTGGGTTCAAAAGTAATCTCCAGATGAGTAATTTCACAGGCTATATTTATAACCTAAAACACTGAGCATGGGACATGGCTAGATCATTTGAATCCTAGGGTTCCTTTGCAGAATGTACATCTCTGCTACCCTAGTCTGAAAGGAAATAGTTTTTGAGCAGTAAGATATATTCCTCATAGTCTAGTAGATTAGTCTGCATCTGCTACTCCAGTTACGGTATGACAGTCTTTCCTGAAATCTTTCAAAGTTTCTTCATCCTACTAAATGACTGCACTTTGTTAGCGACTTCCCATATGGAGAACATGTTAAATGAACCCCTCTGCAATCTATTAGACCTTATTATCTACAAGTGAAGGCAAAGAGGAGAAGACTGTTGTTCCCTTGTATCCTATTCTTGGATGTAAAGGATGAAAATTATTTTGCATGTTTCTGAAGTAGCGTAAAAGGCAGGTGGCAACTGATATGCTCCTATGTAGTACTATACACCTAACTACCAATGCATTATCCTCCCCCTCCATCTTCAAATCCTTCACCTTTACCTAAAGCTGTGATTTATTTATTTGTGAAATGGCCAGAAAGCAGAGGAAAGACATGCAAAATTGCACAAATACAAAATGGGAAATGGCTGCCTAGGAAGGAGTACTGCAGAGAAGGATGTGGGAGTGATAGTGGATCACAAACTAAATATAAGGCAACAATGTAATACTGTTGCAAAAAAAGCAAACATCATTCTGAGCTATATTACCAGGAGTGTTGTAAGCAAGATATGAAGTAATTCTTCCACTCTATTCAGCACCGATAAGGCCTCAGCCAGAGTACTCTTTGGGTTCTGGGCACCAGACTTTGGGAAAGATGTGGGCAAATTGGAGAAAGTCCAGAGGAAAGGAATGAAAATGATAAAAGGTTTAGAAAACACGACCTATGAGGAAAATTTGAAAAAAATGGGTGTGCTTTGTTTGGAGAAGAGAAGACTGAGGGACATAACAGTCTTCAAGTATGTAAAACGTTGTTGTAAAGGGAAGAGTGATAAATTGTTCTCCTTAACCACTGGAGGATAGGACAAGAATGAATGGATTTAAATTGCAGCAAGGAAGATTTAGGTTAGATATTAGGAAAAAAGTCCTGTCAGGGTAGTTAAGCACTGGAACAAATTACCTAGGGAGACTGTGGAATCTCTCTCTTTGGAGGTTTTAAGAGCAGGTTAGACAAACACCTGTCAGGGATGGTGTAGAGGACCACCTAGTGGGGACTGGACTAGGTGACCTATCAAGGTCTCTTCCAGTCCTACATTTCTATGATTCTATAAAATGCATCCAGGCTGCAGAGCAAAGAGCACATCATAACAAATTTAGGTAAATGATAATACAAACTGTAGAAAAAGGAGAGAAGTTGTTGGGTAAAGAATAGGTCAACACATTTAGAACTGGGAACAGATCATTTTAAGGGAGAATGTTGCCATGGCTTGATCCACATTAGCCCTTAAAAATACATCAGTGAGGTGAAAGAGCAGATTGCCTTCTAGAGGATAGTTTCCATATATTTATTGCCTGCAACTTGTTAGGATGCATCAACCTCAGGATTTGAATAGAGTGAGTGACCATATGAAAGTGACATTTGTTTTTTCAACAAGCAGTGTGGGGGGGGGTGTAGGAAAATGTAAAAAGCTGGCAGGCCTTTGCCTGAGGTTTGGGGATACCTGTAAGGATAAGCATGTAGTAAGGATGGAAGCCTGGAAGAACAACAGTACCCAGACTAGTGTAGCTGGACGTAAGGGAGCAGAACCTTAGCTGGTGTAAACCAGCATCTTCCCCTTGACTTCAGTGGAGCTACATTTATATAAACCAACTGTGGATCTGGCTCAAGAAGTTTAGTTGCCCTTATGAACTAGACTATAACTTCTCCTTGGCATCCTTAGCAACTATTGCTCTGCAAGTAGATGTGGGAGAATTGTGTGATGATAGTAGAAGTGGAAAGAGCTGTTTTAGTATGGCATGCCTAGAATATTCAG
Organism: Mauremys reevesii; assembly: GCF_016161935.1. Taxonomy (NCBI): domain Eukaryota; kingdom Metazoa; phylum Chordata; order Testudines; family Geoemydidae; genus Mauremys; species Mauremys reevesii. The sequence continues at coordinate 80,620,116 of NC_052626.1, forward strand.
CAAGAGGACCCAAGAACATTACTACTAAGATGGTGGAAAGTGATTTAGGTTTTTGAGCTTAAAAGTACTTCTTCAAAAATACATGAGAAGTTATGCCTTGCCAGAAGGCAAAGCTTATTTTTCATTGACAACAAAAAAGGAGGGAAGTACAAAGCATCAATATAGAGAGAATATCTTCTTTTGGATGAGATACACTCAGAGGTCCTGACCACCTGTGGTCATTAAAGAACAAATGGAACCATTCCAAAGAGCACAGGCCTGGGCATGGGCCAGGGCCAGTTGCAACAGAAGTAATTACATTCTGTTAGCCTGGTTTCCCTTAGCAGTTTCACATGGATAGAATGGTCACCTCAACAGTTTATTGATACTATATGCTGCTGAACAGATGCTACATTTCACCCCAGAGATGCCTGTATTTCAGTGAAGGGTGAAGTTTTGTATGTCAGTTTGTGCAGTGCTTTGAGATTCTTATGAGTGAAACATTCTATATAAAATTAAAAGATGCTATTAGAATGACATCCTATTAATAAACAACCATTTCTGGTAGATAGTCACAAGATATGGGGCATCCGGTAGGGTAGGTACAGACTAATGATTCCTGATATAAAATATTTTATGACTACATAACAGAGATTGTAGTATGACAAGGTGGATGAGGTATCTTTTATTGGACCAACTTCTGTTGGTGAAAGAGATAAGCTTTCAAGCTATACAGAGCCCTTCTTCAAACCTGAAGCTTGTCTCTCTCACCAATAGAAGTTGGTTCAATAAAAGATATTACCTCACCCATCTTGTTTCTCTAATATCCCGGGACCAAAATAGCAACAATAACACTGCAAACAACAAAGACTGTAGTGTCAGAATACCAGGAAGCCATTTCACTTGCTGAAAGCAGCTTTCACAGATAGTCGGAAGTGTTTGCCATGATCACTTTCCATTAGGACGCTGCAGCATTTGGCAGTCTTGATTAGAATAAAAATTTATTCAGTCTGCTTGACAATTATGAATATTGAAATTTATATAGTACAATGTTATTATTTCAGCTCATATGTTTGCAAGCTGCAGGAAATCTATTTTGCAATGAATGACAAAAGTGTTTGGTGTCCTGCCTTCTCTAATATATTCTAAAAATAAAGGGTCATATCCTTATGAGGCATACATCAGCATATCTCCATGAACATCAGTGGCACTATTCTGTTTTTTACCAGCTGAGGATCTGGCCCATTGGCGAGAAGGTACCAGTGAGAAGTTATCTGATATTGTTAAATCACTGGTATGCCTCAGCTAGTACACTTCATAGAGGTGATAGCGCAAATGGTAATTTATTTGTAAAATTCCACAGGCTAGGCACCTGTAGCCTAAAGTAAGCAGTATATTGTAATATGTTTAGTACATACTAATGCAAAATCATCAAAACAGAGATTAGAATTTTCTCACTAAAAACGCAATTGTGACAGACTTATACAATCCTATATAAACTTAACTGAATGAAGTTAAACCTCACTGAATGAGTTTGAATGCCTTTGGGGTCCATTGTATTAAAAATGCAATTGTGTATGTGTTATTGTGGAACTGTCTGTATGTACCTTCTCGAGGAGACTGACTAATGCAATCTCTGGAAGTTATAAGGAATTTCAAAGGGCTTTTTGGAACAATACATGTGAAGTGGACTTCCTAGGAAGTACCTGAGGGTAATGGGAATGCAAATGACCCACTTCAAATCCACTCTTTTGAAGCTATACCCAGGGAGAAAAACCCATTGTTTACTGATTACCTGCTCCTGGGACACTTCAGATCACAGACCCCTGAACTGTATGAAGGGTTGCTGAGGGACTGCTCCTGCCAGAGCCCACAGGAGAGTTGGGGTGATGTCTAGTAAACTTATTAGCATGCATATAGGTCCTTTTATTGCTTTGAATATGTTTTTTCTGCAGTGCTTTTGCTTAAGAATAAAATAGGCTTGCATAAAAAGAACTGTGTGGTAACAATTTTCAGCCACTGAAGAGAAATAAAGCAGGTATGCTTGGCCAGCCTGTCTTCTGTGGGTATAACACAGTGAAAGTAGATAACTGGAAATACCCTGGTCAGAAGGGAGAGATCACAGGTCACCCAAGAGAGGCAACAGCTGGGGGGCTGGAAGCCAGAGAGTGGGTGCACTTGCAGGACCACTAAGGGGAAATACAGGTGCAGTTGTTCTGAATTGTGGCAGCAATGTATTCAAAATTTTGTATGCAAAGGAACAAAGACAAGAAAATGTCCTTAGCTGTCCTCTCTCCACCTCCAAGTTGTACAGCTACATCCCTGGAGCAGTTTCAGGTATAAAGTACAACAAATGGAATTTCTTGTGGACTCTAATCCTTGAAGAAATAAAACAATGACCTCTATTGATTGACACAGTTCAAGTGATTTGTGCAACTTCCATAGAACAATTAATGAACAAATGGAAGGGACTGCCATTTGGAATGCCAAAATGGAAACCATTGAGGCAAGCTCCTGTAGAAAGGGTTTATAATGGACATATTGCGTCTCACATATAGTAACGGGAGAGGGGGAGCACAGTAATTACATTCTCTCAAGGGAACTTTCAACTGCATGAAATGCTTGGCTCCCCATCTGTTTAACCGATTACAAAGAAAGCTGTGGAACTGACATCAGCATGGAGGAAGCTGCTCGACAGCCCTGGTCAACGATCATTCCTTTTTTCCACATCGGGTGTCTTCAGCACACTTCAAATCAGAAACACTAAAATTACCGATCTACAGCATCAGTTCCAGCATATACTTGAACACCAACAGCCTTCAACAATGCTTAGCCACACATGCCTACAAAAGACACAACTGAGCTGAAAGATATCCAGGCTGCTCAGACTGTCCTCTGCTGGCCTATCTGTAGATCAGCACTTGTAGTTACAGCAATTGCTAGCCCTGATTGGCAAGGTAGAAATCAGTAACTATCAAAGTCTACGGTAAACAAATGCATGTGCTGGAAGATTAGAAGAATAAATCAGCTTCATTAAACTACTTTTTGAAGAATGATGCTGTGATCAGCTCTTAGCAAATGAACCAAGAGGATATTAGCTAATTACTATTTCTTGGACGCTGTATTTGCATAAATATACTCACTCACATCTGACCAGCAATTACAAAGTGCATGAAGAGAAAACAACTGTCACATTTCACATACATACTTATAATAAAATATTCCACGTGATTCTCAGTTACAGTAAATCACAAAGCAATGGAAAGAAATGGGACTTCAGTGGAGCTCTAGCAGTTCTTACCAGCTGAAGGAAGATCTGCCTACCTCTGTTGAGCAAGAGGAAAGTATAAATCCCGCAAGTTAGGGCTTGTCTATGTGCTGCAGTAGTGCTCATCAGTGAGGTGTGAATTCTAATGTGCACCAGTGTGTTGCATAGTAACTGGCCCATATGGACCCGACTGGCGAGCACTAAAAGTTCCCCAGTGCATATTAACATAGTCCTGTTTCTCTCTGTTACCATGTCCTGGGGAACATTTAGAGAGTGTCAGCAGGATCCATGTGGGCCAGTTAGCACGTGACACGCTGGTGCGCATTAGAATTCACATGCCACTGATGTGCACTACCGCCCTGTGTAGACAAACACTTAGAGAGTTCCAGAGAAAGTAATGAGGAAGGGAGTTTTTGGTAACTATGCATGTTGCAAGCCATCCATTATGGTTGCTCATGCTCCACAACTTTCTGATATTTCATTAAAGTCACAAAGGAAATCAGTGATAGAGCACGTGGACATTCATCCACGGTGTGGGATTTTTCTCCTTTGATTAGAAGAAAAAACCACGCTTATCTGCAATGCAATCTTGAGAACAACTTCATATTTCTCTCTCAAATATCCTGCCCTCCTTCTGCAAGAACACTATTCAGATGGAGTGTTCCTTACTGCTTAATTCAGACAACATTACTACTTAAAGGGCATGACTTTGTTTCATTGAAGTCAAGGGGAATTTCAATAGGAGTAAGATCAGTCTCAACAGAATTCAGATGGCTGGATGACTTACTAATATATAAATTAGGATTTTCTAACAATTCCACCTAGTATTTACTGTGACACTGAGTACCATTCCCACACCTGAAGAACTCTGTGTAAGCTTGAAAGCTTAGACGTCTCTTTAACCAATAGAAGTTGGTCCAATAAAAAGATACTACCTCACCCACCTTGTCTCTCAATATCTCATAATTCAAAAAGTAGGAGTAATGAACTAGATCTTTTTTGTATTGCTGGTAACTGGCTATCAAAAACTCCAGAAAGCTTGTTTTTATAGCTAAATGATATTAACACAATCACAGTATATGGTAACACTTGGGAATTGAGGTGTAATAACATGTCTATCTTGAGGATAAACATACAACCTGTGCTGCACAACTGGATTTTTTCTACACATACCAGTAGTGTTACATGAATATTCATAGGGTATTTAAAGCTCTTTTCACACAAATTCTTAAAAGAGAGAGAGATTAGGGGTGAAGGAAATGATAGCTTAGGCCTGGTCTACACTAGGACTTTAATTCGAATTTAGCAGCATTAATTCGAACTAACCGCTCAACCGTCCACACCTGGAAGCCATTTAATTCGAACTAGAGGGCTCTTTAGTTCGAATTTGGTACTCCACCCCGGCAGGTGGAGTAACGCTAAATTCGACATGGCTAGCTCGAATTAGGCTAGGTGTGGATGCAAATCGAACTTAGTAGCTCCGGGAGCTATCCCACAGTGCACCACTCTGTTGACGCTCCGGACAGCAGTCCGAGCTTGGATTCTCTGACCAGCCACACAGGAAATGACCCGGGAAAATTTGAATTCATTTTCCTGTCTGGGCACTTTGAATCTGACGTCCTGGCTGGACATTGGGGCGAGCTCCGCAGCACCTGCAACGATGCAGAGCTCTCCAGCATAGGAGTTCATGTTATCTGTGAATAGAAAGAGGGACCCAGCATAGACTGACTGGGAACTCTTCGATCTGATCGGTGTGTGTGGCGAGGAGTCTGTGCTTTCGGAGCTGCGCTCCAAAACAGGGAATGCGAAGACCTACGAGAAGGTCTCCAAAGCCATGAGAGACAGAGGATACAGGCAGGATGCAACGCAGCGCCGCGTGAAAATCAAGGACCCCAGACAAGGCTACCAAAAAATCAAAGCGGCAAACGGACGCTACGGAGCCTGCCACCACTGCCCCACCAGTGACCGTGGACTCTGATGATGGGGCAGTGTCGACGGACAGTTCCTCCACGATGTTCACGGACGGGGAAGATGAGGAAGGGTTTGTGGAGGACGAGGCAGGCGACAGCGCTTACAACGCTGGTTTCCCGGAGAGCCAGGATCTCTTCATCACCGTCACGGAGATCCCCTACCAACCCTCCCCGGCCATGAACCCGGATCCTGAATCAGGGGAAGGAGCAGTCGGTAAGTGCTTTAACCATGTTAACTTTTATTATTAATGTAACAGGAATCTTAAGTGTGTGAAAAGGAGGTCTCTCCATATATGGGGATAGAACAGAAATCCTCCAGGGAGATCTTCACGAAGCTCTCCTGGGGTTACTCGAAAAGCATCAGCAGGAGGTTCCTGGGGAGAGCTGCCTTATTGGGTGCTCCGTGGTAGCACACTTTTCCGCGCGAGGCTTTCATTAATTACTCATGGAGCACTGCCTCCCCGAGCACGGCTGCATCGGGCCCTGGTTCGTGGTAGCTTTCACGCAGCATGCGCTCTCTATCTCCTTCAGTGACCGTCCTCAGGGTGATCTCGCTCGGAGACTCCTGCATCTATTTAGGGTAATTACTGTAATTTTACGCCTGGTCCAAAGTATGTTTAAAAAATCTCCAGACAGACGGCATAGCAGAGACTCAGCACGCAGCTGCGTGACGAGCGTAACGGAAAGCCAAAGAATATCATGGACGCTCATGGAGGGAGGGGGGAATGAGGACGCAAGGTATCCCACAGTTCCTGCTGTCTCCGCTAAGCATTTGCATTCTTGGCTGAGCTCCAAATGCTTCTAGGGTCTAACACAGTGTCCGCGGTGGCTCAGGGCATAGCTCGGCAATTTACGCCCTCCCCGCCCCACACCCAGAAGTGAAAGGGGAAACGGTCCTGTGTTGACCCTGTTAGATGTCACCGTATCCGTAATGAATGCTGCAGATACATGCGATGCTGCAGCACTGAACAACGACATCCTCACTCCCCCCCCCGCCATGGGTGGCTGACGGTGCAGTATGACTGATATCCATAGTCATCATCAGCCTATTGGCACATGGGGCAGTGCAAAAGGACTGGTAACCATGCGTACTAGCATCGGTCAGGTCGATCAAGGGCGCCTGGCCCTAATTTTTCATGGTAGATGGTGCAGTATGGCTGGTAACCGTCCTCATCATAGCAACAGGGGGCTGAGCTTCATCAGCCCCCACCCTTCATGTGTAAAGAAAAGATTCAATTGTCCCTGCACTAGCAGCAGGATGATGGTCTCCTTCATCCACAGTAATAAATGTCCTGCCTGGACTATCATTGCAGCTGGAGGCTTCCTTCCACTCATTTCTCACAAACAAGTCCCTGTGTCTTATTCCTGCAGTCTTTATGACTTAATCACAGAAGTGGTGGGACAATGGTATGGTAGCCCAGGAAGGCTGCGGGAAGGCCGGAATGAGCAGGTGGGGTTGTTTCAGGATCACCCACTGTGAATAGCATTCAGCTCAAAATTTATGTATTATCGGACACAGAGCAGCTGTGCTCTCTGGTTCTATGATACAGAGGTTCTCTAGTACACTTGCCCATATTCTAGGCAGGACTGATTCTATTTTAGATACCAAAAAGGAGGGATTGACTCAGAGAGTCATTCCCAATTTTGGCTTTTGCGCCCCTGGCTGATTGGCCAGGGGCACTTATGACAGCACCACATGGTGCAGTGCAAAAGGACAGGTAACCATGAGCATCTTATTACCGTCTTCTTACCAATTCATGGTATGGTAGACGGTGCAGTATGCCTGGTAACCATCCCTGCTGTCATGCAAAAGCAAAAGCATGCTGCTGTGTAGCACTGCTGGCCCGCCTCTGTCAGCGGCATCTAGTACACATACGGTGACATACACAAAAGGCAAAACAGGGTCCATGGTTGCCACGCTATGGCGTGTGCAAGGGCAATTCCGGGAAAAGGGGCTCGATAAGATTGTCTGCCGTTGCTTTCCCGGAGGAAGGATTGAATCGCGACATTTACCCAGAATTCATCGCGAAAATGATTTGTGCCCCACCAGGCACAGGGGTCTCAACACAGAATTCACAGAGACAGCCTAGACTCAGTTATTTGTTTGCAAAAAATGTATCTTTGTAAGGAATTCACTCGCTGTTTCCCATCTCACAGCTTCCACTGTCTCCAGACCTGCCACAGCATCCACCTCGCAGAGGTTGGCAAAGATTAGGTGGAGAAAGAAAAAGACAAGGGACAAGATAGTCGATGAACGTATGGGCTGCTACCTAGCCAAGGCGGACCAGCAGAGCCAGTGGAGGGAGACCGTCTCTCAGTACCAGCGATCACACAGCGAACGGGAGAGGTGGCGTGAGGAACACAAGCAGGCGACTCAAACGCTGCTTGGACTAGTGAGGGAGCAAACGGACACGCTCCGGTGCCTTGTGGATGTTCTTCAGGACCGCAGGAGGACAGAGCCCCCCTGCAGTGTATCTTCAACCGCCCTCCCCCGTCACAAAGTTACATACCCCCCTCACCCAAAAGAACCAGGAGGAGGGGCGCCCGGGGCCGTCAATACTGTCAGTGCACCCCAGCAGAGTGCTCAAGTACCCAAAAGCTCCCATACCCTACATTTTCAGAAGTCCTTCCCTTCCTGACTCACACAAGTCCCAATCCCAGTCCCATCCCATAACTGTGTACTTAAGTAATAAAAATACTTTGCTGTTAATTAATGTTTCTGATTTTTTTTTCACAGAAGACTGTGTTTCAATGGGGGGCGGGGGAAAGGGGGTTGTTAATTGCATAGGACAGGCACCTTTCCCACGGTACAGACACGGGGGAAGGATCAGCAGCGGGTCACACACACAGTGCAGTCAGTAGGCACCATGGTCGGTATGGGAGGTGGTTTCCAGGTTCTGAGTGGGCAGTGGGGATGTGACTTTGTAGCGGGGGAGGGCGGTTACAGATCTTAGACAGCGGTCCTTGTCCTGGACCGCAAAGTCACGCAGCAGAGGAATCTGTATCCGTCCTCCTCCGCCACAAGGTCACATATCCCCCCGCACACAGAATTCGAAAAAGAGGGATGGCAGGCCCCGTTGAAAGAAGCATTCCGGCACTGCGGACCGCTGTAGGAGCAGGAGCCTGTCATTTCTTGAGTTTACAGGCGGTCTTTACATCAGTGCACACCCTACCCAACACAGTCTGCGTCCCAGTGTCAAGCCTTTAACGAAAAGTCATGAATAAAGAAACCTCTCGTAAGTAACAGTGTGACATGTATTTTATTTTTACACGTGTGTTGGAAATGGGGGAAACGGGGTGAACGGGGTATGTAACCGAAGAGGAGAGTCAACAGTAACTGGGTAAAGAAACAGGGGCACGTTCAGCTTCTCTGTAAAAAAACTGACCAGCCACAGGTCACGCTGCTCGCTGATCGCTGGGATTAGAAGAGTTCCTTGTCGCTGTCCCAGGCGCCTGTATAGGGCTTCATGAGCAAGTGCATTAGCGGGCAGGCTGGGTCACCTAGGATGACTATAGGCGTCTGCACATCCCCAACAGTTATTTCGTGGTCCGGGAAGAAACTATCTTCCTGCAGGCGTATGCGCAGCCCACAGTTCCTGAGAACACACGCATGACGAACCTTGCCCGGCCACCCGACATTCATGTTGGTAAAACGTCCCCTATGGTCCCCCAGTGCTTGCAGCACCATTGAAAAGTAGCCCAATTGCTCAGCAGCTGACTGTGGAAGAGGTGGACGATAAAGTGCGAGGAGGAGAAAACGGCGATGATAGCAGCGGGCTCCATGCTTGCAGTGATGTGGCGTCCGCGCTATCACTGACCAGAACAGTGCACGAAGAGATTGCCCGCGGGCGCTTTAAGGGAGGGAGGGAGGGATGGCGTGATTGACAGTTCAATGACAGTTACCCAAAACCACCCTCGACACATTTCTCCCCCCAGCAGGCATTGGGGGCTCTACCCAGCATTCCAATGGGCAGCGGGGACTGCGGGAACTGTGGGATAGCTTCCCACAGTGCACCGCTTCCAAAGTCGACGCCGGCCCCGTTAATGTGGACTCAGAAATTCGAATTACTGTATTTAGTGTGGATACACAAATTCGACTTCATAAGGTCGAATCCACAAATTCGACTTAAGTAGATTCGAAAAAGTCTTGTAGTGTAGACAAGGCCTAAGATAGAAAGAACAGCTACAGGAGGAAAGGAAATTAGATACTATGTCTCTTTATGTTCTAATATACTGAGCATATGTGACTGTTTGATTGTATATCTGTAACTTCTGAGAGGTTGGAGTTCAACAGAATTATTGGTTTTTGCATTGTCAGCCACATATTCATACCAGATAAGCATTACCCTGAGCTGAGTAGTTTAGGAAAATGATATAAGTATACAATCTGGCTAGTTACATTTTTTTAGTCTCTTGCAATGTCTTCAAACTGAGAAGTGAATGCGAATTTTGCAGTTTTGAAATCTCTCTCTCACTAGGCCTGCATAGTGTAAATTAGAGCACATAACGTACATCATTTATGCATGGAAGTTGGGAGAAACAGTTTTCCAATGGCATGGAAATGGTCCCTGTGTGAGTTCAAATATTAATCCTTGGAGAGGCCAACAGAATAAAGAACAGTGCCTCGGAAATCTACGAATTCATTCCAAAAACAGATTCTGTAATAAAATCGTTTATTAATAGTGTCACATGGGTTTCTACTCTTTACCGTGCTCATCACATGGCATATGAACGCCTGTTGGTGTTCACTTACAAATTGCTAGATAGATGAGTACACTTTATGCAGCCTGATCTCATGGAGGCATTCTGCCAGTAACCCATGCTTTTGCTTGCAACCTCAGAATAGTTCGTTTCAGCTTCTCTATGCAGTTTGTGTTTAATAAAAGGGAAAAAAAATACAGTACCTAATTTGAAGTAACTTTGAATGCCACACATAATCGTGCATTCAAATCTATACAGCCATCATGCAGCTGTGTGAGATAAGCAAGCATTGTGGGTATTGGTATGCAAATGACCACACCACATTGCTACTTTGCTTCCAAGAACGTTTTTATTGATCCAGGACTGCTTCTACAAACAGTTGTAGTAGGGGACTAGCCTGGTTGAATACCAAAAACAAAGTGTGTCTCTTCTGCTTTTGGGTATCAATCTCCAGCATAATTTTCTGTCTTCCACAGTTGTGGGGACTGTATATGGTCCCAGAATAAGCCAAAGAGGGTTTCTGTGCATTCACACAAAAAGCACTCCCTTTATGTGCATGTCCATGAGGTGCTTTCCAAGGAAAATCACAATGCACAGTACTTTCCAAAGAATTTAGGGGAGAGGGGAAAAAACCCCCACAAACCTGTCGCAGCCTATAATGGACCAGGACAAAATGGTCTAGTGGAAAAGTGAAGAGAACTCTTGGGAGAGAAGCCAAGCGAATAAAGGAAGTGTGAGCTGTCATGTCACTAGCTCAGACATCTTGGAGTACTGGATAAACTGTCCGCCTAAAGGCCTGTCTGGCCTGGCAAGAGAGATGTCAATAAAGTGCCTTATTTTCTTTGTGGGACAAGCAGTGAAAGGCTTTGCCCTCTTTCAGTCACTGCAGCTTTGCTGCCATGTTTACCACAGTGTAATTCTAAGCCCTGGTCTACACTACGAGTTTAGGTCGAATTTAGCAGCGTTAGATCAATTTAACCCGTCCACATGACAAAGCCATTTTTGTTGACTTAAAGGGCTCTTAAAATCGATTTCTGTACTCCTCCCCGACGAGATTAGCGCTCAAATCGACCTTGCTGGGTCCAATTTGGGGTACTGTGGATGCAATTCGACGATATTGGACTCCAGGAGCTATCCCAGAGTGCTCCATTGTGACTGCTCTGGACAGCACTCTCAACTCAGATGCACTGGCCAGGTAGACAGGAAAAGCCCCACAAACTTTTGAATTTCATTTCCTGTTTGGCCAGTATGACAAGCTCAGAGGCGACCATGCAGCTCTCATCAGAAGAGGTGACCATGTAGCCTCAGAATCACAAAAGAGCTCCAGCATGGACCGAATGGGAAGTACTGGATCTGATCACTGTATGGGGAGAGGAATCCGTGCTATCAGAACTCCACTCCATCCCAGAGGACTGCCCAAGCAACAGAAAGCTGGCATTTAATAAGTTTTGAAGTGCAGTGTGGCCTTGTCCTTCCCTCCTCCACCACCCTACCCGGTGCTTCCTTCCTCCCGGACTACCTTGGCAGTTATCCCCCCATTTGTGTGACAAATTAATAAAGAATGAATGAATTTGAAACAACAATGACTTTATTGCCTCTGCAAGCGGTGATCAAAGGGGGGAGGGGAGGGTGGTTGGCATACAGGGAAGTAGAATGAACCAAGAGGGCACGTTTTCATCAAGGAAAAACAAACAGAATTTTCACACCATAGCCTGGCCAGTCATGAAACTGGTTTTCAAAGCTTCTCTGATGCGCAGCACGCCCTGCTGTGCTCTTCTAACCGCCCTGGTGTCTGGCTGCACATAATCAGTGTCCAGGCGATTTGCCTCAACCTCCCACCCTGCCATAAACATCTCACCCTTACTCTCACAGATACTGTGGAGCACACAGCAAGCAGTAATAACAATGGGAATATTGGTATCGCTGAACTGCACCAGCGTGCTTTTAAACATCCAAATGCACATTCTACCACCGTTCTGCATTTGCTCAGCCTATCGTTGAACTGCTCCTTACTCCTGTCCAGGCTTCATGAGCCATGGGAGCAAGGGGTAGGCTGGGGTAGGTGCGACCGTGTGGTGCTGCCAGTTGGGAGAGCAGCCTGAGGCAGAAGCCTCCAGCTCGCATGATTTTCCAGGCAGGACTGAACCCCCATGAGACAAAACTTAAAGAGAATGACCTGGAGTCACTCCCATTTATGTCCAGGCACCTCTGACTGACCTCACTGAGGTGTGCCAGGAGCACCCATGTCTGCCCAGGTGCCCCGGCTTACCTCACCGAGGTCGGCCAGGAGCACCCAGGAGACGATAACGACGACTAGCAGTCATACTGCACCATCTGCTGCCGTGAAGGCAAGAAGCTGCTGCTGTGTAGCAATGCAGCACCACGTCTGCCAGCAGCACCAAGGAGACGTATGGTGACAGTGAGCTGAGCGGGCTTCATGCTTGCTGTGGTATGTCGTCTGCATGGGTAACCCAGAAAAAAGGCGAGAAATGATTGTTTGCCATTGCTTTCACAGAGGGAGGGAGAGAGGGAGGGACGGGGGCCTGACAATATGTACCCAAAACCACCCGCAACAATGTTTTTGCCCCATCAGGCATTGAGAGCTCAACCCAGAATTCCAATGGGTGGCGGAGACTGCGAGATAGCTACTCACAGTGCAACGCTCCAAGAATTGATGCTAGCTTCGATATTGTGGATGCACTCTGACGACTTAATGCGCTTAGTGGGGACACACACAAACGACTGTATACAATCGATTTCTAAAAAACTGACTTCTAAAAAACTGACCTAATTTCGTAGTGTAGACATACACTAAGTCATATCTAGTCCAATGGAACTCTTCAATCTCTCTGAAGGTTGGTGAATATCGTACTTGTGAAAGATGCTGGATTGTCAGTCCTGGAGAGCAAGGTCCTCGTTCATAGAACAGCTACAGCAAAGGGAGCAGCTATGCAAGCTTCCCACACATTGCTCCCCATCGTGGCCCATTTCTGGATAACATGTGGGGGTGAGGAGGGAATTTCTCTCTACTCAGTCCTTTACTGCTTCACCGAGACTGTCCGCATGGGCTCAGTTGTATTGGTGTGTTTTGCATTCTGGGCATCTGACCTGAAGCCATCAATTCATTTCCCCCAGGTCACCATGCAGCCACCAGATAGTAATTCTCTCTCAATAACAACATGAGTCAGTTTCAAACCAACAAACAATTGAGCAAAGTAAGGCTTTGTATCAGATTATCAATCCCTTGAGACACCCATTTCCATACTTTCCCTCATCTATTGCACTGACTACTTCATATTGAGACAAAGGCCTGTAGGACACTTTGCTCCAATGGTTCAGAATTATATAAACTATTCCTCTCATTAATATACCACATACATTCCTGTCTCTACCTAATACACTGCAATTTTTATCCACTACAACAATGTACACACAAAATACACGGGTCCATGTCCACAAAGGCAGTGTTGATACAGAAGCCTTTTCATCAAATTTTTGGCTTGCCTGCTAAATTGCTAAATTTTGTAATATTCAATAGGACTTGTCATTAGTGGGATGTAAAAAAGTTCTACTGTATTATGTGTAGGAATAAATCAACACATGAGACAAGAGGTTCAGTGTTATCCAATCACTTTGCAGTACCTACGTTGTTTTAGAGAGTCACATCTGGGATGCTTCCAGAGATGACAGATTAAAAAAGAGCTCAGAAAGTAATCTACACTGATAACATAATTAGGGATTAATTAGTATAGGGAGGGTACATACTGTTTCTGACATGCTGTCAAGCACAGGATGCATTTGAAGCAAAATATATTTTCTCAATTTCTCTTTTCAAAGTAAAGCTATATAGAACTCTCTCCCACCCCAACATTCAAGCATATCCCTGTTCCCAGGAAGCATGTTCCCAGCAGAAAATATTAGTACACTGTTCATAGATCTCTATCTTCAATTTCTGACTCCTCCTTTCTAGGAAATTGGATCACTTCTTCATGAGTCTCTTGCTTAGACACGCCAAAGATATTGACAATGGTAAATTCACAAAGAACAATGCATGAGGTATTTGATACTTTTGAAGCTTTTTATTTAAAGTAAAACTGTTTCATATTTAACCATTAAGACACTTCTGAAACATCTTATCCACAATACTTTTAAACCTAAGTTTTCCAGAATGAAATATTTTCTGTATATTTTAATCCTAAATAGCTCCACTTTTGCTGTTCCATTTCTCTTGTAGCAGTCATTTGCTGTGCCAAATGGTGTGGTTACTCTGTAATATGGACACTCATCTCCTTGGGACTAGGTTGAAACCACAAGACATTTTCACTTGTTCAGACTTTCTTCAGTTGGATGGGAAGCACAAATCATGCCTCACCAACTATGTTTCAATCCAGTGACAATGTTGGGATACTTACAAATAACCATTCTGCATGCTGTGAAGGGGTTAGCTACAGGTCACACGCTGAAGTTAATCTGCATGGCTATGATAGAAGCACAGTTCAAAAAAAAAATCTCACATTAGCATGAAAAAAATTGCACTGCATCTGTTTGTACAAGCAGCATAGAGGAATTTGTTATATAATGTGCCCCATGTGCAGTCAACATTATGATTATATGTTTATATACAACAGCACCTTCCAGTGGCTCCCAAAGCAATGTGCAAACTATGCTGACTGCACACATTTTAAGTAGGAATCACTTTGCCCACTGTGGCCTCCTGTGGGGTGGAACATATAACTGTTGAGTACACATGAACCCCACTTTCCCTTTAGGGCAGAAAATGAAGAATAGATACCAGATTTAAAAACATAAGGGGAATTTTACTAGGCAGACTAGATTTAGCTATCTAAACACATTAGAACCTATTAAACTTCATTATTACCAATGGCACTATATATATGTAGATGTTTTGTCTTCAATGGGACCTGGGGCTGCTCATCACCTCTGAAAAAAATCAGACCATATGTGTCTAGGTGTCTAAAAATTAAAAACCTAAAAAGCATACAAGTTTGAAAATCTCAGTTATCAAGAACAAAATCCTGCCAATACAAAAAGGGTATATGAATAATAGCATAGTAAACCCTATGTAATGTGATACAGAATGGCCAGAGGGCAGCAGGAGAGGGTTAGAAAGGAGCCTTATTCCCTGTAAGGGGAAGAAAGTTTGCTATAGATTAACTAGAGCACCTGAAGCCAATTAGAGCACCTGAAGCCAGTCACATGATAAAACCCCCCTGCTTCAGTCAGACAGTGTGAGACTTGGAGCAGAAAGGATTGGTGTTGCAGCAGAGAACAGTTTGAAGGAGTTGGAGCAGAGAGGAATTGGTGTTGGAGCAGAGGACAGTTTGGAGAAGTGCTGCGGTGGGCTAAGAAGTCCTAGACCCTAGGTAAGGGGCACCTGGCTTGTGCAGAGGGAGGGCAGGAAGCCCCCCACACGCTGAAGGGCAGGAGAGGGAAGTAGCCCAGGGGAAGGAACCGTCAGTTCAAGTGGTTCACCACTATCCTCAGGGCCCCTGGGCTGGGACCTGGAGTAGAGGGCGGGCCCAGGTTCCTCCCTCTCCACTCCCCTCCTCTAGGACACTAGTGGGGCAATTAATATTCCAATTTAGGGGCAAGAAATGGTGCCCTGAACCCCCCTCCCAAAGAAGAGAAAGCACGAGACCCATCATAATAGTGCCGGCAATTTGCCACAGTAAGTAATCAGAAATACGTCAGATTGATGGCTTATGAATTTCTCATGTCGTTATCATTCACACACATCAGTTAAAGAAGCAAACTAGTTTTGTGAAAACTCCAACCTGAACATTGACATAAGTTTTAGACATACACTTACTATTGTAAGTATTGCAACAACTTGGTGAGTAAATAAATACTTAAGAAGTTTGGATCTTAAAGAACAAATTGGTGCAGTGAATTATATACAACAAAATACGGTGGCTCTAATGGTGACAGACTCCAGGACTTGAATGGGGCACTAGTGGCTTATGTTGTCATCAGATCCCCTCAATGGAATTATTTCATTGGAAATTCCCATTGTTTCCATATGATATATACAGTAAACTATCATAATAGGGATTCCAAATAAAAGGCTACTCAAACTGAATTACAATTCAGTATCCATCTACTTATGATATGCACTTTGTAATGATACATTCATTCCTTCCATTCAAAGAAGGGATTTATTGAGCAAATGTTCAGTATGCAAAATCTGACCTTTGCCACTCAGGTCTGATGAAGAAGTTGGTACCACTGTGTGACAGAAAGATCATCAAGATAGTCAGTCTGCAAAACACACTTCAATTTTCAGTTACCTATCAGATAACATACCATGGAACAATTGCAAAAGCACTATTGCAATTTACAATAGTTAAACAAGGACACACCAATTAGATTTTGATATTTAAATGTAATCGAACTCATTACTATTGTAATAATGTATTGGGTTAAAAAGGAAAGTATCACTTTCACAATTTATTGCAGATTTAAAGTTTGTAATGAGAAAAATATCTGGGGTGAAATCCTGGCTCTATTGAAGTAAATGACAAAACTCTTACTGACACATTTATTAAATTTGTCTCCTTTGTGGGACACTACATTAAGTAGAGAACTTAAAATGCTGAAGTGCATATCCACACACACTTTAAATGTGTTTTTAATTAATCTAATGCTAAGTGCATTTTCAAATCCAGCTTTAGATGCTAATAGGCTATTTAATATTTTATTTTATTTGAGTTTTTCCATTTACATCCATTATGTAATTTGGTTTTTGTGCACTAGAATTTTTCCACCCTCTGTTATTTTCATCTGGAAAAGCTCATAGTAAAGTAAAAGATCAAGAATGGTTGAGCTTGTGACATGAACCAAACCAAAGTAACTTATATAGGGCCATGTGTCACCAACCAAAGTAACTTATCTAGCGTCAAGTAGAACCCCTAGCAAAATCCTCATAAAAAATCTCAGAGCTCTCACAGTTTATATCACCCAACTCTAACAGAAGATTTTGGCTGGAACCCTCTTCACATATTAAATAGCTAAAATATATTGCTTGAACCGATAGCTGGTTTGATTCTCTTAATGATGATAGGGATTTATAGGGCCATCTTACTCAGTCATGCTACTTGCTTTCCTCACTGTGAAAGCTAGTTTAGTCCTTAAACAAAGCATTGCCTCATTCTCTTTTTCATTTCACGTTTCTCACTCAAATTTCCCAAGGTTTTCTAAACTTCTCTAGCTAAACAGTAACATATATGTTTAAATTTGGTGTAGTTGCTATTAAGCAGTGAAAGAACTTTAATGCATTAGTTCTATTTTAATATTTCTTTAAAGTATTTCAGTTTTACAGTATAAAACTTGAGAGCTGGAAATGATCAAAAAGATGGATCTGAAGAGTCTTTCCAGTTAATTAAAATAAATTAAATATTTTAATTGTCCCCCCCATGCTTAGTATTCGTTATTTCTCTGGGGCAGTGGGGGAGGAGAGGGGAACAGTTTGTAACCTTGTTCCATATTTTGCCAAAGCAGGAGCCAATCCCTGATCAGTTTAACATAAGGCAAGTCGTATCGGATTCTCTAGGTTTGCTTTCAAGGTCTCCAGAAACACTGAAGCCAGTTTGTCGTCTACCATCCGACTGTCGCTTGACAGTGTCACTGTCATAAGCTGATGTTGCAGAAGTTTCTCGTTCCCTTCTTCATCTTCCACAATCTTGAGTTCAGGTCGAGCTCGTCCCACAGCTAGGATGCAGGCTTGAGGAGGGTTTATGACAGCAATGAAGCCACTGATGCCAAACATGCCCAGATTGGAAATGCTAAAGGAAGGGGGAAAAGTTCATGTACATATTTTCTGTGTTACAGGAAGATATCATGGCATTGTCACACAACCGAGATACACCCAGCTGTGGAAAAGTCACTACTAAGGGAATTTGCAGGCAGATTAGCGCTGCCCAAAAAATGAGCGGTATGGGCTGAACAGGAGGCGTAGTTCCAGGCATCTTTGAAAAGGCCCATTCAGCACATCACAACTGCAGCCTCTAACAATGGGAGTCTGATTTCAATGTACAGTGACCCTCATCCTGGAATGAACCCAATGGGATGGCAGCAGCCAAATCTCTGCCTGCTGTCTCCTATAAATGAATCCTATCTGCTGGGTAAGGTGTTGCCTGATGCAGGGAAGTGCATAAAAGATATGATGCAAAACTATATCTAGTATTTGAATTCAGCTCCTGTACCATAGCTAAGTTCTAATGATTCACAAAATACCTACAGTCTAATATTTTACAAACGTATAAAGAAAAGAGAGCAAAGTTGAAAGAGGCAGAGGGCAGGGAGGAAGGGGACTAGTTATTGTGCCTCAATGCCCATATATAGAATCTATAGGTCCTAAACCTTGTTTTCAGATGATGAGTACACACAACTGCTGAGGAGTGTGCAAGCTTTAAGCCACCTTTGCACCTCACCTGATCCCGGGCCAGGTGTGTGCCAGGCTGGCCCCCAGATGTAACTCAGGGGTGCTTCAATTTACAAAGGCTGCTGATAATGGCAACGTTACCAGTACAGCAGCTGGGTATTACTGGGGCACAGGTAAACCCCAGCCCTACTCTGTTTCCCAAGGGCATGCCCCTATGTCACTCACTGGAGGTGGCATACAAGCCATTACGGTGACTCTATACCACCCCAGGATGGAGTTACCTTTTATGACTAGCTACAGGAAGGATCTATCCCAATGCCTCCATTTATTTTTCAATTTATCATCCTTCTTTTGAAACCAATGAGGTGGTGGTTTTTTTCTTCTCCCCTCGCTAAAGCCATTTCTGTTAATGAGGACATCCATCTCTGCACTGCTGGATTCCCATTAGCTTTTCTGCCGAAATGCTTATGATCATCTAGGAGATATTTTCTTTTGACAACTGCTTCAGCCTGAAAACACCGCGCAAAATAAATAGTTCTGTGCTCAAGGCTGGTGTAGGCCAATTACACTACCCATATTAACAAATCTCTCTCTGTAAAAGAGCTTTATTACTAGTGCATCCCAGGACATTTTTATAGTCACCAATTATCCATTGTAAATGCAAAGATTTGTGTTAATACCATAATTCTGCACAGTTAAAAAAAAAATCACACTTAATCACTTAAAAAGTCATGAAGTTCAGGTTTCCACGGCAACGTTAGCCACTCTCTGTTTAACAGTGTTATGTTTCTCATAAATGTAATATATTAAGATACACATTAAACCACAAAAAACTGAGTCAGCATATGTTCAAAGAAGCCAATATAAAATTTGTTAGAAACTTAACTTCTGTATTGCCTTACATTTAAATATTAACATTTTATTTAGCACAAACCATTTCGTTTCTTCTTGTAAATTAAAAAAAAAGGGGGGGGGAGGACTGCTAAATACATGTAAATTGTCCCATTTAAGTTTTGAAATTTACATCTCAAAGATCAGAGTGGACTAAGGGTATGGCTACACTTACGGTTTGCAGCGCTGGTAGTTTGCAGCGCTGGTCATCCAGCTGTGTAGGAGCAGTGCTGGTGTGTGGCCACACTCACAGCTACCAGCGCTGGTGTGTGGCCACATTTGCAGCATTAGCAGCGCTGTTGGGAGTGATGCATTATGGGCAGCTATCCCAGCATTCAAGTGGCCGCAATGTGCTTTTCAAAAGAGGGGGGTGGGGTGGGGTCTGGTGTGACAGGGAGCGGGGGGAGAGAGAGAGGGGATTTTTGGAGCCAACACTGTGTGTTTAGCTTCCTGACTTGAAAAATCAGAACATGTTTCCAACCCCTTAGTCTTAACTCTTAATTGCAAACAGCCTGCAGCCAACACAACTCCCCGCTGTTTCATTCACTCTCCCTGTCTGCCTCTCATCTGATTGTTTACAGCCAGGTACAGATGATCACAGCAAACAGGAGCTCTGTTTGTTTTTTAGATAAGCGGCAACGGAGCTCCGATTGGAGCTCGTTCACAACAAAACAAAGAGAGGCTGCATAACAAAACAAAGAGAGTAATTTATAAAAGCATTCTGGGATACACCTTATACCCTGGAGACCAATCACAGCGCTGGTGTGTGGCCACACTTGATGACCAGCGCTGCAGCACCAGCGCTGGAATCCTTATTCCCCATGCCGAGTGAGGTGTACGGCCAGCGCTGCAGCCAGGGAGTTGCAGCGCTGGAAGTGCCCTGCAGGTGTGGCCACTTACTAATTGCAGCACTGGTAGAGGCTTTCCAGCGCTGCAAATCGCCAGTGTAGCCATACCCTAAGGAGGGTTATTTCCCAGCAGCTTTTGTTTGGCTGGAGACCTTTTTCTGCAAGGCTGGGTTAAATGAGGTGAGAGTACATTGGTTTACACTGCAGTAGTCGTGCCTTTGCAATAGAAAGGTATTTTTATTTTTTTACACTATAAAGTAAATATTTGACTCTTTTCCTAACTACTAAATATAATAAACAAACAATCTCCTGCAGATGGACATACACGCAAAATAAAAAGCCAAAACCCTTTTTTGACTCTCAACAGACTTGGCTGTATCAAGATGAACCTGTATGAAAATTGTGAGGGTTCTTCTCTTGATATAGGAATTTCAGGCCTAGATTATCCTTGCTAATTTGCAGGTGTAAATTGCTGCATCTTTTTTCAAAATCACTTAATTTGCTTTCACAGATACATTGGCTGATTTTATAAGATGATGTGTTAATGCACATCTGAATACCTGAGAGCCAGTCGTAGTTCTAAGCTCATATTGTATCTATTAAATTGGTAAAAAAAAAAAAAAAAAAAAATTACCTAAAAGATCCTCCTTGGTATTCTTCAGGTAACAGTTTTCCATCTCTTGCTTTCTTTGCGAGATCCTAAGAAAGTGAAGATAGAAAATAAAATCCCAGACCAAGTTATTTCATCACCTTGTATCTGAGTAAGACAGCACACACTGAGTATTGCACAGCATTAGTAAAATTCCCTATATGCTTTTTTGGTCTACACAAATATTTGAGGCAGATAGTTTTGCCATTTAAATATGACATTGAAAATGATTAGCTGCTGCAATTTGTAAGATGTGAGGGGTGAGACATTTTGGATGAGATGCCTGGGGAAGACGACTAGGACTGGTAGCCAGAGAGATTGGATGAGGAGCTGGAAGGGGGTAACTGGCACTGGCTGACATTCAAAAGAAAGATTGAGACTCTGACAGAGAGCCTGGATGTGGAGACTAGGACTGGACAGACAAAGAGAATGAGACTTGGATGAGACTCCTGAGGAGAGATTGGGGCTGGATAGGCAAGGAGAGTAGAACTGGGCTGAGGACCCAGGGATGTGGATAAGACAGGACTGGAACCGGGGCAGGTTGGAGAGGACAGAGCAGAAGGGATCAAGTGTAGGCAAAACAGGCAGAAGAGTCTGTACCCACTAGAGCACACCCTCCTCCAGAGCCTGGAATGGAACCCACGATTCCAACATCTCACCATTCTTCTGCTATAAGCAAATATCTGAGAAACCTACTGGCAAAGTGTCCCATCCTCCTGTAAGGCTGGTCCACACACAGGATGATAACCTATTACTTCTACCAGTTACTCTGTTAGTTCAGTAGCAGAGGTCTGTGTGAGAGATCGACACCTGCTGACGAACCATGTGGGTCAATATGATGCCAGATAATTAAATTTGTTGGGGTTTTTTCTTGTTTGCTTTCTTAAAAACCTAGGGAAGTACACACACAAAATACACAAAAAGAATATTAACATTGCAATGTCAAGCACTCAAAAGTTAGAAAATGCCTTAATTTAGCCCCCTTCTGCATACACATTACTATACAGTCTTTAATTACATGATCACATACTATGTTTTCCCCATCGGAGCCCTATTTCATTCAGTATACTGGATGGACAGTGCTCACTTCAATGAGCAGCTATTCAATATTTTGTTTTCTCCTCATTATTCAGCGTGTTGCCCATGGCCTTATTTGATGCACACAATCCATACCCTGCTCTAAAGGCAGAATTATTAGTTTTCAAATGGGCTTGTCTATGGCGTTCATCACAACAGTATCTGAGCGCTTTGCAAACATTAATCTATCCTCACAACACCCCTGAGAGATGAGGAGGGGGATATTACCTGCTTTTTATAGATGGGGAGCTGAGTCACAGAGGGATTAAGTCAGAAAAATGTTGGCTCTGTGGTTCAGCAGGTGCTAACTTAACCCATATGTTTTGGGAATGCTCCTATATCCATATGTTTTGAGCAGAACTTAATTGCAGAATTAATTATTTCCTATCAAAACGGTGTTGCAAACTAAACAAGTAATTTTAAACCTAATGGATGTTCATTGGAAGCTGAATAAGTCTGAAAAACTTTGGCTTAGCAGAGTACTAATAATTATTAAAAGACTAGTACTACAAAAAGTGAAAAGCCAAACAGCGACCAACAACTGAATACTGGAGCATACACATTGTAAGCTTGGTCACCATGGAAAGAATTGAATACGGTAACAGAAATACCCAGGAAAAAACTTCAGTGCATGCTCTCAACACCTCTTCTCTACCAACTTCTTCCCTCCCCACCTCTATTGCCCTCCTCTAAGTATTGCCTTTATTCTTTATCTTAATTGTTTTAATTAGTTGTATTTTTATGTAAATTAATTTGCTTTGTCGCCTTCAGAAAGGAAAAATGTATACAGACTGCAGTGCCTTCATCCATATTCTCAAAATCCTAGCGCAGGTCTGAGCCCATCTCCCTCTGATTGTAATTTTGGAAACAGTTGCTTTTTTCTGAAAAATCAGAGAGAGATGGGCTCAGACCTGCACTAAGATATCAAGAATATGAGTGAAAGGAATGCAGTCTGTATACTTTTTCCAGGCTGTAGGCAACAAACAAATGATAGGTTTCCCACAGGTTTCATAAGATATGAAGGAATATTTAGGCTTAGTTAAATTGATGGAAAAAAAAAAGCATTCAAACTACATTGCTCCCTTTATAAAGTGTTCTGATAACAATATATGTGGGATTTATTTGTAAGAAAAAGGTCCAGACATTTACTTTAACTGCAAAAGTCATGGGAAATAAGCTGAAAGACTTTTCCTGTTAAACATAAAATGTAAATAAAGTCACGAAGAACATCCTAGGTAAGGCAGGATGACCTAATGTTTAGGGCAGAGGCATGGGTTCTCGTCCTCTCTGCTGAGAGGCCTTGGGCAAGGCACTTCACCTCCCTTTCCTTAAGTGATCCATAACACCTTCAAATCGCTCCTCAGGACACCAGGTTTCTATAAAGTCCTCAGAAAAGAAACCCACCAATAAGTGATAATGATACAAAGCTTTTTGTGTCGGAGTGGAGTTTTGTGGAGGATTAGCTTCTGGGTTTTAACTGAATTATTTCCATTTTGTGAAAAGGTATCCAAGGTAACAGACTTTGTATGTTACAAATGGTAATAAACAAAAAAGGACAGATTGAAGGGAAATAAGGAATAGCGGATATTCCTTATTTTATATAAATACATATATAAATAAATAATGGTGTAAATTTTGATTGTATCCTTTTCCCTAAATCCCAGATTACCACTCTGAGTGCAAGAATTGAATCTTTGTGTGTCTGTTGACAATGCCTAGCATCAGGGCTGGTTCCAGGGTTTTTGCTGCCCTAAAGAGTGGGGGAAAAAAAAACTGCAATCGCGATCGGTGCCTGATCCACCGCGCCACTTTCTTCTTCAGCGGCAATTCGGCGGCAGGTCTTTCCCTCCGAGAGGGACCGAGGGACCCGCCGCTGAATTGCTGCCAAAGAGCCCGATGTGCTACCCCTTCCCCTTGGCCACCCCAAGCACCTGCTTGCTGAGCTGGTGCCTGGAGCCGGCCCTGCCTAGCATATTGTGGATGTTCCTGGCATATGAGTAATGAAGAGTAATAATGTTCTTTAGTGCTGAAATGGGAATAACACCACCCATTTTTATAAAGGTCTTAGCTATTTATGGGGAAAAGTGATATATAAAGTCTTGTTATGAAAGGAAATATTAGGTGATATTGTTTCCCCTCTTGCAAACTAAAATTCTATAGTGCATGTAATAAAATCTGAATATAATCCCACCAATAACATATAATCCCACCAATGACATGCAAAAATCAAGTTCAGTGAAGTTTTTAAATTCATTAAGCAATACCATACTTTTCTGTATTACTTGTATTTGCATGTTCAGTATAGTATGGAGGCTGCAACTGGTACACGGCACATTCGTATGAGACAGCCTATATATATTTATGTTTGAAGGCAGCGTAGGTATGATTATTCAAGTGCTCCCCCTCCTCACCAAGTGAATTTTGTGTATGTGAACAATACTGTATCGACAGCCTTGGAGAAGTAAAGTTCACTATGCACAGAACAGGTACAGTGGTGGTTCAAATTTCCTCATGCTCTGCTGCCACTGTACCATAACTCTGACCGTGACGTTGTTGAATTAGCCAACAATAGAGGTAAGAGGGTGATTTAGTCTCTATGACCATCCAATCTTCAGTCTTTCTAGTGGGAGATCAAGAAAGAGAATATAAGGAGATATGGGGGAGATTATTGCCAGATACAGTGATTTTTTTTTTGGTGACGGAGTCACCTGCCCACTAGAAAATGAATCCAACTCATTAATTGTTGATTGCAGCGTTGTTGTAGCCATGTTATTGCCACGATATTAGACAGACAAGGTGAGTGAGGTAACCTTTTATTGGTCCAACTTCTGTGGGTAAAAGAGAAAAACTTTCAAGCGACACAGAACTCTTCTTCTCTTCCTAGACCTAAAGAAGAACTCTGAGTAGCTCAAAAGTTTGTCTCTTTCACCAACAGAAGTTGGACCAATAAAAGATGTTACTTCACCCACCATGTCTCTCTGAGAATCATCAACTCATTTCACACATGCTACCAAACAGTCTTGTTTAGTCATGAGTGACTTCAGCTAGATTTCAACCAGTGACCTAAAGGATAAACACATATTTTGTCATTAGTCCTTTGCACCAGCCAGTCCTCTTAGATTATTAAGTATTTGTTTTTTTTGGAAAGTACTTCTGAGACAGAATTTCTCTCTGAGAAGTGATAACAGTTAAGCCATTAAATTGATCACAAAATGAAATTTAGAAATAAACTACCATAACGACACTAAATAAGAAAACACTATTTATAAAAAAAGTTTACAAGAACACTCAGTAAGGTATTGCATGTTGCACTACACATGAGGGGCAGGAAAGTCTTTTGTGAATGCTACCCAAAATCCATAAACCTGGGAATCCTGGACGCCCCATCATCTCAGGCATTGGCACCCTGACAGCAGGATTATCTGGCTATGTAGACTCCCTCCTCAGGCCCTACGCTACCAGCACTCCCAGCTATCTTCGAGACACCACTGACTTCCTGAGGAAACTACAATCCTTTGGTGATCTTCCAGAAAACACCATCCTAGCCACTATGGGTGTAGACGCTCTCTACACGAAGATTCCACACAAAGATGGACTACAAGCCATCAGGAATAGCAGCATGATACTATCACGGCAAACCTGGTGGCTGAAGTTTGTGACTTTATCCTCACCCACAACTATTTCAGATTTGGAGACAATTTATACCTTCAAGTCAGTGGGACTGCTATGGGTACCCGCATGGCCCCACAGTATGTCAACATTTTTATGGCTGACTTAGAACAACACTTCCTCAGCTCTCATCCCCTTACGCTCCTACTCTACTTGCGCTACACTGATGACATCTTCATCATCTGGACCCATGGGAAGGAGGCCCTTGAGGAATTCCACCAATACTTCAACAATTTCCACCCCACCATAAACCTCAGCCTGGACCAGTCCACACAAGAGGTCCACTTCCTAGACACTACAGTGCTAATAAGTGATGGTCACATAAACACCACCCTATACCAAAAACCTACTGACCACTATACTTACCTACATGCCTCCAGCTTTCATCCAGACCACATCACACGATGTCTACAGCCAAGCTCTAAGATGCAACCGTATTTGCTCCGATCCCTCAGACAGAGACAAATACCTACCGGATCTCTATCAAACATTCTTAAAACTAAAATACCCACCTGGGGAAGTGAAGAAACACATTGACAGAGCCAGACAGATACCCAGAATTCACCTACTCACAGGACAGGTCCAACAAGGAAAGTAACAGAACACCACTGGCCATCAGCTACAGCCCCCAGCAAAAGCTTCTCCAGCACATCAAGGATCTACAACCTATCCTGGAGGACGAGCCCTCACTTTCATAGACCTTGGGAGGCAGGCCAGTCATCACTTACAGACAGCCCCCCAACCTGAAGCAAATACTCACCAGCAACTACACACCAAACAACAAAAACACCAACCCCAGAACCAAACCCTGCAACAAACCCTAGTGCCAACTCTGTCCCCATATCTATTCAAGGATACCATCATAGGACCTAACCACATCAGCAACACCATCAGGGGCTCATTCATCTGCACATCTACCAATGTGATATATGCCATCATGTGGCAGCAATGCCCATCTGCCATGTACATTGGCCAAACCGGACAGTCTCTACACAAAAGAATAAATGGACACGAATCTGACATCAGGAATCATAACATTCAAAAACCAGTAGGAGAACACTTCAACCTCCTGGTCACTCAATAACAGACCTAAAAGTGGCAATTCTTCCACAAAAAAAACTTCAATGTGAAACTGCAGAACTGGAATTAATTTGCAAACTGGACATCATCAGATTAGGCCTGAATAAAGACTGGAAGTGGTTGGGTCATTACAAAACCTAAACCTAATTTCCCTAATACTAATTTTCCCCTACTGTTACTTACACCTTCTTGTCAACTGTCTGAAATGGGCCACCCTCATAACCACTTCAAAAGTTATTTTTCCTCCCTTGGTATCTTGCTGTCAATTGAATTATCTCCTTAGACTAACCTCGCACTTCGTAAGGCAATTCACATCTTTTCATGTATTTATACCTGCTCCTGTATTTTCCACTCCATGCATCTGATGAAGTGAGTTCTAGCCCATGAGAGCTTATGCCCAAATACATTTGTTAGTCTCTAAGGTGCCACAAGGACTCCTTGTTGCTTTTGCTGATACAGACTAACATGGCTGCCCCTCTGAAATTTGTGAATGCTTGTGATTAGCATGTAGTGCATTCTATTAACAAAGGCTAACTACAAAACATCTTTTAATGGGTTACGCCCATCTTTAAGGGACTTCACAGATATGAGGGAAAGGATTCAAAAGCTAAACAGCTCCATAAATGTTTTTACTTATTATAATAGTTTGGAGTTTTAATGAGTTCATAAACGATAAGTTTACAGGTTGCCACAGTTCAAAATGCAACATTAGACAACTGAATAAATAACCTTTGTTATAAATCCATTTTCCTTTCCTTTTTCAGGCTCTTATTTTTTCCCATGGAGAAAATGTTATTTTTTGTTATTAAAAAAGGGCAAGTTACAGAGGGCAACTTTATATTTCAAAAACTCATATTATAATGGCCAGTGTGAACCAAGAAATGTCTTACAATAGGCTAGAAATGTTTCAGTACCAACTTGGAGAAAGAGAGAAAAGGACCAGACTCTAATATTCTTACTGACACTGAAGGGACTGCTCAAGGAGTGAGGTACAATTCAGTGTCAAGCCATCAGAATGTGGCCCAAAGAAGTTTCACTCAGTTTTTTGGAGGTTTGCTTTGAAAAATTCAAAGGATGAAAAGGAAAAGCTGTGTGTAATTTGTTCAGAAACAAAACAAAATTTCAGTAAATTCAATTAAAATGTTCTGGTACTTGTACTGTAAGAAGGTAGATTTTAGATTAGCTTCGAGGTAGAAATGGAGAGTTAGATCATCCAGAGCAAAGAGCAGCATATTAGCAGATATAAATGATTTCATTAAATTACAAAGGGGTACCTTGTATGTAGCACTGCTTTTCTGCCAAACTCCTCTTTCATAGTCACCTGTTTGCCTACAAAAAATCTGCAATAGTATCAAGCTCCCTCTATCCTTCTCCATAAGTGGTGATGCGCCTAGATGTTTCTTACTTTATGAATTGGAACTTTGCATGCAGTGCAAAACATCAGTCTGCTTTTCTACTAAGAAATCAAAAATGTGCAGACATATTTCCTACTTTCTTATCTGCTTTTGTCTGCCTTGATGTTGCTTCTGCTGTCAGTCTTCTCTAAAGGGGTGACTCCTGTAGGACAGTCATGGTAGTCAGAGCCTGGTCCACAAGCTCAGATACCATGAGAGGCCAGCTGCCTTAGGCCCTCCTCCCAGTACATGTCAATTTGGGGAATTCACTTACATTTGTGCTTCAGCTTCTCCATATTACAGTGTGCGTAATACTTATTCTGCTTACTTGCTTTACTACTTTTTACTTTTAAGCACCTTCTAGCAAAGAATCATGTGCACTTCATAAATATTAATGAACTAATCCTCACAACTCCCTTGTGATATAGCTGTTTTTAATCACTTTCAGAATATGTACAAACATTAATCTGTAAACTGTAAAACACTATATAAGCATAAAGTATTTTTATGATCACAAGTGCCACTGAATCTGATGCTGGACCTCTGATATAAGGCCTTACTTCCATTGATAATAATGAGATCTGCCCAAGGCAATTTATGATAAAGTCATAATTACAATTTGAGACAGGATTTAAATTAACTTGTCACAACTATGAGGTATATCTGCAATGTTGTTGTAGCTGTGCTAGTCCCAGGATCTCAGAGAGACAAAGTGGGTAAAGTGATATTGTTTATTGGACCAACTTCTGTTGATGAGAAAGAGAAGCTTTCAAGCCACACGAAGCTCTTCTTCAGGTCTGAGAAATGTGATAACTCCTTATCTGTTCCACCTTCTAGTTAGCTGTGATATTCTGAGTACTTTTCTCAGACCTGAAGAAGAGTTCTATGTAAGCTCGAAAGCTTGTCATTTTAGCCAAGAGAAGTTGGTCCAATAAAAAGTTATCACTTTCCCCGCATTGTGTCTCTAGCTATAAAGCATCTTATTTTCATAATTTAAGGTGAAGGTTTATCATGCAACAACTCTACCTTCACTCACAAGAGAAGAATGACAAATGCAGACCGACACTCATTTCAGCATGGTTTCCTCATATAGAAGTTGACCTAATGTGTTACTGTCAAGTGGAACAAATAGTTTTATGAACTTTTCTAATGGGTTTTGTCCACTAAAATTAAAAGCTAAGGTCCCCTAGGAACAAAACAGGAGCAGCAGCAACCACCGGAGTACCACCCCCACCCCCGAGCAGCAGGGACCGCTGGAGCACACACACACACGCCCGCCCGCCAAGCACCAGCAACCCGGAGCACCCCTTCTTCCCCAGCACCTACGATTTAGTTAGGTGTATTTTTAGTAAAAGTCATGGACAGTTCACTGGCTGTGACTTTTTGTTTACTGGCCATGACTTTTACTAAAAATACCCGTGACTAAATCGTAGCTTTAGCAATTATTATATTTGTGGGGGGGGGGGTGGTCTTGACAACACATCAAAATGAACATTCTGAAGTCCACTGCAAGGTATGACCCTCAGCAGATCAGAAGTAACTACAGGGCTCTGGGAATAAGGTGAGGGAGTTGGGAACACAGGTGGTGTTCTCTTCAGTCCTTCCAGTCAAGGGTAGGGGCCTCGGCAGATGCATCCTGGAGGTGAATGTCTGGCTGCGAGGATGGTGTCACCAGGAGGGCTTCGGCTTCCTTGACCATGGGATGCTGTTCCAGGAAGAAGGACCTAAACATAGATGGGGCCACCTATCAAGGAAGGGGAAGAGCATATTTGCCACAGCACCTAACCTAGTGAGGAGGGCTTAAAACTAGGCTTGATGGGGACAGGTGACCAAAGCCCACAGATAAGTCAAAAACATAGAGATCTGGGAGAAGGGTTGGAATCTGGGGGGAGCATGGGCTGTTATAGCAGAAATAAGGGAAAGACAAGACAGAACTGGGGGCAGAAATCAAATCAGTATCTTAGATGTCTGTATACTAATGTGAGAAGTATGGGGAATAAGCAGGGAGAACTCGAAATGCTAGTAAATAAACACAACTATGATATAGTTGGCGTCACAGAGACTTGGTGGGATAATATGTATGACTGGAATAATGGTATAGAAGGATACAGCTTGCTCAGGAAGGACAAGCAGGGAAAAAAGGGAGGTGTTGCCTTATATATTAAAAATGTATTCACTTGGACTGAGATAGAAATAGGAGACAGACTTGTTGAATGTCTCTGGGTAAGGATAAAAGGGGTAAAAAAACCAAGGGTGATGTCATGGTAGGGGTCTACTACAGACCACCAAACCAGGAAGAAGAGGTGGATGAGGCTTTTTTTAAACAGCTAACAACATCATCCAAACACAGGACTTGGTGATGATGGGGGCCTTCAACTACCCAGACATCTGTTGGGAAAATAACACAGCAGGGCACAGATTATCCAACAAGTTCATGAAATGTATTGGAGACATTTTTTTACTTCAGAAGGTGGAGAAAGCTACTAAGGGGGGAGGCTGTTCTAGATTTGATTTTGACAAATAGGGAGGACCTGGTTGAGAATTTGAAAGTGGAAGGCAACTTGGGTGAAGGTGATCATGAAATGGTAGAGTTCATGATTCTAAGGAATAGTAGGAGGAAGAACGGCACAATAAAGACAATGGATTTCAAGAAGGCAGACTTTAGCAAACTCAGGGAGCTGGTAGGTAAAATCCCATGGGAAGTAAGTCTAAGGGAAAAACAACTGAAGACAGCTGGCAGTTGTTCAAAGAGACATTATTAAGGGCACAAGAGAAAACTATCCCACTGTGTAGGAAAGATAGGAAGTATAGCAAGAGACCACCTTGGCTTAACCAGGAGATCTTCAATGATCTAAAACTCAAAAAAGAGTCCTACAGAAAGTGGAAACTCAGTCAAATTACAAAGGATGAATATAAAACAAACACCACAAGTATGTAGGGACAAAATTAGAAAAACCAAGACACAAAACTAGCTAGGGACATAAAAGAGAACAAGAAAACATTCTACAAATACATTAGAAGCAAGAGGAAGACCAAGGACAGAGTAGGACTGTTACTCAATTGGGGGGGGGGGAGACAATAACAGAAAATGTGAAAATGGCAAAGGTGCTTAATGACTTCTTTGTTTCCGTTTTCACCAAGAAGATTGGACGTCTAACATAGTGAATGCCAGTGAAAATGAGGAAGGATCAGAGTTTAAAATAGGGACAGAACAAGTAAAAAATTATTTAGACAAGTTAGATGCCTTCAAATCACCAGGGCCTGATGAAATGCATCCTAGAATACTCAAGGAGCAGACTGAGGAGATATCTGAGCCATTAGCAATCGTCTTTGAAAAGTCATGGAAGAGGGGAGACATTCCATAAGAATGGAAAAGGGCAAATATAGTGCCCATCTATAAGAAGGGGAAATAAGGACAACCTAGGAAATTACAGACCAGTCAGCTTAACTTCTATACCCGGCAAGATAATGGAGCAAATAATTAAGCAATCAATTTGCAAACACCTAGAAGAAATAAGGTGATAAAGAACAGTCAGCATGGATTTGTCAAGAACAAATGGTGTCAAAGCAACCTTATAGCCTCCTTTGACAGGGTAACAAGCCTTGTGGATAGGGGGGAAAAGCAGTAGATGTGGTATATCTTGACTTCAGTAAGGCTTTTGATACTGTCTCGCATGACCTTCTCATAAACAAACTAGGGAAATACAAACTAGATGAAGCTACTATAAAGTGGGTTTATAACTGGTTGGAAATTCGTTTCCAGAGAGTAGTTATCAGTGGTTCACAGTCATGCTGGAAAGACATAACGAGTGGGGTCCCACAGGGATTGGTTCTGGGTCCGGTTCTATTCAATATCTTCATCAACGATTTAGATAATGGCATAGAGAGTACACTTATAAAGTTTGCGGACGATACCAAACTGGGAGGGGTTGCAAGTGACTTGGAGAATAGGTTTATAATTCAAAATGATCTGGACAAACTGGAGAAATAGTCTGAAATAAACAGGATGAAATTCAATAAGGACGAATGCAAAGTATTCCACTTAGGAAGGAACAATCAGTTGCACACATACAAAATGGGAAATGACTGCCTAGGAAGGAGTACTGCGGAAAGGGATCTGGGAATCACAGTGGATCACAAGCTAAATATGAGTCGACAGTGAATGCTCAAATGGTCACAGCCACGAACAAGGAATATAATAATTACAATAAAACAAACCACTCCCACCTAGCGCCTGGAGAAAATACTGCAAATACTAAAAAATCTAAAATTACTTATTTGTTGTTGTTTTTTAATTTATCACTTTGATTAAGACACACAATTTCACAGGCTGTAGTGAGCCATGTTTAGCTGGGATTTCACTGCAGAATTTGCATTTAAAAAAGAGTGCTAAGAGAATGAATGGCAGAGACTTACTATATTAATAATAATTTTAAAATTCCAACACCACTAAAGCAGCTTTAAAGACCATTTTAAAACTGCTTTAAGATCATCATTCATGTTCATCTGGGTCATGCCATACACATGACTCCAAGAAGCTAAACAGCCATGATATTTCTAAGCTTACTGTACATCTGAGACCTACCTTTGCAGAGGCAGAAATTTCCTGCACTCCCTTGGCAGCAGCATCTTTTATGATTGGTGTAATGAGACCTCGGTCTGTTGCCACAGCAATAGAGATGTCGATGGATTGCAGCTGCCTGGGGCCCTCTCCATCCCAGGTCACATTCACATCTGGCATTTGCTAGAAAAGAGAAACACAAAGAGAGCCAGCTGTTAAAGGAATAATGGTTCAACAATTATTAAAAGGAAACCCCTTTAAAATGCACAGTGATATACAGGCATTCACCAAAGTAATTAATGCAGTACAGAATGCTGCTTGAGAGCAGGTCACATCTGTCACCAGGACTGCCACGAGCAAGACAGGGATAATAAAAGACTTGCCATGTAACTCTAAGAATAGACCTACTTTATTAGCTAGCATCCATTTAAATCTACACTGTCAGCAAGTGCGAATGTATGCTGCAGAGATGGAAATTGTGCAGCAGGGGGGCAACAAGAAATATTTATGAACACTCAGGGTCATTGGGAAACTAATGCTATGCTAACAGCAGGCTCCAAATTCCTTTGGTGTTCACAAGTATCACCTTTTGGATGTCTGAAATTCAAGAGGTACAAAGCAGAGGGTTTTTTTGCCAACCATGAAGTAGGGTGAGCCAACACACTGTATTTATATTGTATATGAGAAGGTAGTGAACATATTAAAATGGAAAAGGGATGCAGAGATCCTTCTAAACATACACCAGGATAGTAATGTTAACTTCTTTTGCCCTGCTTGTTTTGGTACCACTCTAATCAAAAAAGTTGGTTGAGTTTTAACTGAGTATATTGCAAAAGGCTGACGTCTATTATTGGTGTTAGGTTCTCCTATCCAAAAAAGCCTCACGCAGATTTCTAGGGACAGATTCAGGTTGAAGTTAATCGATTAACTCTTGAGTTTACCAAGCACAGCAAGGTAGACCCCAAAAAACATGGGGGGGGGAGGGCGTGGGGCGTGAGAAAGAGATGGATAACTAAGGCAATTGGCAACGGGGTATTTGGCCCTTCATGTCTAAGTCACCAGTTTTAAGTAATCCTGATCAAGTGACCATACATATATGATCTGTAGGCTTGTTCTGTGTCCAGTGCAAAATGAGTTATTAGAAAGTCCAGTTCCTAGTGGGGAGATGTCTCGGTAGAAATGCCCATCCAATCACTGGCCTAGGAACAGAACTTTCCTCACTCCCTGGTAGTCTAACATCATCATGGGATGAGATACACTGGCAAGTGGTAGCAAGAGGGACACCTGGGGGTTTATATGAAGCTTCAAACACTAGCACTCTCAATCTAGCAATTGTAAAACCGAAATAATAAAATATCCTGGAGTTGAAAAGCTGAAACTTTGTATCTTGCTGGCACTTTGAAGCAAGATTTTTTTAAACCTGTTTTGAATATCCAACATTCAGATCTCTACCTTGTCATCCCACAGATGGTACTCCTGGGCTATTTGCATAAGAGGAGAATA
Organism: Mauremys reevesii; assembly: GCF_016161935.1. NCBI lineage: Eukaryota > Metazoa > Chordata > Testudines > Geoemydidae > Mauremys > Mauremys reevesii. Next base: position 80,654,107 of record NC_052626.1, read on the forward strand.
TGCATGAAACATTTAAACATTCTCAGCTCACCTTCTTATGTGTATGAAGATAAGAATACATCACGATATCTTAATTCTTATTTTGTATCCTTAAAGAGGAATACATTTAGCAGTCAGGGAAACGTAAAAATCTCCTATTAAACCAAGTAGTAGTAGTCAAAATTTTCTGAATTTCAAAGTTTTTAATGCAATTTTGTCAAAAATTCTATTTTGATTAACAAAAATGTTTGGGGATGTGGGAGATGGTTAAATGTTTGGGGGGGGGTCTTGACTAGCTAATAACTGAGCGTATATCTGACATGCTATGTATATATTTGATTATTTCTGAACATTTTAAGTTACTAAAAATCAAATTTGAGTGTGGGTTGTTTTTATTAACATCACAATAGTATAATGGAGTGTGAATAGTCTTATGATTACTAAATATCTTCCAAAACAATAAATAGCTTTCATGTAATGTATACACAAAATTAGCACATCATTAAAATACTCTATTCAATTTTCCCTCCCCAATTTACATATTTTAATTCACAAATGTCTTCTGGTTATCAACTGCATCAAAACTGGAATAGTAAAAGCCTATGTGCCAACTCATTTATAACTGCTCACATACACAATGTCCTAAACAAGCTGTTCTCCATCATCATCCAGTTATTAGAGATCGTTGAATTTTCTTTAAGAACCTGGAAGATGACATGTTACTGCTGATTTTTAATGCCCAGCAGCAATCTAATCCTTCAGTAGAAGAGCCTAATGCTGGATTAGCAATGACAATCAACACAAAACAAAAATGCAAAATCTAATCAACTAAAATTCAGATATTAAGAGCAGAAAATCATATTCCCTAAATTGATTGGTGTAGATCATTCTGTAGTAATAAATGCAGAAATCCCCTTTTAAATAACAAATGAACAACATGCATAATCCTTACACCATATGGTAAAATATATTGAAAAAAAAGCAACTGTGAAAGGTACCTGTTATAGTTGCTTTAAGAGTATATCTGTACTACAGAAGGGAGATGCGATTCCCAGCATGGGCAGACAGACTTGCACTAGTTCACCTTGAACTAGCACACTAAAAATAGCAGTATGGATGTTGTGGCACTGGCAGCAACTTGGGCTAGCCGCCCAAGTCCAAGCCCGCTCAATCTCTTGGGTCAGGGAATGGATGCCTAGCCCGATAGCTGCCACTGCCATAAGATGCAACATCCACAATGCTATTTTTAGCACACTTTCTTGTGTTGAGCTAACATATGTCTGTCTACCTACCCTGAGAATCACACCTCCAAACTGCAGTGCAGACACACCCCCAGTTAGCAGGCTGCACCTGCTAGAAGTATTAACTTGTACTTAGAAGTTTTTGCAACTTTTATATCATATAAAAAGGGTTTTAGAACATTAATACTATTATTTAACTTATTCTTTTATTGATAGAAGAAATGAATACATAAAAATTGAACATTTTTCATTCTGAACACTCCATTTTAGTAAATTGCTGTAGATAGAAACTGTGCTATGTGCTATTTAGCAAACAGACAATATCCTAATGTTGGGAACAAATCTGTGGCCCCCTAGAACTTCAAAGTTATCAGTGTACTATACAGTATGGCCACTCAGAACTTCTTCCAATTCCAAAATCCTGGCCCCCACCATTTAATCTAAAATAGTCACTTGATTTCTATACAGTAGGAAGAGCAGTTGCTCATCTACATTGGGTGCTCAACATAAACTAAACTACAAAAATAAATAAATAAATAATAGTGTATATATATATCCACACACACACACACACCCCTACACCTCCATTATGGCTAAACTACAACAAGTGCATCCTCTATCCGTTATTTGTAGCAATATGCAAATAAAGTATGGAAACAATCCGCACATTACTCCTTCCCCCCCCATTAAAAACACCCTCCCAATTCTCCTCTTTTCAAATGCTTAGGCAACAAGATAGGCTTTGCAATGTACCCTTAAAGTAGTCAGATGTGGGCAATTTTGGACCAAAGAGGGGAGCAAGTTTCAAAGTCAAATCAGTCTCTCAGAGAATGCTCTACTACTCCTTTGAATTTCACAGAAGAGTCTCTGTACCTGCAGCAATATGGCATAAGGAGAGAGGCAATTCCTCGGTTATACACATCATAGGTAAGGCTACGATTTTGTCACAGAGGTTGCAGAAGTCATGGAATTGGTGACTTCCAGAGAACTCCATGACTACAGCCAGCAGCAGCTGAAGCTGCAGGGTACCACTACCGTTCCTGAGCTGCCGCAGGGGGACCCTGGAGCTCCTAATCCGCAGCAGGGCAGGAAACCCCGGAGCTCTAAGCCCCAATGGGCAGTAGGGGCCCCCAGAGCTCCGAGCTGGGGCCCTCAGAGCTGCCCATTTTGTCACGGATATTTTCAGTAAAAAAGTCAGACAGGTCACAGGCTTCTGTGAATTTTTCTTTATTGCTCGTGACCTCTCTCTGACTTTTACTAAAACTATTGTTGAGTTACTGCTCCGATGACCGGGAGATCACCGAGTGATGTTCAGTCGCCAAGTTGATGGCATTCCTTGTGACTTCTCACTTAGAGTGGGCCCTGTGAAGGCCACCATCTTCCACCACATCACTGCAATAAATTCGGCTACTGCTGACATGTAGCCATTTGACTCCATCAACTTCAGGTGAAATTGTAATTGCTGCCCTATGCCAGCCATACAAAAGAAGACTAAAAATATGCATGACAAAATCTTAGCCTTAATCATAGGCCATTTAGGGCTTTATTAAGTCAATGCCAACACCTTAAATTCCATGTCAGAAACCAATACACAGTGCAGATCATGGAGCACTATTACTATGCTCACAATACTTTCATCTAAAAAGAGGTAAAGCACAGAAATACAGTTGTACTGTAATACTAAACAAGCTTTGTCAATACTTCTTTTGTCCCCCTCAAAAAAAGTTTATTCTACAACTATATTATTGAAGGTAAATTATTTACTTACTTTGAGGGTAACTGCTGTTGCTTTGATAATAAAGTCATTTACTGATACTTTAATATCATCTGTAAGAGGAAAAATAAATACAGATATTATGAGTAGTGGTTACCACTGTAGCTCCAGAAATTACAAACCACACAGTTTCATGACTGAATATTCCAGTGTTTCAGTCAATTAGTCTTTAAGACTCTTAGAAAGTCATACTGTCACAAATTATTAAATAATTGGGTTACACATAATCACAGCATGTAAGCGCTATATAAAATGTATACATTCTAGACACAAAGCACAAGGCTTCTATTACCACAAGGAAAGAGCAGTTCAGAAACAGTGTGCTATTAGTTCCACAACAAAGGAGAAAACCCGTAGTCCCCTCTAGAAGATACTTCAGTATATTTGTTTCCATACTGAAGTGTCAGACAACGAGGGAGATGCTAATGGAAAAAGCACTGCCTAATACATTACTGGGAATACTCTCATATAGGCAAAGGAAAAGGAAAGAGCAGTCAAGATGCCCTAATAAAAATTAGAGATAGAAAAAAAAACAACCACCACCCATGACTGAATGCTTCACTAGTATTTAAAGCACAAAGGATAAAATTAAACCAGCAGATGTGGATGGAGAGGCAAGCAATTAGGAGAACTGCGATTCATGAACTTTAGAACAATTAGTTTCCATTAATTTAGTTGTGTTAGTTGACAAGAAATGTCTATTCTGGGAACAAACTTAGCTGTTCTCCAAAATTCTCTTAATTGACAGGGAAAATATCACACTACAGAAATATCTTGTTTCCAAAGGCAAAGACATATCTTATTTTCAAAAATGACCTACTGTGTATTTTAGGATGGGAAAAAAAAAGTGTGTTCAGTTTTTAATCAATGCTGATGAGCAATCTGGTGGCTTAACTACACCTCTACCCTGATATAACGCTGTCCTTGGGAGCCAAAAAACCTTACCACGTTATAGGTGAAACCGTGTTGTATTGAACTTGCTTCGATCTGCCAGAGTGCGCAGCCCCTCCCCCCCCCCGAGCGCTGTTTTACCGCGTTATATCAGAATTCGTGTTATATCGGGTCGCGTTATATGGGGTTAGAGCTGTATCTTTTTTTCAGGGGGTGCGGCAGACTAACATATTAATGGTTGATCTAGTGCCTTTACAAAAGTGCTGGACTGAGGAGTTGAGAAACCAAAATCCTCTGTCTCCTCCACACAACAGGAACCTCCTGGACATTAAGAAAAACTCTCCCCTCCCACTCGCCCTGCACTCACCTATGAATGAATGGGAACCTGGTGTTAACAGCTGCTAGAGGGAATTCAGTATTAATCGCTTCACAAACCTTGGCCTCCAGGCTAGGACTACCAACAAGATTAGCATAAGTGCTAGTGATTGTATTTGTGTTTTTGAACATCCACCCTCGATGAATTAGACTGAAACCTCCAACTCATATCACAGCCATTACATATGCTTAGTCCTGACATGGATGAGATTAATCATCACATGAGCAATTACTTTTTGTCAGATTAACATAACAGAGGTTGTTTTGTTTAAAATGCTCAAGAGATATACATGAATTAAGAACCCATGCCCTATTAGTTAACATGTGAGCTCATCTTTTAATTAGTTCAATAAATACTGAAGTTCCGATGCAAACCTTAGCAATTGCCTGTATTTTTCATTTTTTCAAGCTATTTCTAATTTTTAAAAAACCCTTTAAGGAAAGGCCAAAATTTCACATGGTTAAACAAAAACACACAATCAGGATCCAATCCCGTAACCATTTATGTGCATATATTTAAGTAACTCATATGAGTTAGTGCTTGCTGAATCAGGTCCTGTGCTTTACAAATATGCAGTTGGGCTGAGGGACAGGAATGTATGTTAAAGTTCCAACCTGTCATTTACATCCACGTTTACCTTGCACTATCTTGGGAACTGTGCATGTAGCTGAGTGAACTTTTTTGAAAATATGGCGAAATGGATTCTCTTTTCAAATAGGTTCTAAATAAACAGTGCTGAGTTTAAATGGAGAAAGAATGTCAGTCACTTAGAACTCCAAACTTTAGACAATGTTGATATGTCAAAACGTCAAGATAATTTATGGAGATCATGTTAAAAATTAAACGTTTTTGTAACAATACTTTGGAAGTCTTTAGGACTAAAATGGGAAGACATTTTCTTTTGCTAGAATGGCTTACAGTGAATTAATTACTAAAAAAATCTGTAGTTTGGTATATTTAATGTAATATTTAGTTTACATTTATATATCCTTTTTTCCAGAAAGTTACCAACGTACTTTGCAAACTATAGTATATATTATACATGCAGGGATTGCTCCACATGCTAATGAAATGTAGCCACCTCTGAAGTACAACCTAGCTGCTTTCTAACAAGGTGTACGTGAGCAACACTAAACAGTTTATGACAAGAATAAAAGGTATTCAGGTATCCAACTAAACCTGTAGGAAGAATGGCTAAAAGGAGACCATGTCAAGATTTACAAAGAGATTTTCAAAGGTATATAGGGTACAATGGCACTTCATTGCCATTGATAGTCAATGGGAATTAGGTGCCTGACTGCCATGTGTTCCTTTGAAATCTCACCTTTTGTCTCATTCTAAATTTCTGCAGTTTTGGTACAGTGAGCAAGTTAATCTTAGTTCAGTGTTAATTACAATATTAAATTAAAGCTTTGGAGGATCAACTCTATACATGGAATAGAATACAGTAATATAAACGAGCCTATTAATAAAGAGTAACACACACACACGTACAGTACACACTGGCTTAAGTCTTATGTAGAAATCTACTGTTGGTCTAAAGATAAAGAAAAACAATCCTGCATATTTAAATTTCATTGTTTCTTTTTATGTTCCGTGATGCATAAACTGGAAGAATCACAAGGATTATCTGTATTCAGCTGTGAACCAGAACCTCACTATTCTACAATGACCCTTGGGGCCTTTTACTACAAGGATTACCAAGGTGAAGGCATCTGCAAATGATGAAATTCTGTTAGCAGCAGCAGCAAAGCAGGCAGCAGCTCTCAATGCATGGGTCAGCAGTCTATAGTGTTTAAAAACCAAACCCAATATTAATGATTTAGCCCAAAGAAACACAGTGAACTTGAGAGGAGTGGATTTTTCCAGTGTGAACATAAGGAATGGTGCATATTGCTTAGACAGAAGGATTGCTTCCCTTCCCCCTACTCCAGATAGAGTGTGGAAAAAGTCAGTGGCTATATTTGCACTACATTACTTGCAGAGTGTTTAGGAGGCTGCTGTGATAACTAGATATAATCAGTACTGTGTGGCAGGAGAGGCATAGCTGCTGATACAGAGTAGTGTAACTTCACGATAACTATGGCATCATCCTGAAGGCATGTCTGAGATTTTTTTAGGGTATTAAATACATTATCAAAAAAAGCTACAGCTTGCTGCACTAGTCTATTGTCATAATAATTGCTGGCTCCTGAATAGCCAAGGCAGCATAAATGCTTCAATTCAGGGGGTTAGGTTTACAGCACTTGATACATGTGTTTGAAAACATTTCTCAAACGGGAAATTAAGCTGCATCTCTATAATTAAGAGATATTTGCTTAACTAAAACTAGTGAATTTGGGGGTCATATCCTAGTCTCCTTTTGTCCACATAACTAATCTACAGTATTTATCATCATTGGTAGCGTCTTCCCAAAAGAGAGCCAGGATTGTATTCTAATAGCTGGGATGTTGCAGATGAATACCAAGCTACATTGGCAGAGGTGTGTATGAGACACAAGCTTGTCCACATTATTCCTGGCCGAGCCAGAAATGTTAGTGTCCGTTTCCCTTAGTGCAAAGGCATAGTGAAAATGTACTTCATCTTTTAACCAGGACCACCTTAGTTGTGTATATTCATAACAAATCAGAACAATAAAAGCTCTCTGTCTAGGGGATGCTGGATTCTCTTGCCTCCTGGACAGCAGCTTCCTAGTCATTTGTTAGAAACCACCATCCTAAACCAAATTAAAAAGGGATCACAACTCAATTTTCAGAACACAACTCAATTTTTATTTAAGGACATTCTGGCTCCTTCCTCCACACACGCACACACACACACACACACCCCTCCACTTCATGCAACACTTAGGATGAAAACACTTAGGATGAAAAAAGTGAAACAATAAAGAGACACTGCAACATAGATAAATGGTAGAATTAGTCAAATCATGAGGTAATTTAGTGATGAATAATTTATTTGATGATGAACCCATTGTTGAATGTTATTCTACCTGTTCTGTTTGGTGGGTAATTTAAATATTTGAGATTGATATAGTCACAGGAAAAAGTTCAATATTCACTAAACTATCTGCAAATAATGTGACATAGTTACTTGTCAAAATTTTACCCAAAGTCCAATTTTTTAAAAAAAGGGTCTTAAGCTCTTAGGAGTTTAACACTCATTGAAAGTCAATGGGACCTAGGATCTGAAGTCATTTAGGTACTTGTGAAAATTTTACTCCAGACCTAATACATGCTTATTTTAAAATTATATATATTCAGTTTGCGTTTATTACTGATATACTTAGTGATTATTTAAATACTCTCGAGTGTGTGTGTGTGTGTGTCTATATATATATATATATTTTTACACACACACACACACCCCTCTATGTTTAAAACAACAGTTTGGTCCACAGCTGAATACTGCACACCTGTCTGGGGGAAAAGGTCACTTACGGACCTTGTCAATATCCAGCTAAATGCAGTTATGAGATTTGTAGCTGAAGTCCACTCTGCTGCCTTGGCTTCCAGTTCTTGCAAACATCTTTCCTCAAGTTATGCAGTGAGAGATGGCTACATCGCTTTCCCTACTCAGGCACTCACTAGCCAAAAGCTCTCACTCCATGACAACCTTGTTCACCTGCCTCACAATCACCTTAAGACCTGCCAATCATCCTCACAGAACATGCAACAGGGCAGGCTTTGATGTAAAAACAGCAAACACTCCATAGATGATTCCACCATCAAACTGCCTGTTTTCTTGTTCTGCCAAAGACACTAGATGACCATCAATTGTACTAGGATGTTATGTGGAAGATGCACTCACCTGATGCACAAATGGCGAATGAAGGATTCACCACAGTGTGAATGCAGAAACCTTCATTCCATAGAACACATTGTGAACAAGTGCCCATCTTTTCATTTCCAGGAGGGATAGCAAAGGTGCACGCTGCATCTCCTGAAGCCCTCAAACTTTCTGTTAACTTGTAAATGTTGCTATTTCCATAGCAGTGCATTCAGTGCATAGGATGGACAGGGCTCAAGGAACAGATCAGGCTTTTGTAGTGAAGAGACTGTTGTCTGTAGGACCCTTGTTTATTTGTTGCAGAATGAGGGAGGGGATTGCAAGAATAAGGCTGGTCTTGTGGTTTAAGCAGTTGAATGCCACACTGCAGAATTGGTTTTGATCCCTGACTCTGCCACAGAGTACTTGTATGATGCTGGGTAAGTCACTTAAACCAAACTTTTCACGGGTGACACAACATGTTCCTCATTTTCTGAGTGCCCAATTTGATACCCTGGGGTCTGTTCTGCCAAAGTTCTCGCACTCACAAGTGCAATAGAGAGCTTTAATATACTAAGTTATCTGAAAAAAAATGACTACAGATAACAAATTTAGAGGGGGTTGGGGAAAACACAGAGCATGTGATTCTCCTGGGAAACAATTTAAAGGACTACAGACAGGGGATTATAAAAGACCTGCATTATGTAGCTCTGCAGCAGATGGTTGAGAACAGGAGGGAGTTCAGTGATGGGACCAGAATCACTGCCTGCTAGGTGATCTACTGAGTTCCTTGGAAGCAGTATTCCCAACATCTTCCTGCCTCAGCAGAGATTTCCCCATGACCAGCTCCTCTCCTTGTTAGCTCTCCCATGTTAACCTGCTCTCCCAAACCTCAACCCGTAGACCCTCTTAGGGTTGATACAATTGGAAAAGCAGCGGAAGCCACAACTTCTGTTCCCAGCTTCACCCCGTGCTTCTGATGACAGGACAGGGTCCAATTCTGCTCGGACTTAAATCAACAGCAGTTTTGCCATTTACCACTTCAAAAGGAGCAGGAGCAGAATGATAACATACAACTCCTAGAGGAGGTGACATTTTTACCTAGAAAACGAGAAGACTCCAACTAGCAGAACAGCAGCACTTTGAGATGCTCAGCTGTAAATGCAATATGCTACACACACTAAGTGCTAAGACTTTATTTAAGTTTCACAAAATCCCGGTGAGATTAATAGCCCAATTCCGTCAGGTGCCTCTATTTCCATAGACTTTAATAGGAATCACTCAGCAGTGTTCAGGATTGGACCCAAAGTGATTCACTGTGTGACACTGGACAAGCTGATAGAGTTTGGAATAGATAGCCCTGCTCCCAGTGCTCTACTCCAAACCCTTCAATAAGATAGCTCAATTTATACAGCAAGGACAAAAGTGTCCATTTCATGAGATAGTAGTGAATGCTGAGCTCAAATGACTTTATATTTCGTGGCTGAAGAAAATTCCATTGGGATTATTGCCCATTGCCCCAAAAACCATTTTGATTGTAACAGAACTACAGCTTAGAAGAGACCAATGCCCAAAAAATCTTTTATGATGGTGAAGATAAATGGAATTTCAGTGGATAATCTACCATTAGAGGAAAGAAAACAGAGCACATATTGAAATGGAAGAATTACAGAACAGCTCACATGCATTTTCTTTAAACCTCATGGCTTTTGAGCACCTAATTAAGCCAACATTAATGGTAGCGGGAGGACATATTAAAGCTCTAGAAAAACTATACATGTCTGAAACTTAGTTTTAAATTACTATGTTGGATTCTCTACAATCTCTATAGAAAATGTTCTAAACTATGTGCTAGATGACAAGGAAATAAAGTATTCAGCCATTTCCACAAGGAACCATGAAACAAAAATTATGATCTCGCTTCATGAATGATTCAATGCTTACAATAAATTCAGACAGACTTTGTTACAAATAAAGCTATATATAAATCCAAATATCATAGAATCTTTCAATCAAAAGTTCCTGCTCACAAGAGCCCTTTCTGTTTGCATTTTAGCACTAAATTTACAAAAGTAATGCACACAGGGTTTGAGTCACATGACATCCAGCCCCAAATCTAAAATGCAATGCTATGTGGGCAGATGAACTGGTGTAAATTGGGGCATCTCCCACTGAAGTCAAAGGAACAATATTACAAAACAGTTCACATGCTAAATCTATACATGAATTAGTCTCTTATTTGTACATTGATGGATGACCCATGATGGGACCATGTTAATGATTTGTCTAGGTGATTGTTCAGAGTAAAGAAAGTTTGTTGGTTTCTCACAATGCAGATCATCAGGAGAACATGAAGTTGTTACAACTGAAAGATGTTTTGACAAATTGAGGACAGAATATCATGCAAGTAGTATCATTTCCAGTTGGACCAGAGGCACCCAGTCCATATTATTTTCTTTAGCCTCCTTATTTACAACACGTCTAATGTGTTTGGTGGGAGGGATAGCTCAGTGGTTTGAGCATTAGCCTGCTAAACCCAGGGTTGGGAGTTCAATCCTTGAGGGGGCCATTTAGGGATCTGGGGCAAAAATCTGTCTGAGGATTGGTCCTGCTTTGAGCAGGGGGTTGGACTAGATGACCTCCTGAGGTCCCTTCCAACCCTGGTATTCTATGAAGCTCTCAAGTGAAGGGCAGACAGCTCATAAAATAGAGCAAGCAAGCTTTGATGGGCTTGTCTTCCTGAGCTCACTGTGGGACAAAAGGTTTGCTGTAGTTCTACTGAGATAATGCTCCCAGTGCCCTAAGGAATAAGATGTAAAGTGTACTGTACATGGGACATAACACCACAATGGCATTGCAGGAGCAAAGAAAGAGATTCTTTCTGCCCCCAATCAACTAAGACAGGCAGTTAGTAGCACCCTCCTTTGCTCTGTATTTTGTGGAGTTGTTTACAAACAGCATGAAATTCATCTGGGTACAAAGAAAAATCATAAACACATGAAGACGTGTAACTAAAACACTAAAGTGGTAAGACTCTTTAGAGGGTATTAGCAGGGATTACGGCTCATTTTAGTAAGTAATGGGCCTGAGGCAAGACCGGTGAGTGGTATGTTAAAGTTTGTTTATTGTTCTGGCCTAAAATCCTCTTGATATTTAATTTAAGTGGCGTGTAGTGTGTTTTTCTGTCAAGTGGGTATCTTTACTTTCTCAATGAATGATGTATATTTGTGGTCAAACTGGTACATTTTCTCATATTCAGTGCATCTTTTCAGCTATTAGACTGCTCTGCTGAGCTTGGTATTTTGATCATTGTGAAGAAGTGCTGAGGCGTATTTTTTTTAGGAAACTAACTTGATTCTGTTACTTGCATTTCTGTGCATTGGATTTTACTGTATTTATTGCTCCGTTTTGCTGTTTCTGTTTTCCCTAGGGCTTGATGCATGATTCAGTTTCATATCTTGTTTCCAGTGGTGGGGTCCTTGGGTTTTATTCTCCAAAAATAGGAGAGTGTATTAACCAGATTACAGGTTAGATTCGCCCCCACTTTACCTGCTATGATGTCTCCCTGCACTAGCTAATGTTAATGAACCTAGTACAAGATAGGTTCACCCACCAGGAAGGGCGGGCTGTTTTTTCAATGTGGCCCTGTCTTGTGAATTCTGCTGGAGGAGCACAGCTTTACAATCAGGTGAAGGCTGGCGAGGGGATGCATTTAATCAGTACCACTGGCTGCACCACCTCCTGAATCAGCAATATCACTCTAGGCAGGCATTGTGCAGTCAAAGGCCCTCGCCAGGGTTGCCAACTTGGAAGCTAAGGTATCACTTTCCTTGGCTGAATCTGGTCCTACAAGTTTTTAAGCCATGAGGATGATGATGGTAAACACACCCGGAAAGCAATGCAAATGCCGTATATAGCTTCTTTGGATTTATGAAGCTTCCTCTCATATGTAGCAGCATGTCAATGTGTAGCATGATGTGATGTAGAGCGTACAGATATTAAAACTGGCTCAACAACAGTTGAGAACATATATACATCTGACACAAATGACCAAAGAAAAACAATCAAAACATTCCATTCAGAAATCACATCAGAAACCTCTTGATTACCTATATACTTTCTTGCGTAAAACCAAAGGTCGATATTCACACACATCTTCATAAAAATCCTTGAAGAACAAAGCTGTATCTTCCTAAAACTTAATATACACCATTCATTTAAAAAAAATATTATGACATGCTAAAGACAAATTTTTCTTTTGATGTAAAAGAAATGATATTCAGAATTCTAATCCTAATTCACTAACACACTTGGCTCAGCCTAATATTTACTTACTTAAACTTTATTTGTCAGATTTCTTGAACACATTTTAAAAAAAAATTAAGAAGAGCTGAGCTTTGCTGCTGGGTTTATGAAGGCTACATTTCTGTGGGGAAGAAAAAAAGAGATTTCACAGCAATATGGTCCAAAATTAGATTTGCAAAGTGACAAAGATAGATCTGCGTCCCTAGATTATCTGAATTTTATACAATCATAAATTAAACTTTGTAAGTGACTACATGTGCCTTCCATCAACATAATTTACCAGATTCATCAAAAGGAGAAGCAGTCATTGTTTTTCCAATTATTTTAAAGCATTTTCCCCCTAAAAAATGAAAAGTAATAAATGTGATTACAATTCATGGAAGTGAGAGATTCAGATATAACTGGTTTAAATTAGACAGAGGACTTCCACTGAGGGGGAGAATAGACTACTAAGTCCTCTGCAGGGATGCAAGACAGACACTAATGTAATGACATTTTATGTACAGAAAAGATATCGCTAAGGCAGGAATGAATCTTGCACATCATTGTGGAGAAAATTTCACATTTTGGGGGAGCCTAAGGAAAATTGTCCAGAGCAGGTTGATTAAGAATTATGGCAAGTGTTTGCAACTACTGAGGGATTAACAACGTTAGAATAAATCCTTAAGGGATAGATTAGTGAGCAGAAGGCAGGTCAAAGGTGTATGGTAAATTTATTTATCACATGACTCCACAGTTTACCAGACTGGTTTCATCTTCATGTAGGTGGTATATGAACTTATTAAAATGAATAATTAATCAGAACTAGTCCTTTGAATAGAACACAGTAAAGAATGTGATAGAATAATAAAGCATTATGTTACAGAACAGAAGAGAAGCTTTGCCTCAGGCTAAAGTTTCTACTTGGCTAAACCAGAAGATAGAATTCTTCTCAAATAAATAAATAAGGTTTATTAAAGAGCAATATGTCTTGGATCATGATAAACCTGTAGTCTCTCTAGGATGACATTATGGCATACTGAGTTTTATATTTGGTTTGAGCTAGTTAGCCTGTAGACTTCAAGGTCTGATGGAAACAGTTTAGATATTTTTCACATTTCTAGTAAGAGCATTTAAAAAATAGATTGTATTATGGTGGTGTTCTCTCTTTAGATCATATAAGTGGCTGTAATAACAAATACTCCTTATAATATCCTCAGTTCTGTATCTGAGGGTAACTAAAAATATTAGATATATTCACAAAAAACAATGCAACTGTTACATTAGGTACAATGAGGGAAGATTTCTGAGTAGATAAATATAGGGATTGTTAAGTGGCTGCCTAAATTTTTCCTCTGCCACATGTACAATGTGTTCCTTCGTACCCACAAACATTGACTAAAGTCAGCTAATATAATAGCTTGTTTCTTCAAAGGCAATGAAAACTCCCAAGTCTACATAGTTCACGAAATATAAAGAATACAACTTCACTTGGGTTCCAAGTTGACCCTGGACAACAGAAGTTCTTAAAAAAATGTCTTTGCACCATGAATAGAGCAGAGGTAGCACTCTCGAGTAGGATGGATTTACCAAATCTCAGTATTTACCACGAAACGGTAGGATTTTGTTTGTCAGGCCCCAATTCAGCAGAGTACTAGAATCTGTATATTTAATAAAGGCGGTAGAAAATTTTTAAACAGGTTTCCGACAGAAAATGCAGTGTCATCAAAATCTAAAATGTTTTGCAGCAATGTGTCAATTTAGATTAAATCTTTGATGGAAACATTTGAAAGTAGTCATTTAGACTATTTCCTTTGGATTCATTTAAACTTTTATATTATTACATTTTATATATTTAATTTTATATTATATTATAATGTTTCAGCATTATCAAAATGAAACTATTAGTTTCCAAACTGAAGTTTTTCCAAACGGTCAGAATTTTCTGCAGGACAGAAATTTCATTTTCTGACGTGCTTAAAGTAAATACTAGAGCTAATGCATAAATCACACTGAATTCAAGATAAGATCTCCTAGTTCATATTAAAACTACAAATTGCCTTGTCTTTATTAGGATTTTACCTCGTTACTTACCATGTACTAACTAACATGAGTTAAGAACACACCTTTTTTTCCCTATTGAAGACAAAGCCACACAAAGCTTCTAGTCATACTGGATTACATTTCATTTCCCAGTAGCTTCATCAGCTTTAGGCTACCAAAACCCAGGCTTCCAGTAACGTATGTTGTGGGAAAGGGCATGTGTGTATTTTTCCAATAGGATTTCCCTCAACATACTTGTGATGTTATTAATATGAACTGGGACCGTATAGATCATTGTTGCAACCAAGGTCCTGTAGTGGCACCAAATCTTGTATAAAGTGGGTCAAATAAGGTGTCTAAGACAAGGTTATGATTATGATATCTGTATGCATGCATCATTTTTGTATTTAAAGTTATAAGTATTGGCTCTATACTGTCTGTATTTCAAACTTGTGCTATGCTTCTGGGTAACACCCCAGATAATAAGAACAGGAGTACTTGTGGCACCTTAGAGACTAACAAATTTATTTCAGCATAAGCTTTCATGGGCTACAGCTCACTTCTTCGGATGCATAGAATGGAACCATGTGGAACCATTCTATGCATCCAAAGAAGTGAGCTGTAGCCCACAAAAGCTTATGCTGAAATAAATTTGTTAGTCTCTAAGGTACCACAAGTACTCCTGTTCTTTTTGTGGATACAGACTAACACGGCTGCTACTCTGAACCCCAGACAATGTGGTGTCAGCACTGCCTAGCCTGCTTGATGGCCCATTAAGGCCCATCAGCTATACAACTGAACCACTGAGAGAAGGCAGATTCGTGACTCAGCAAGGTATGCAGGGACATGCCTGTGGACAGAACTCTAAGGTTTTTCTATGCCATGTGCTGGATAGCTTGTCTTTGGGACAAAGAAAGCAGAGACCACATGGCAAGAGACTATAAAAGGCTGCTGCAGTGCCTCCATCTTGTCTTCAG
This sequence comes from Mauremys reevesii, assembly GCF_016161935.1. NCBI lineage: Eukaryota > Metazoa > Chordata > Testudines > Geoemydidae > Mauremys > Mauremys reevesii. Next base: position 80,669,440 of record NC_052626.1, read on the forward strand.
TCCTGCTTCTTACTTCTTGAGGGACCTTGCTACAAACTGAAGCTCTGAACAAAGGATTGAATGATCCATCCCAGCTGCGGATGTACTCCAGAGACTTAATCTGAGCCTGCAATTTATTCCATCATTGCTACAATCCTGAACCAAGATCTTTGCCATTACTGTATGTAATTGATTCCATTTAACCAATTTTAGCTCTCATCTATATCTTTTTTCTTTTATGAATAAACCTTTAGATTTTAGATTCTAAAGGACTGGCAACAGCGTCATTTGTGGGTAAGATCTGATTTGTATATTGACCCAGGTCTGGGGCTTGGTCCTTTGGGATCAGGAGAACCTTTTTTCTTTAACTGGGGTATTGGTTTTCATAACCATTCGTCCCCATAACGAGTGGCACTGGTGATACTGGGAAACTGGAGTGTCTAAGAGAATTGCTTGTGTGACTTATGGTTAGCTAGTGGGAAAAAAACGAAGTCTTCTCTGTTTGGCTGGTTTGGTTTGCCTTAATAGTATAGGAACTCTAGCTTTGGGCTGTAACTGCTCTGCTCTAAGCAATTTGTCCTAAACTGACACTCTCAGAAAACAGCATCGTTACAATCCTACACACAGATTTGTCATTTAGGAATTCAACCTACAATGCATCCATCCTGATATGCCAAGATTTTAATACAGCACATATTTACTCTCTAGGTGGTCAGTCAGAAAAATCTGCATGAATTCTAGAGATAGGACTGAAGGAAACAAGAACCTACTGTATAATTAGAAATCTTTTGTTAATCTGAAGTTGTGTGAGCATTCTCATACTGGTTGGCTGAATAACACTGCAGTCTTCTGGTCTCCTAAGAACCTGCCTGATTCCAGTAACCACAAGCAATCACAGAGTTTGTGTCTGATCTACAGGATGATGAAGCAAATGGTAATTTTTTGCTTGTCTGTCAATGCAGTGAGAAACAGACAGTTTTGATAAGTGTAATACAGCAGATGAACCCTAACGTAGATTTAAGGATTGAAGATTATACCACTATCTGTGCCAAAGCATTTTGTCGTTTTTAGGCTGCATTCTAAATTCTGGAAGATAGGCCATGAATTTATGAAAGAAAGAAATATTGTATGAAGTGAATCTCCTATGAACAGAGTGGCAAATGGTTTTCCAGAATGATTGCTGAATTCAGATGCTAACCTGAGAAATTAGAACTGGGCATGGGAAGGGTACTCAACATTTTCTGAAAATCAGGCCCTTTTAAAGTGATATTAGGCTTCCAAAAATTAAGGTACCCAAAATCACAAGTCACATTAGAACAGCTTGACTAGTATGTTTATTTCCCTAGGAAGGGGCTTTTAAAAACATGCTGAATGAAATCAAATTTAAAATAAAACCCACACCACGATGACTTTTACTTGAGTTTAGATTTGTAGACATACATGAAAATCACATCGCAATCAGCACCAGCCTCCCCAGAAACAGACACAAAGTGGTTGCTTAAGACAGGACAGTGAAACAGGAAGCGTCTTAATGAAAACAAAAATCTTTAAGAAAAACAAATTGTTGTAGCACAGAGAAAGAAAGTTTATTTGAATGCCCAGTATTGAAACTCAATATAGAAGACTAGTCACTCTGTACAGAGAGTGTGGGTGTAACTAATTGTATAGCAGGTGAAGAGAGTCCAGTTAGTGCTGGGTACTCTTTAGATCAGTTTATTTTGAATAATAAATAACGTTTACCAACCTTTTGCTAGTTCTTTCCTTAGTTTCAAGATAGCATCAAGGTCACAGTCAGTAGAAGCATATGAATGAGGCACAGTGGTTTTAGATTCTGTTAATCTCTTAGCAATAACTCTTCGGATGTTGCTGGCAGGGACTTCTGTGAACGTACCCTGAAAGCAAATATTTTGCATACTAAATACAGGGAGAGAACACACACACTCCTCTGCTGAAACAAGAGTAGGGCAGTCATGCTTTTCAGTTGGTAGCTTTTGTTCACTTATAACAACCCCCAACTTTCAAAAAGCATTAAAATGTAGGATGTATTTAACATGTCTAAGATTAAATTTAAATAAATTGAATTTTCTATTCTTGCTGAAAGATAGCAGAATGAAAAATCATATTCAGACCAGCAAAACAGGTTATACAGAACCAAGGACATTAATGCAGTACAGTGTTTATTTTATCTTACTCCATAAAGCTGAAGTGTAAGAAAATGAAGGCTGAAAAACATCTGAATATTTGTTCCATTGCACCATGCCTGCCAGATTTAAATCTGGATAAACACAGAGATTCTAGGCACAGTACTATAACATGTTATAGAAGTACTTGATCTTTAGCAGATAAAGGAAATCAAGATGGGTGGTCCACACAGACAATACTGACAAGTAACAATCTTCTTTAAAGAAAATTCACAGTCATACATTTGGGGAAAAAAGTGTACCAAATTTCTATTATTCTGCCCATGTTTCTTATCACTGATAAGGAACAAGATAACTTCAGTTTACAGAGTACAATGAATCCTACTGATCTAGCAAATTACTCCAAAAATATCAGCCCTGGTTCTCAGCTGGTGAAATCAGCATTGCGGTATTACAACAGTTTAGGGCCTGCAGAGTATAGTTCTGCTGCACCTTTATTTTAGTAGAAGACTCTTAGTAGAAGCTCTGTTGATCTATCGATTTATCAATCCCTTTAGTGGTTGCTTAAGACAGGTTTCACTGTACATCTCTCTCCTTTGTCATCAACCTGCCCCTCCTGCCCAATTCATTCAGTCATGTCACAATTCAGCATTCACAACCTTTTGATGAAAGGGAACTCTATTGCAAGCAATTACTTGTAATGCCAATGAAAATAGAAGCAGGAAAAACGTGGATTTCACAAGAAACACTCTCCAAAATTATACAGCATATACACCGTATGTTGAATACAAATCACAGTGTGCTCTGATATAGCTGCAGGCAAAGCACTTTTTTATCATGACAGAAAAAAATATCTAGGCCTGGAATTTATTTATTTTTTTAACCTTACAAAAAACAAACAAACAAAAAAAAACCCCTACATTATTTAGTATGGTTCATCACAGAATACCAAATATTCTATAACTCTTATAAATTGTCAACAGGTACCAGTCCTGAACCTGCAGCTGTACTTCAAAGTTGGTTCTAGAAGCAGAATGGTCCAACTTCACAGATCCTGTCTCGAAACATTCCAGCATGGTGGAATTCCCCCCAAAATAATGTATCTTTCAATATTTCAGGCCCAACTATTTAGAGAAAACTTTGTGAGCCTTTGACATTTTTTAAACACGAACCATCTTTACTCAACCCCAATCCTCTAACCCTTGCCTAATCCAACTCTACACTCCTAACCTATGTTTATTTTTAATCCATGCTTATAGAATTTTGCACTCACATGCCTCTTATTATTCAGAGATTTCAAAGTGCTATACATATAATCAGATAAGTGTAATGTTTATTGTATAGGTAGGGGAAAACTTAGCCATTGTGGCCTTAAGTACACTAGGATGGGAAAAAGGCGGGGGAGGGAGGTTCCCCTAATTGGGTTAGCTCAACTGAGGTAAAAATGGAGATCAACTTTGATCAAAAAGATCACTTTAGCTCAACTGACCTAACAACTTAAACACCCACTTAGCATCAATTTAATGTCTTTAGTAGGTTAATCCATAGCCACGTCATGCTAAATGTGTTAAACCGTGTTTGCACGGACGTTAAGTGTGGTTTTCAGTCCAGTTACAGTAGCTTAATTAAACTAATTCAGTTGGGGGGGGGGGGCACCTTTTTCTGAGTGTAGATAAGGACAGTGAAGTTAAGTGACATGCCTATGGTCACAGAAAGTCAGTTGCAGAGTTGGGAATAAAACCCATGAGTTCTGAATCTCATGCCCGTTTCCAATCCCTAGATAACATTGACTAAAATGAAGTTCAGTATGTTGTTATTATTACTATTATTTTTAATTAAAATGAAAAGATGTGGCATTATTTAGTTGTAACTCAGTGGTTCCCAAACTTGGTTCGTGGCTTGTTCAGGGTAAGCCCCTCGCAGGCCGTGAGATCTTTGTTTAACTGAGCATCCACAGGTACGGCCGCTCGCAGCTCCCAGTGGCTGCGGTTTGCCGTTCCCAGCCAATGGGAGCTGCGGGAAGAAGGGAACCCCTGCTGTAACTGAATGCAAGTTGCTGCTTTAACAGAAGTATTACCTGTGCGGCCGGCTGACCCGGTATAGAAATTGGTGGAACTGCAGGCCGTGGATAAATAGAGGACACAGTTGTTGCTTGTGGAGCCAAAGGCACTACAGTAGGCTGAGTAGGGGCTGGAGAAACCATAGGTCTCGATTCCACAGCTTTGCTCTTCTGTTTCTGCTGCAGAAGATTGAGTGCATCCCTGTTGATTAAACAGTAATATGAAAAATACTTAGAAAGAAACAAAGCATAACAGACAAAAAAAATACTACAATTTCAAGAATCAACTCTAATGAGTAGCTTCTGGCTATTAAAATTCTGGATATTAAACTAAAAATTAAAAGGCAATTTTTTTAAAATCAATAATAATTTTCAAAATGAAAACTCTGAGGAGCATGAAGAAACACCATAAATGTTTATAGATTATTCACCCCTGCCATGTTAGGATTTAAATCTGCAGCAGCACAGGGCAATTGAGAAACAGGAGTACGTTTATCATCATTAAAGGACAACAGTGGCAAAACTATACTGTGCATTGTACTGTCAATTCTTAAAATGAAGGTGTTACAGGAACAGATGAGACATGCATTCAGATTATATTTGGGACACAGCAAATAAAAGCTGTTTCATGTTACGTTACAATAAATGATCACATACACATAATTGCACCACCTGTGAACACTGAAAAACAGACCAGTTATAAATAAAGCTAAGATTATGTCATGGAGGACATGGAATCAGTGACTTCCAGAGACCTCTGTGACATTTTATGCTGCAGCCCTGGGACAGCGGGGCTGGAGCTGTCAGCCAGCAGGGGCCTCCACAGCTCCCAGCCGCTGCAGGCTCAATACTTACATTTATTTATTTATGTTTAATGTAATACCCCATTGCTGAGGAATTAATGAAAAATAATAGCTACTATCTTTATATGTTCTAGAAAATGTGTACTGTTGTTTGCTGGTTAGCTCTGACACTATTTCAAACAGTTGTGTCAACATCCTTAATGACTGCCCTGCACCTTTAAGCAGGGGGGATGTTTGGCTGACAGGCCAGGGTACAAACAAGACACAGAAAGGGTAAGTAATTTGCCCAAGGATAACACGAGTTCATGTCCAAACTAGAACTCTGCAATACCTTGCTCCCAGCCCTATGTTTGGTCCACTAGACCATACTGGCTCTTTGATTAGGAAATAATAAAGTTTCACATCTCCTTACATAATGATTAAACAAAATCCTGGGAAACTTACTCTGATATAAGTGTGGATTCATGAAAATATGCTTTAAAAATTAAGTGTGACGAGCTTTCCCCATGAGTGAAGGGAACAGTGATTTATGGCTGTTGGGGAGGGAAGGGGAAGAGATGAAAACTGCTGCAAAAGGGGCATCCTCTGGGAATGCAGGCTTTGAAAAGGGGCAGTGCGGTGCCTTGAGCCGTCCTTTTCACATGGACCCAGGCTGAAGCAACTCATTATTTAAGTGCAGGGCAGATGTTAAGTGCAGGTAGTCCACAGGAAAAGTATATAGACTTAAAAAGAGGTGTTCATTAAAGGAACGAATGGAGGGTGGGTGGGAATTCCTATGATTGGTACGGCAGGGAGCCAACCCCCCATTCTTATAGCCCATCTTAACTCTCCTACAGGGGGTGGATGGTATGGTCCTGGTAATGGATTTGTTGGAGGGATCTGGAGGGAAAAAGAGGGTCAGCTGGTGCAAACCCCTCACCCTGGATATGGTAAGGTCCCGGCAATGGATTTGCTGGAGGGACCTGGATGGAAAGAGAGGGGGAGCAGGTAAACCCCTCCAGGTAATTATGGAATAAACATGGGATTACCTGCACTGTACACTGTTATCTGCCAGGTAGTCCCAGATATCTAATAATAAAGTTGTGGCCTGATTAAACCCACGTCAAATGTCTGCTGTCCTTCTTTCGACATAGCCAGTCAATAACACTTGTGTACAAAGATGCTTTGATACACAGGCAGTGTTGGAATTAAGTTGTTATAGGACCAATGACAAATATTATTTGCTGAAGTACCTAAGCACAACACATTGAGCTAAGGATGCAGTTTCACCCTTAATAAAGAATTTATTTAATTTTGCAAATTAAAATTATACTTGAATTTCTTTTAAAATCAAGCATTTGTTATTTAATATAGATCTTGTACTGGAAGAAAAACTTTTACTGAATAAAATGATTTTTAAAGAAAAAACTAGATGTTTTAGCTGAGAAAATGGTCACAAAGATGACACAAAAAGAGAACAGAAAATTATTTCTGCTTCTTAACATGGCCGTAATAAGTATTTAATTAAAACCATCTGGTTATTGTCATTTGATTGATTTCCTTAGATTTTAAGTGTACAAAAATATAAAACTATTAGGAAAACAGATCTTTATTTTTAAATTAGAAGATTAATTTAGAAGTCTTTAAATCCTATAAGTGCAGCACATTAAATTTCTTACTACAGAATCTCTGCAATTCAACTGATTAATAAAAAGACACAATAGAACACCAATTTATGAACGTCACGGATTACAAACAAAACATTCTTAAGACAGGGGCCTGCAAGTAAAACTGGTCAGGGACACAAGGCATCTCGTATCAAACTACTATAATATTTAAAAAAAATAAGGTCAGCAACAACACTGCTTTTGAACTGCTTTTCTAAAACCCATTAACACAGCACGGGGGGGAAGCAAATCTTAAGACAGGTAAACCTATTGTCAAAACAGCACACATTCATTGGTAAGCACACATTTTCCTTCCCACCACATGTATTAAAATAAATTGAATATTCCTTGTCAAAATTGTTACGACATGGAATCTGCACACACTGGCAACTCAGTGTTACACTTCACTATATCACTATAATAAGATGGCCCAGATACTTACAAACGTGCAGCCTTTTGACTAATACTTTCAGTGTCTCCATGCGAAGTACTAATTTAGCAGAAGCTCAGATTTAGGAAGTTCTCTGCATAATTTGGACACCTTTTTCTCAAGTGCAATTGCCTACTTGTATATTTTACAGTTTAAGTAGACAAGCTGAAATAGAATATCCTAAGCAACAGTTATTTAGAAAGCCCAATTCTGCAAACCTTAATAAATTAACATAACCTTGCAGTACATGGCGCCCATTGGGGAGCACATTGGCAGCCCTGGTGGTGGTTATATAATACTGTGCTGTTCCTCAGCCACCTCAGTTTCCTTCTCCTGAACATCAGAGTACAAGGATGGATAGAAAACTCAGGCTCTCTACACTTAAATCACCACAGTAGCACAGGTGCAGCTGCACCACTGTAGCACTTCAGCGTAGCCACTCACTACAGCCATGGGAAGGTTTCTCCTGTTGCTATAGTTAATACATCTCCCTGAGAGGTGGTAGCTAGGTTGACAGAATAATTCTTCCATCAACCTAGTGCTGTCTACATGGGGCGGAGGTTAGGTACGTTTAACTACGTTGCTCAGGTGTGTGGTTTTTCAACTTAACTTTTAGTGTAGACCTGGCCCCAGAAAGAGAAAGAGGGTCAAAAAGTGTTAATATATTGAGATACCCTGCAAAGAGCAACACTTTCCGTGCTTCATATTTTATAAAAAGAACCTACAAAAACTGTAGTTCTTCAACATGTTGTAGTCAGTGTGGATCTCACTGTAAGTACGTATGTGCCTCATGCATACAAGATCAGAATCTTTTGCACGGCCACCTGGCTCCTGTGCCAGTCATTCCTTCAGCATAGAGAACATATCTCAGGAGACACAGATAAATGCAGATATATCTCGATTTGGAGTTGCGCTCCATTTGGCTCTGTGTTTGGTGCTGACCTTCTGCAGAGGTGCTGACTTTATTGCCCGAGATGCCAGCACCAAGGCAGTTGGTGTTGAGGGTTTCATGGACATTGAGATTGTCAATACAGAAATCTCCACTGCCGACTGTCAGCACCAGCATCACCTTCTCCTGCTTCCCCCCTCCCCCGCCCACACACACTCCCTGAGCTGAGGGTATGGTGTGTGTTTGAGAGCGCACTGGCCAATAATGGTTTTTTTGGTCTCATTCTGGTAGTGACTGTCACCTCTGGTTCCAAAGTGACCCATTTCTCTAGCAGATGTAACTTGAACCCAGCAGCACTGGATTTGTGGGTAACTGAAGAGAAGGATTTGGATGCAGAGCACCTGTCAGGCATGTGGCTCTCCCCTCAGCTGAAGAGGCAACAAATATGTCCATCTTTGATAGAAATTAGTCAATCACAAGACCAATGTGGTTTGAACCATGACATTTCAGAGTCCACCATGAAGCATGATGGTTGTACAAAGTGCTTCACCCTGCTTTACAGGCGTGAGGGGAAGGTGTATGTCATGAACAGTTCTCTCCCTTTTTCCCCCCAGAACATCTAAGTCAAGGAAAATGGGAGTTTTAAGGTACGTTTTCTTCACAGACTGTAGCCGGGGGAAAGCAAAAAGTTAAAGTCTCTAAGAAAGTAGTGGGCTGAATGCTCATTACATTCTGTCTCAAGCAGCAAGAGGGAAGGTTACAACTTCTCTACCCGTTCTGGATTTGAGCCCTCACACAGGTGTACGAAGCAGCACAGGGTGCAGGTTCAGCCGCAATGGACAATGCTATTCAAAAGGTGCAGTCTCGGACACACACGAGGTGCATCTGCAACTGCCATGGGATCCACCCTGACATACACTTGTAGAATACCTATTCTCTCTGCCTTTTGTTTACGTTGATGGCTTTTTTATTTTATTTTATCCTTAAAACCAGAAATCCCACCTGCAATTTGGCCTGAAAAAAACAACAACAACAAGAGATAAAAGCTAGGTTATACTTTTAAGGAACAACCTTGGGTACAAAGCAACAGAGAGCTTCCCAGCATAAACAGTGAGGGTCTGGTCCAGCGCAAACTGATGTAAATTGGGGTCCTTCTATTGACTTCAATGGGCTTTAGATTTAGACCCGGATTGTGTAAGTTGTGCCACTCTTTAGTCTGATGCAACCTGTTCCATGGAGTGTTGCTCTGTTGAGTCTGAGCTGGGTCACCACCTCTTCACCAATCTGTTTGGGCACACGGGTGAACGACTTCTGAATTGCCCTGACAAAAGGCAACTGTAATTGGCCATTGTGTGTAATTACTTTTTGTCTTCCCTTCTCTAAAATCTCTCCCTAAATCTCTCCCTAAATCAGGAGTCAGTTTAAGAGTCCAGAAAATGTAAGAGTTCCTTGATTGTGTTTTCCAGTGTGATGTACTCACTGATCATTTACTGCCATATCGTCTCTGCTAAGCAAACCAACAACCACCTATCAGCATAAACCTAACACTGACCACTTACAGAGTTGCATGTTGATAGTTAAGGTGAAAAAACAACAAAAACAGTTTATTATTTGACTTTTCACATTATCAAGCAAGGTCTTTTAAAATCCAATATAATAAAGCCATAAAACTTTTTCATCTTAAATATCATAATCTAATAAGCCCTAATTACCATGTACAGAACAGTCAACTATTTAAAAAGATTGTAATGGATGCTGCATTTTATTCACACAGATACAGAGATTGAGGTTGAAGTAGTTTTTCCATTATATACTCTGATTTTCATGCTATAAAATATTATTGAAAACCATTCTATACAGCAGCTGGTCTCTGTGATTTGCGAGACTTTGGATACATTTACAGCACTACGTAAATGCTTAATAAATAAATAAGTAAATAATAGGCTGAAACATGCATAATGTGTTTAATGTACTAAAATTACTTCTAGTGTTTATCTTCCTTTAGAAGCCACAGCTTCAATAAAATTAAATTGGTTCCCTGTGGCTTGCATGGAAAATGTGCAGCTACTGATCAAGGATAGCTTGTCAATTAAGTTATACATTGTGTATTGCTATTTAGTAAAAATTGTGACAGAATTTTAAAATGACTTGCATCCTGAGATTTATACTGAAATGCAAATTTTAAGGATAAAAAAATTATGAATACTTTACACTTGTATGGTGTCTTAACATAGGCCTCAAAGCATTTTACAATGCAAACAATAATTAATCTACATAGAACTGTAAATAAAGTCTTCACTTTATAGATTGGGAAACTGATACACAGAGACACAAAGTGAGAGCAAGTGAAAATTGAAACCAGCACTCCATATGGAGGAAACACTACCATGTGGGTTCAGTCCCTACTTAAGGTAATATTTGTTTCCAGTTTTTATGTTGTTCACAATATCCAGAGGGAGAGTGTCTTCTGTACTTTTACTGGAGATAGGCAACGGTCTCTTCCAATGCCACTGGAGAGGAAGGGTATCTGGGCTGCATTTTGAGAGAGGTGAGGAGAGGAAGCTGAAATGAGAAGGCTTAATACTGCTGTAAGGCTACTTCTGTGCTAACAGTAGATAGAGCTGCTAACTTGAAATTGTTACAATTATAGTCACAGCTTTAAGACAAAAAAATACACTAAGATGCCTAAATATGTTTGACGAAAAGCTATAGAGAAAGATCTTTAACACATTAATATTCAACTGCAAGGCAGACCCTTATAGCACACAAACATTATTAGTGTGTTAGCTGGTTAAGAAAGTATATCATATAATTTAGTTGTGCTGCAAGTTGTATATTTCTTACTGCCATCTTCATATTCCAGTAGAAATAATCTGTAGATAAATTACTACACCAAAATATGTTCAAAGAACTAAGGCCAAGAGTTGAATGGTTTAATCTACTAGGATTTCTTCTCTAAACACAGGAACTCAAGTACTGATGGCCCATATCTCACGTGTTTGGAATTACCAAGCTAGTCCCAATTTGACAGTTATCTGTCTCAATAAACCACCATGTAATCTGTCACATTCTGAGAGATCTCAGGATTGGAACAGTATGGATGTGGCACGTGAAGACTGACACACTGTCCGAGCTATGTGGAGAAATGTATACAGCAACTAACTGGAACTAGGCAGAGTTAATTAGCAAGTCCCAGAAGACAAGGGGGATGCAAAATGTGAACAAGTTACAATGTGCAGAAATTAGAGAAAATGCAGGCCAACAGTGTCCACAGTATTAATTTCTCTCCCTCTTTAAAATAAAAAATGAAATACTATAAATTAAGAACTACAAACTAGCCATTAAGAACTGAAGTGGATGATGCATTTGCTAAACAGACTGACAAAAAGACAATTTAAATATGGAGCCATAACTTCTTTTCCTACTTTTTTGCACCATTTAAAAAAAGGGTAGAGTGAGAAAGAAATCTCATTTAAATGTAATAATTGTGTTAATTTTATGAGCACCATGAATTTACAGGGCAGGCATGTGGCTTTGGCCCTTCCAAAAGGCAATACCCCTTGTATCCTACACTTTCTTCCATTATCATCCAGGCTTTTTTCTTTAGAGCTTCCTCTATATTTACTTGATATTTTCCGTATCTGTACAACTGAATCGTGTCTTCATTTTCACAAGTGCCATGCCTTTCTATTTGTTTCATGAGGCAATTACTCATCCAGGAAGCATACTAGCCAGCTTTCCAAACAATCTATATTCTTCCTTGAACAAAAGCATTGGATCCCAGTCAATAGTTGATTTACTGCATAGCTTGTCAAAGCAAAAACATGGGTGCTAATCTCAGCTTGTCAGGTGTCATCTTCTATGTTATCAAAAGAGTGAGCATCAAGACTGCACTATAGTCAGAATCTGATTCGATAAGATAAGCTTAGCAGCCATTACCCATAGTCATTGCATTGTTGAATGGGGGTTGTACAATTTTAGACTGGCGCCTATTCAAGACATACAAGACATAGCCCCAAATATTGGGACTGTCCCTCTAAAATCAGGACATCTGGTCACCCTACTTATGTTTAAAATTGCATATTATTTTTGGGATATCAAGTCAGTGGAAACAAACAAAACCTCACTTAATGTCCATCTCCGTTCCTGGTTTTACACTTCTCTGATTCTTGTACTTTGGTGGCCAACACTGAATATCCATGACCAGCAAGCAACCTATTTACTTTTAAATACATCCAAGTGAGCTGTGTTGTAGTGCTCTACCTCCATGATTATTTACCTATTAGCCTACTTGATAAAGAGGCATGAATTGTTTAGCTGTGCAGCACAGCACGTATTTTGCTGAGTTTCATGCAAACATGCAATATTTCATCCAAACAGAGAGTACCTGTCTACAAATATCTGCAAACTTTTCTTTTCAGACAGTATCAAACAGAGGGGGTCTATAGGTACTTACAACACTTCTCCATTTTAAAATAATGGTTAAAACAGCAGGATATATCTTTAAAAATGACATTTCCAAGTAACTTCTTTGAACGGATGAAACAACTTTTGAGACACACATTTTTGTAGCTGTAATAATTAACTTCCTAGCAGAATCTGTGGTACATTTCCATGACAACTAGGGGATGTTAATTAGATAGCTCAGAGTCCCAGAGGGTTCCCACCTGCCGTGGACTAGTTACACACCATAATTTACAGTTGCACTTATATAATTAAAAAGCTTTCTGATAATGTGCTGCTATTACAAATGATACCCCCTCTATCCAGCTCACTATTTAATCCAAACCAGGCACAGTCTGTAGGAGACAAAGGTTAAGAAAGGAAACACTTTCAAAGTTTCTTGTTTTGTTACTGTGTTCGACTCAAGCCTAACAAACCTGGTCATCTTTGATATAAGGTTTCAACCATACAGAACCAGCATGTTACAACAGCTTAACAGCTGTGTGAGGAATATGAGTGGGAGTCTGCCTAGAGAGGGAGTGGTTTTATCCAGGACAAAATCAGTTTCCTGAAGGAAACCCTTCCCACACAACCTTACCAGAACACATATGCAGATTTGAGGGGCATCATTTCAAGGTCAGGAATCCCTGATCTATAATGCTAACAAATGAGCACCCAATTCCAAAGGCTGCTGGGTGTCTTGACTGAAACCACATCTTAATGGAGAGCATAGTGCATCCAAGGCGTATAAGGAGCACATTAAACCATCCCAGAATCCTCAACATTCACAACAGAATTAAAGACAGGCTAAAAACAGAGATGGTTGTGAAAGAGAATTCCAGACCCCAACCTCTTTAAACTTTCAGAACTAAGTTTCATGTCTTTAGCCTACCTGTACTAAAATGGAAGCAAAACAGACCCTGGACTCCACAGATGAATTCTTGTGTCTGCTGGGATTAGCAGTGCAGCCAAATACTTTACACAATAAATGAATGATAAAATGTTATAATTAGCTCATATGCTATGTCATATATAATCATTGTAGGCTAAACAGATTTAAGTCGTAGGATTACAGAAGTATAAAACTGATAAGTATTTAGAAGTGATAATTATGTATTAGGTATCTAAGTAAGTTCAGCTGAAAAACAAGGGCTACAGGCTGAGGCCTGTAAGATGTCAGCTTAGCCATACTAGCCAGAGGCTTAAGAAATGCTTGACATAAGTAAGTGACCAAAGAATGACCCTATGCCACAAAATTATGGGAATAGATGTGCCAATGGGTGGTACTGAAAAAAATTAATATTAAGATTAATTTTTGATTACAAGAACCAGGTAGTCACATTTTTCTAACACAGGCCTTAACTGCAGGGTGCACCATGTGAGTAAATGCTAAAAAGGATTAAAGGAACTACAACCTATGAAAAATGAGGTACCCCAATATTCTTGGGGGACAATACAAATAAGGAAAAACAGGGCAGACACCTTCACGCACATGCACAGAGTATTAGGTTAGTCAGAATCACAAGATAAAAGAGGGCTCCCAGAGTGGATAAAATGAGTTCCATATGGGAAAACTTCAGCAGGAACCAACCCTGATGATCAATTGACAAGGCATCCATCAGGCCCTAAGAATATCATTAAGGATGTGAGTATGACTATATTTGTAACTTGTGCATAGGTCTTTATAGGATTTCTGTATGCCTGAGTAATCATAGCTTTAATAAAACTTGTAAAACAGACTAGACCTTGTATTTGTAAATGTATGTGTAGTCACTGTCCTTGGACTTTATGTTACTAGAGACTCTAAATCTGAAGCAAGTAGCAGAGGTGAAAGCACTTTGTTGAACTTGAAACTGTAGCCACCAGCGCCGAACCCACAGTGGTGCAATACAACATTACTAAATTCACTTTAAATAAAATACAAGGCTACAGCAGTGACTCATGTGTGGGAAAGCAGGGGCTCAGATTCCCCATAAAACAGGAGTTAGAGAAGGGTGGCCTCTGCTGCTTCTTCTGACACTTTATTGCCTCTGTGCATGTGGGGGAATTTCAGGCCCAATGAAACCCCTGTGCCAGCTGACAGCACAGTTTGGGAGCTGTCAATCACTCTAGTAGTGGGCTAAGGGGAATGGGAGGGCTAAACTATCTCTCCCAGCTGTCACATGGCTGGACAGTCCCTGTCCCAGAGATCATACAAAGAAAAATACAAACTTCTTACAATGTCACCCAACCCAGGCTCCCACATCCTCAGTTGGTGATCCAAACAATCAATTACCCCAAGGAAAAGGTTGATAGAACAAGTGGGTCTCGTAGGCTGAACACCATGGAATTCGGGATAGGCTGAAAAAGGAAATGAATAAAATATTTGGCTTAATTACAGCAGGCTTATACATACTCTTTAGTGAGGATTCCTCGAGGCCCAGAGGGAGTAATACTGCTTGGGTCAAGTCCATGTGTCTCTAGAATGTAGCGGGCAGCAGGACTTAAGCGAATCCTGAAGTTAAAAAAGAAAACCACCTAAATAATAGGGTCAGGTGAATGTATTTCACACACAAAATGTCAGAGTTCTGGATACCATGTGCTATGGTCCAGAGCCTCAGCTCCAGCTGTGGGGAATGCAGTGCAAGTCAGTGGGTGTCTGTGCAAAGATAGCGTAAAGTTCACCTTTGTACTTATCTGATCCCAGGGCTGCAATGTGAAGGGTTGGCTCTACTATACCAGAGTATCAGAGCGCTGAAGTTACACTACAGCTACTAGTGACCCCAAGGAGCTGAAACCACAACTGGGCATCATCCCAACATCGGGGGTCTCAGCCATCTACCTTATGCTACCAGCAAGGAATGGGATGACATAGAAGCCTTAACACCATTGGAGGATCCCCATATAAACAGGTGATCACCACAGAGCAAGATATGCCAGCTGCATAGATCATCTCTTGGCAAGGTAGTATAAAGGATCCCTGCTGCGTCTGAGGAGCTGGCCCTGTGTGCTTACTGTCTCACAAGGTATGTCTACATCTGCGGCTGGCCCTGTGCCAACAGATTAGGGCTCGCAGGGCTTGGACTACAGACTGTTTAATTGCAGTGTAGACATTCAGGCTCTGGCAGAAGCACAAGCTTGGGGACCCTCCCACCTTGCAAGGTCCTAGAGTCTGGGCTCCAGCCCGAGCCCAGAAGTCTACACCGCAATTAAACAGCCCCGTAGCCCGAGCCTGCTGGCACAGGCCAGCCAGAGTTTTAATAGCAGTGTATACATAATTACACAAGCTTGCTCTTCTTTAATAGCAGGTGAGGTAGTGACAACTGCATCATTAGTTTGTCTAATTTCAATTATAACAATCTTTATACTTAACATCTTCAATTTTTGCTTTTATACTTAAGTTTACTGGACAAACTTCTAGAAGTACAATAGATCATCTGGACTGAGAAATTAGGAATTTATGCAAATAATTCTAATCTCATTTTCATCTTTACAAGTTTAATGCAGTTTCCTCCCACTCTCAAACATTAAACTTTTATTTGTGTCATCACAACCCATGCAGGATATGCTTTGCAGTAACTTTCCAGAGACAGAGTTAAGCACATCATCTACAGCACGCAACACTGATCTCCATTATACAGAAACTACAAAGGTTACATAATAACCCAATTCTGCATTTTAATTGAGAGGTATATTGGAGAAAAGTTCCAAGCATTCATTTTATCTTAAGATAATTTATATGACATGAGAACATAGTGAACTCAGGCAGACTTTAGAATTCTTAGATGCAAAAGTTAATTTAGCAAAAATAACAGAGCAAGATTAAGTACTTGAGACCAGATTTTACTTCTCAAAATTCTTGAAAGAATGCCTTGAACAGATAAACAGAAGAGCAGGTAGGAGCTGAGCCCTTTGAGCCTCACAAGAATTCCAAGTGCGGTAATACCAGCTTGACAAGGAATGTAAATCATTAAAGACGTTAATTTGATTTTAAATTACTTGTCACACATTTGTGATTAGGAGCGTCACTGAATCAGTTTCTGTTCTAACATTCTCAGATGTCAAAGCACTTGATTTAACCCTTGTTAGTGTTCTAATCATTCTTCTACTATAGCAAGCATGTGGTTCGAGGCCTCAGTGTCTTCCAAAGGTCTTCCCTACTTGCATTAGGACAGCCTGAATGCTAGTAGCAAAATTAAACAAACAAATTGGACAGTTAGGCAAGGACCTAAAAAATGAATTGAATTGTATAGTGGTCAACACTCATAGAACCATAGAAACTGTAGGACTGTAAGGGACCTCAAGAAGTCATCAAGTCCAGCCACCTACGCTAATCCAGAACCAAATCTACCTACACCATCACTGACAGGTGTTTGTGGAATCCCTTTCATTGGAGGTTTTTTAAGAACAGGTTAGGCAATCTCCCTTGGAAACCTATTTCAGATCTTACTTTTTAGGTTAGATATTTTGCCCAATATCTAACCTAAATTTCCCCTTCTGCAGATTAAGCAGATTACTTCTTGTCCTGCTTTCAGTGGACATGGAGAAGGACTTCTTTGTAACACATTTGAAGACTTATCAGGTTCCTCCCCACTCTTCTTTTCTCAAGACAAAAAAAATGTTCATGTTCAAACCTTCCTTGGAGGTCAGGATTTTCCTAAACCTTTTTTTTTCCCTCCTGCGGACTCTCTCCAATTTGTCCACACCTTTCCTAAAGCATGGCACTCAGAATTGGACACTGTACTCCAGATGAGGCCTCATCAGTACCAAGTAGAATGGGACAACTACCTCCTGTGTCTTACATAAGACACTCTTGTTAACACACGACAGAATAATATTAACCCTGTTTACAACGGCCTCACTTTGTTGGGTCATATTCCTTTGGTCATCTTGTTAGTTTCAAATGAGTTCTCCAAATTGTCAAGGTCATTTTTAAACGTAATCCTGTCCTTTATAGGCTGCTGATACTTAACTCCTGTTTTTGGCAAACTTACTCATAAATTCATAGATTACAAAACCAGAAGGGACCACTGGGATCATCTAGTCCAGCAGTTCTCAAACTGTGGGTCTGGACCCCAATGTGGGTCACAGCACTGGTGTTAGAGTCCCTGGGGTCTGGGGCCAAAGTCGAAGCCCAAGCCTCACCACCCTGGGCGGTGGGGCTCAGGCTTCGGCTTTAGGGTGACCAGACAGCAAACGTGAAAAATCGGGACGGGGGTGGGAGGTAATAGAACCCTATATAAGAAAAAGACCCCAAAATCAGGACTGTCCCTATAAAATCGGGACATCTGGTCACCCTATTCGGCTTCAATCCTGGGTGGCGGAGCTCAGGTTACAAGTCCCCCACCTGGGGCTGAAGCCCTTAGGTTTTGGCTTTAGCTCGCCCGTTCCATCCACCCACCTGGGGCAGCAGGGCTCAGGCTTCAACTTTGGCCCCCTACCATCTGGGGCGGTGGGGCTTGGGCAGGCTCAGGCTTCGGTCCCACCTCCTGGGGTCATGTAGTAATTTTTGTTGTCAAAAGGGTGTCCTGGTGCAATGAAGTTTGAGAACCCCTGATCTAGTCATTCCTCTTGTATAACAGAAGCCATATAACTTTCCCAAAATAATTCCTAGAGCAGATCTTTTAGGAAAAAAATCCAATATTGACTGAAAAATTGTCAGTGATAGAGAATCTACCATCCTTGGCAGATTGTTCCAGTGGTTAATTATTTTCACTGTTAAAAATGTAAATCTTATTTCCAAGCTGAATTTGTCTAGCTTCAACTTCCAGCCACTGGATCATGCTACACTGAAGAGCCCATTATTAAATATCTGTTCCCCATGTAGGTACTATGATCAAGTCTCCCCTGAACCTTCTCTTTGCTATGCTAAATGAATTGTGCTCCTAGCGTTTATCACTATAAGGCATGTTTTCTAATCCCTTAATCATTCTCATGGCTCTTTTCTGAACCCTCTCCAAATTATCATCACCCTCCTTGAATTGTGGACACCAGAACTGAACACAGTATTCCAGCAGTGGTCACACCAGTACCAAATATAGAGGTAAAATAACCTCTCTGCTTTTACTCAAGACTCCCCTATTTATGTATTGTAGCAGGGTAGTTACCCTACTCCAGCCCTGGGGGAAGGTTTTCGCTGGGAGCTGCTAAACTGAGCAGTTTGGCTGCAGCTGGGGCCACACCCCAAACTGACTCAACTGGCCCTGTAAAGGCAGAGAAGCCAGGGGCAGTCAGTCAGTCTCCTGCTGCCTGTGGAGGGAGATAGGCCTGGCTGCAGGGAGCTACAGACACAGTACCTGAGTGGAGCAGGGCTGGGGACAGGCTGGGGAGCTCCAGCCTGGAAAGCCCCAGGCTGCAGCCTAGCATAAGGCCAACAGGTACTAGGGGTTGCAGAGGGCAGCCCAGGGGTAGGCCAAGGCAGCAGGTCCAAGCCCAACCTTGCCAGTGACGAGTAGGCTGATACTGCAGTCTGCCCCAGGGCATGGGGCTAGACGATGACTGGCAGTAGCCTTATACTGAGGTGAGGTGAGACTAGTGGGTGGGGGTTTCCCAGGGAGGGGAGACCCTGAGAGAGAGAGGTTACTGCTTAGGGGCAGCACCCCAGCTAACGGGGCACCTGGGTCCTAGGAGGGACATGGGGCCAGAGGGCAGGCAGATCACCAAGAGGCCTGCAGAGGGCGTTCTAGAGCTGGAATGAGCTAATTCCCGGAAGTCACCAGCAGGAGGTGCTGCAGGGGTGAGTCCATTCATCTACACATATCCAGGGATCACATTAGCCTTTTGGCCACAGCATCACACTGGAAACTCATGTGCAGCTAATTATCTACCATGACTGCACATCTTTTTCAGAATCACTGCTTTCCAGCAGAGTCCCTCATCATGTAAGTATGGCCTACATTATTTGTTCCTAGATGTATATTTACATTTAGCCATAATAAAAACATTGTTTGCTTTTGCCCAGTTTACCAAGTGATCTAGATTGCTTTGTATCCTGTCCTCTTCGTTATTTATTCCTCCCCAACGTTTGTGTTATCTACAAACAGTGATGAAGATGTTTTGAGTGATTATTACCATGGTGTCCTTACAAATTTGCACAAGTTGTATTGAGAGGGCACACTTAAGTCACCACTTCTGAACAATCCACACCTCTCTACTGAGAACCCCTTACATGACACTCTTATTCCAGTACAAGAGTAACTTTTTTCAGTTTAGCTTAAAACTCTTCCTATGTGATATAAGCTCAACTGAAAAAAAGGAACTCTTATACCAGAATAAGAGTAGCCACACACGGAGTTATACCAGCATAACTATATTGGTTTAAATTCATGTCTTAGGTTATAGAAAACAAAAGGGAAAAAAAAACCTTCCTTTGTAGACAAGGCCTAAACAAACCAGGCAAATCTAAAGAGTCTCTCAAACAATACTTTGATTTTAGCTACGGAGACAAAATTCATCCCTGGTGCAACTCCACTGATTTCACTGAAGTTACAAAAGGGATGAACTTGGCCCCAGCTGTAGTGGCAATACCCTCAAGTCTCTCAGTGAAAATGTTGTTCATGAGGAATACAGAAACTCACGGTAGTTTTCCAAGCCCATGTTCCATTTTGGTAGAGGCTGAAGCTAAAACGCCTACTGGAGGGGGACTAGGTGCAACTGCAGGCGGAGCCATCGGGGGTGCCAGACAAGATGGATCGCCAGTATCTGCTGGTATTTCAACCTGCTTCCAGTCCTGTCCTTCTTCTACCAGCAAACCAATTAGTGTTCCCAGACGCACGTTTTTACTTCCTTCTTCCATCTAAATTTAAAAGACAATGAGAACATTACATATAAGTAACACATAGTGCTATCTACTGTTTTTTAAAAAAAAACAAGATCTAGAAGTTGCAGGCATACCACTGACATATGAATACATCAAGTTTTATTCTTATAACTAATAAAAGTCTAGGACCAATATTAAACAGTTGGTACTGGAAATCAGGGTGGGGTGTTAAGTTATGCCAAAATTTTACAGATGTGAGTGCACCTCAAGTAAGATATCTAAATCCATTGAGTCAGTGGAAGCTGCAGGTGCTCAGCACCTCTGAAAGAGGCTACTTTCTTTAGATGCCTACATATAGATTCAGGTGCTAAATTCAGGCCTCAGATTGGAAAATTTTGGTTTAAGTATCCAAGACAAATTCTCAGCTTTGGGTAAGTCCATTGTGTCTGGCTAACATTTTATTTAGTTTTTCCAGCTTATTTAAAATACACTCACCAGTAGGGCCCTACCAAATTCACGTCCATCAAAAACGCATCACGGACTGTGAAATCTGATCTCCCTCGTGAAACATCGAGCCTAGCTGGGGGCTCCTCCCCTGTGCAGGCCTCCAGCTGCTAGTCCCAGCTGGGGATGGAGAGGGACAGGACTTCCTCTTCCATTATAGGGGCTGCTCCCAGGATAGGTCAGACACCTCCAGGAACCTGCCCTGGCTGCAGGAATCTCCACAGCTCAAGCTGTCAACCCCAACTCTCACGCATACGCAGGGAGGCTGCAGCTTGAGCAGTCACCCCATGTGCATGGGCAGGAGACTGCTGGGTAACCCCCCCCCATACCCTGTGACCCTCATTTCTGTGCCACTGCTGGCAGTGATGCTGGCTTTAGAGCTGGGTACTCAGCCAGCAGCCCTCCTCTCTGGGCCCCTGCCAACAGCAGGACAGAAGTAAGGGTAGCAATCCCACAACCCCACAACAATTGCTTTTAAAACATTAACTTTCCCCTAGTCTTTTAGAACATCCCCTGCGCTCCAAGACTTATTGAAAACATCAACATTAACAGTACAGCGAGCTTATCAGTCAGGCAAGTTATCTGGTCCTGCTGATTTAAAATGTCTAACTTTAGTAAATGTGTTTAACATCCACCAGAGATACTAGTAGAATGGAAAGAGTTATCACCATCATATGATGACACTATGTCACATTTTTTCCCCAAATACAGAACAGAAATGTTTCATAGAATCATAGGACTGGAAGGGATCTTGAGAAGTCATCTAGTCCAGTCCCTTGCACTCAAGGCAGGACTAAGTATTATCTAGACCATACCTGACAGGTGTTTGTCTAACCTGCTCTTAAAAATCTCCCTAGGCAATTTACTCCAGTCCTTAACCACCCTGACACTTACAAAGTTTTTCCTAATGTCCAACCTAAACCTCCTTTGCTGTAATATAAGCCCATTGCTTCTTGTCCTATCCTCAGAGGTTAAGAACAATTTTTCTCCCTCCTCCTTGTAACAATCTTTTTTTTATATACTTGAAAACTGTTATGTCCTGTTCCTCCCCACCCCTCAGTCTTCTCTTCTCCATACTAAACAAACCCAATTTTTTCAATCTTCCCTCATAGGTCATGTTTTCTAGACTTGTAATCATTTTTGTTGCTTTTCTCTGGACTTTCTCCAATTGTCCACTCCATCTTTCCTTGGAGTATTGTGGCACCAAGACCTGGACACAATACTCCAGTTGAGGCCTAATCAGCACAGAGTAAAGCAGAAGAATTACTTCTCGTGTCTTGTTTATGTAACCCACACAGCTTCTGTACTTACAACACTCCTGCTAAGATATCCCAGAATGATGTTTACTTTCTTACACTGACTCATATTTAGCTTGTGTTCCACTATGATGCCCAGATCCCTTTCTGCAGTACTCCTTCCTAGGCAGTCATTTCCCATTTTATATGTTTGCAACTGACTGTTCTTTCTGAAGTAGAGTACTTCGCATTTGTCTTTATTGAATTTCATCCTACTTACTTCAGACCATTTCTACAGTTTATCCAGATCATTTTGAATTATAATTCTATCCTCCAAAGCACTTGCAACCCCTCCCAGCTTGGTATCACCTGCGAACTTTATAAGTGTACTCTCTATGCTATTAACTAAATCACTGAAGATATTTAACAGAACTGGACCCAGAACTGGACCTGCAGGCCCCCACTTGTTATGCCCTTCCAGCATGACTGTGAACCACTGGTAACTACTCTCTGGGAACAGTTTTCCAACCAGTTATAAACCCACCTTATAGTAGCTCCATCTAGGTTGCATTTCCTTAGTTTATGAGGTCATGCAAGACGGTATCAAAAGCTTTACTAAAGTCAAGATATACCACATCTACTGCTTCCCTCCTATCCACAAGGCTTGTTACCCTGTGAAAGAAAACTATCAGGTTGGTTCGACACCATTTGCTCTTGATAAATCTATGCTGACTGTTGTTTATCACCTTATTATCTTCCAGATTATCTTTCCGGGTACAGAAGTTAAGCTGACTGGTCTGTAAATCCCTGGGTTGTCCTTATTTCCCTTTTTTATATATTGGCACTATATTTGCCCTTTTCCAGTCTTCCATGACTTTTCAAAGATAATAGCTAATGGCTCAGATATCTCCTCAGTCAGCTCCTTGTGTATTCTAGGATGCATTTGATCAGGCCCTGGTGACTTGAAGATATCTAACTTCTCTAAGTAATTTGAATGTATTGAATACTTCTCCCTTTTCTGCATTATTACTGGTAATTCCACCTATTTCATCTAGTAATGGACCAATATAACTGTCAGGATTCTTTTTGTTCCAAATATATTTTTCAAAAACTCCTTTTTACTATCCTTAATTCTGCTAGCCATAGATTTATCTGTGTGTTCCTTTTCAATTTTCTATAATTCCTAACGTGATTTACCGGTATATTCATTTTGATTAAGTCCCACCCATTTCCACACATTATAAATAGGTACACAAGGAAACAGTCATCTTATTCCATAGTGTGATTTGGCGTTTGTAGCCAACAACAACTAGTACCCCCATCTGTGCTTTATGTAATAGGACATCAATCAATATCATTTTCTTTCATGTTATCAGAAACTCAGAAACAGGTAGGGTGACTAGTCAGCAAATGTGAAAAATCAGGACAGGGGGTGGGGGTGGGGGTTAATAGGAGCCTATATAAGAGACCCAAAAATCAGGACTGTCCCTATAAAATAGGGACATCTGGTCATCCTAGAAACAAGTAATGTCATTTTTTTTTTATACAGAGTGCCACTCTCCCTCCCCTTTTGCCTGCTTGATCCTTCCTAAATAGGTATAACTACTGATTTTCCAACCCACCAGGTTTCAGTAAAAATCCATGCTAGAATATGAAAGTGGACACATGTAAGCAAGCCTATATAAATGTCATTGACTTTATAGTTATTTCAGCCAGGTTTTCAGGGTAACAAGCATTACTGAGTCAAGTTAAACAAGACTGTTTAAGTCCACTAGGAGGATCCAAATATTGGAATTTAATTTAGTTACTTATCCCTGTATGATTACTTTCTGCATACTGGTTTTGTGTACTCTTTGCCTTTTTCCAGAAAGCCAGAGGTCAGCAGCTTAAGTGGATTTACAGTAGCATATTGTATTTAAGATTATCCTCTCACTCCTTAGAGATGGTCCCTCCAGGTCAAGGTTGAGGCACCTCAACAGGAGGAAATGGGAAGGTGGTCACCGCTGAGCATATTCTGATACAAAGAATTTCACATTTACACTACTGTCAATCCAACTCCTTTCACGAACACTAAACTTTACATTAAGAGTATTTATAAAACAAAAAGAAATATTATCATCTACATTGACACTACTTCCTCTACTCCTCAGATACATTTTCTTCCATTAACACAATGAATATATTCAAAAAAGTTTCATTTGAGGAAAAAACCGTACATGTCAATCAAGATGTGATGATATTTTTATTATTATGACATGCATTTCTGAAGTATCTGTCACCCTAGTATTTGGGCATACATTATCAGTGTAGATGGCAGAAGAAAAGATCTTGAAGTGAATTTAAACCATATGCGGTCACTGAAAAAAATTGAAAAGCCCATGACCAACCAGGTACATGTCACTCCAGAGAAGCACCACTAAACACAAGTAACATATAGATCCCGTCTCAGTGTATCCTGAATGATCTAATCATTGTAATACAAAACAAATTGGAAGAAAAAAAAAGAATATTGTAAATGGACAATCAAACCCCCACAACAAAACACCAATATCCTTTGCTCTGTGGTATTGTCACACTTTCCAAGGTATTTCACAAGCAGTGCTCTGATTATATTTGAGGTTTTGCATGCAATCATTTTAACATAAATCAGATGTTTGATGCTTAATATAAAACCCACTACAGGCAACATCCCAAAGCAAATACCACCCAGCACTCTGAAGAGCTTCTCTTAAACTTGATTATGATGAAAAAGTTAGTGCATTTTCCAAAACTTCTCTTAAACACCTTTTCTGTATTTATTTCTTCATCTCTGCAGATTACAAAGATTTACATTTATAAGAATAACATTTCTCCTTTGATAATCAGCCTCCATTTCCTAAATGATCACTCAAAACAGTAATATGGGGGGGGTATATCACATACATTCTAATGAGGCATTAATAAATCCTAGAGGGGAAAAAGGATGAACAGATAGGAACATATGGTTTCTTATGTTCGTTAGGGTCAAGTTACGGCCCAGACGTATAGTGTTGCCAATTCTCCTGGATTTTATAATGAATCTCACATTATTTTGTCTTTTTCTTAGAGTCCCAGCTCCTGGAGATAAGTGTTTATTCTGAGATTCTCAACTTAATTTTTTTTTTAAATATAAATTTACAGCCCATATGGTTGCAAAGTTTAAAAATGTGAACCAAGTTCACCCTTAACAGCTTAGAAGGCAAATTAAAATCATGAGATTTTTTAAAAAGTGTTTTTAAGTCAATCTCATGATTTTGAGGGGGCTTGATTGTTATTTTTTAAACACATTTGAGTTTGCCAGTACAGGAATAAGACCCCTGCATGGCCCCCCCTGCATCCTATATGCAGAGAGGTTGGGGCGGGGAGCTGGAGGCAGAGAAGGGTACTATTTCCCTATGTGAGCATGAAGCCAGGGAGTGGGTGCAGCCTTAGCTCCAATCCACCTCACCCAAATGTGGCAGAAAGTACAGCTGATGTGGCATTTGGGAGAAGGCTTTGAAATCTGCATTTAGGAATGCTGGAGCAGATTACTTTCCTCTGGATTCTCAGTCAGAATTCCCTCCCTGGGTTGCTCTTGGAGCAGCACAACTATGAACACCCTTTACACTGGACTAGCCAGTAGTTTTCAACTTGTGATCCATGGACCCTTGTGGGGTCTACAGACTATGTCTAAGATTTCCAAAGTGGTACACACCTCCATTAGAAATTTTTTGGGGGCCACAAATGAAAAAAGGTTGAAAACCACTGGACTAGACATATGATGGACACTTAACTGAGGAAAAAATATATTGGTGTAACTTTATTGCAAAGTTTTACACAAGGACACATCATTTTAGACCTTAACTATTTCATGAGAAATGGTATGAATGAGCAAATAGTAATGAAAATTGAATCCAGCTCTTCACAACACGGTTATTCATCCTCTTTTCTTTCCCATGCTCAGCTAATAAAAATTTTAAAAAGAAATGCTGTTCTAATTTAAGAATGATCTTTACTGTAGCAGTAGTCATCAACCTCAAATACCTCAGCTAAAACATCTCACATTTTTATTTTATTCTGTTGTATTTTTAGCCTTCTGTTTTCTGTATCTTACTTACTTAGGGTAACTACACATTGAAGACAAGAGAAGAATTTGAAGCGCCACTTGAGAGAAACTTTTATCACAGAAATCTAAGTTACCGTAATTAAGGTTAAATCTTTTCATAACAAACAAACAATGAAAATCTAAGGAGCTTTAAGCAGACAACTCATGTTTATCTGACTGCCAATGAAGGGATTGTCTCTTAATTTAAATCAAAACAGTGCAGCACTGTAGTTGGCCCAAATGAACAGATAAACGTTGCCCAATCTGTACAGGACATAAGTAAATTTGAGCCAAAGTTCTCAAAGGGCAGCAAGCCGGACGCAATCATCAGGGAGCAGGTAAAGTAGTAAATGCACCAGAAGGAGTCTCCTGCTCTAGGGAGAGACTGCTGGTCAGGAGGATTTCAGACCACATGGATTGTTTTCAGACTTCTTGTTGTTTCTTCTTCATGTCTTTTTTTGAGTCAGAAACCCAAAAGGCTCAGGCCTTTTGTTCAAAGAAGAGTTGTTAATGGATACTACATCATCCCCCTAACCCTTCAGCACCTGAGTGATTAGGCCACGTGGTAACTTTGACCAGACTCTAAACCTTAGTGCACCAGCATAATCAGACCCACCCTACCAATCTCCAGCCCAGATTCGGTTTGCAGATTGGAGGTCTCTAAAATAGAGTTAAGGGATATATTCCCACTTCAAGACTCTGCATTTTTGGGTGGTAAGAATAATAATAATCATCATCATCATAAAAAAAATCAGAATCAGATGAAAGTCGAGACAGACCCGGTCCCAGGTGTATGCATCCCAAAAGAAAGACCTGTAACATTACCTGTGGTCTGGGATCTAGCTAGACTCTATCAACCGTCAGCTCTGGCCCACGAGGACAACATTTGTGGATAGACTTCCCTGAGTAGCAGTGGTTAATGGAACAGTCACTCAAGAGGCTGAAGCCACACAATATCTCTGCTCTAAGCAATGCAGGAATTTGCTTTATTAGGTGACTAGAATTCCAAAGACTAAAGAGGTACGTCACATTGATAGCCATATCCAGATATCCCAAAGAGAGTGAAAAAAAAGAATGCCAATTTTTGTGTCTCCTGCCTGGGTTGTCAACGAATAGCCCCTCAAATGGAAGCTTCAAGGAATCCTGAATACTTGTATTCCTGGTAAACATCCCATTTCAATGAATGGGGACACCCAATCTCTGCAGGCACAAGGTGTAGAGAAAGCTACAGTCATGGCACAGTAGAGCAGAGACCCCCCCAGCCAGGACTGCAAGGAGGCAGAGGAGAACAACAAGCCCCCTGCTGCTGAAGGGCGCCTGCTCTTCTTGTTCCCCAGCTTCTCCTCCGGGCCCTGACCAGGGGTCTCTGCTCTGCTGTGCCAGGACCACAGTCTCTCCCACACCTTGCACATGCGAGGATTGGACATCACTGGCCCTGTGGCAGTGCAGGGAGCTCTCTGAAGCGCCAGTCATGGGACGGAGGGAGCATGTCTGTGACAGCGGGGCTGCAAAGGGCTCCCTGCACAGCCATGTGACAGGTGAGACACCTAATCTCTGCTAGCACAACGCAGGGGAGGCTGCACTCCCGTTGACTGTTGCCAATCCATATTTGTTAGTCAATTTCAGTGTCTTCGCTGAAATCAATATTTACTGATCTCTATTGATTTAAACTGAACCCTAACAACCCTAGTTTTACAGGAGGTCAGACTAGATGTGGTCCCCTATGGCCTTGGAATCTTATTAAACAAAGACAAATCTACTGAACACCCGAGGAAGTTCAAGACACAGCAGGGACAGATCAGAGCCATGCTAAGACTAGACGAGATTGACAAGTCTCAGTCCCTGGTACAGTCCCATTATTTTGGTTCCCAAACCTGATGGGTCTGTACAATTCTGTGTACACCTCAGGAAACTGAATGAAATTTCACAGTCCAATGCCTATCCCATGGCTCAGGTGGATGATCTCCTTGGCAAACTAGGGAAAGCCAACTCTATAACAATGCTGGATTCAACGAAGGGGTGTTAGCTGATTCCTCTCAAGACAGAGTCTAAAGAAAAAACTGTCTTTGCTACTCCTATAAGGCTGTTTCAGTTCACTTCAATGCCTTTTGGATTGCACATGGCTCTTGCCACCTTCGGCAATTTATGTACCACCTCACTGTCAATAAGCAGCTATGTACTTGGAAGATGTGGGCATTTGGGGCTCAGATTGGAGGTCACACCTCAGAGATGTTGCCTCAGTCATGCAATCACTGGAGAAGGCTGGCCTCTGTCAACCAAATATGTGAAGGTTTGGCATTAAGAGACTAAATATTTAGGGTACTTAGTATGGAAAAGGAAAATCCAGTCATTCAGTAATATTACGGCTATCACCAGGAGGCAGTATCACAGCGAGGTTGGCTATTTCTGTTTATCTGAACATATAGGAATTAACTCTTGAAGAAGTGCTGGTTGCCAGACCTGATGCAACTCTGTGCTCAGCACAGAACCACCAAAGTACATCATCCATGCCTTAATGTCTCTAAGAATCATTTCTTAGGTGTCTGCTGGCTCGAGTTATGCTTCCCTTCCACACAAGCAAACAATGTGACATTGAGCTAAAACATGACAGCAGCCACATTAAAGTTGCAACTGATACCGTAGTACAAAAATTGATGTGACCAAGTCAGTTTCTGATGAAATTTCCTTATAGATGCACTGTAAAATTCAGGAGAAACAGAAGTGTGAGAGAAGTATTCCAAAGTGATGAGAAGAGCGTTAAGGACAGCAAAAGTATCACTCATCAATTAGTAAAACAGAGATGACAAAAGGGACCATAGGAATAAGTTTGAAAATTGGTCCAACATTAATTTTAATGCTCAGCACAGAACAGGGTCTATGCAATTTATTAGAGTGGTTGTAAACTGAGCTGAAGGCTTAAAAACTCTAGGTTTTCAATGCTCACTTGATCAAGGTGCTATGAACTGGAACAATACAATAGCAATGTAAAACAATGTAATCTAAAGGAGGAAAATGATTATATGAATGTGAACAGCTATTTTAAAACAAATACTTAAAATGCAAAGTATTTTCAACTGAAATTACATGTTGTCGAACATTTCTGATCTGACAAACCTTACTGAGCAATCACACTACTATTTCATTTACAGTTTAATTGTATCTTTCACATAACAAAACTAACTCTTTCCATACTCCCACTTCTGCAACAAATGTTCCTTTACTTATGGGGTATAAATAAGTTACTGCATTGACTATATTACTTCCTACAGATCCCACACTTCATAGGAGAGACTAAAAGATTTAAAAAATTCAATGGGATTTCTTTCACAACACAAGGTCCACCTGAAAAGTGATCTTGAGATAGGACAGTTACACAAATTACACAATTTAACACAGACAATAAGAACATGGGAAGATTCTCCCCCCCCCCACCCGACCCCGTCACCACATGTAGTTTTTAATTAAGTGACTGTGGTTGGTACCATGATCCATCTTGCATAGATCTACTTTAAGCCAAGGGGTACTGAAAAGCCCAGGGGATTGATGGATTATTGAGTCTTTCACCTCTAGCACAGATTAGTAGTGACTAAACATTATCACCATTTGATGACTCTTTGGCAGCCTCTGACAAGTGAGAGGAAGGACGAGCTTGTGGCTAAGAAACTGGTCTGGAACTCACAAGAACTGAGTTCAGTCCCTGACTGTGCCACAGATCTCCTGTGGGACTTCAGACAAAAATCACTGGAACTCTGTGTGTGCCTGTAAAATACTTACCTTCCTCACAGTGATGTTTTGGGGGACAAGAGCTGAATGGACCATGAAAAGTATTTTCACAACCCAGATGTGGTTTCTCACTATCAGGCTATAAGCAGAGTGCTGAGCAGTGTGGGGAGGAGTGTGCAATGCCACTGACTCATGTCCTAGTTCTGTGGATAAACAATCTGTAAAATTATCAATCCTTTCACCAGCACTCCTTTCCACACACACTACAAGTTAAAAACAAAGCAAACGTTTGTAACCAAAATAGCTCCCTTACTGCAATGTGCATAGCAAAGGCCCGTGAGACAGATATTTAGAATACAGCATTGCTACATTTTCCTCAGAATAATAAATATTTCACCAGAAACTCTATTATTTAAGTCTCAATTAAATGCTAAATTTGGAAGTCTCATTACAGAAGATTACATTTCTATAAAAACAACAAGGAGTCCGGTGGCACTTTAAAGACTAACAGATTTATTTGGGCATAGCTTTCATGGGTAAAAAACCTCACTTCTTCAGATCTATTAGTCTTTAAGGTGCCACCGGACTCCTTGTTGTTTTTGTGAATACAGACTAACACTGATTCTTACCCCATTTCTATAAAGTAACATTTACAAAGCAATGTTAGATATTAATTCTTTATGTGAAACTGTAAAAAAAAAAATAAGAAAAGAGTCACATTTCATTTTTCAAGATAAACTCCAACAACTGAATAGAGTTAATGATATAAGCACTCATGCTTCTGAGCCCTCTGAGTGACATAAGTTACACCTACAAAAGCACTGGTGTGGACAGGGCTATGCTGGCAGAAGATGCTCTCCCGCTGACATAGCTACCACCACTCACTGAAGGTGGTTGAATTATGTCAGCGGCAGAACTCTCTCCATCGGCATAGTGCGGCTACACAAGTGGTCTTACAGCCACACAGCTGCATTGGTACAGCTGTGCCATTGTAAGCTCGCTAGTGTACAATTCTGTGCAGACTTCAGGAGACTGAATGAAATTTCACAGTCCAACTCCTACCCCATACCCCAGGTGAATGATCTCCAGGCAAGCTAGGGAAAGCCAATTATATAATAATGCTAGAAACAAACTTTAAAAAATACCAAATTCCATTTTCTCTACTGATGCTTTTGGGTTTGTTTTGTATTTCAGTCATCTTGCACAAGGAAACTAGACTTGTCAGTTTCACTTTCCCAGTCCATGCATTAGTTTAATGCTGCAATATTTGGGTTGCATAAATCACAGTCCTGACTCCTCCTGTAGGGTGACCAGACGTCCCGATAAAATCGGGACCATCCCAATATTTAGGCGTTTGTCCCGCGTCCCGACCGATCTTTGGTCAGGACGCAATTAGCCCCGATATTTCACAGTACTCCTTTTTTTGTTCCGCCGGCAGCACTCGGCTTTTTTTTTTTTTTTTGCTCTGCCGGCGTGTCCCCCACTCCCCCCATATGTCCCAATATTTTCTTCCTCTCATCTGGTCACCCTATCCTCCTGTTCTCAACCAGGGCTTTGGAGCTGCGCTCCAGCTCCAGGCAAAAACCTGCAGCTCCACTGCTCCGT
Organism: Mauremys reevesii; assembly: GCF_016161935.1. Classification (NCBI taxonomy): domain Eukaryota; kingdom Metazoa; phylum Chordata; order Testudines; family Geoemydidae; genus Mauremys; species Mauremys reevesii. The sequence goes on from NC_052626.1 coordinate 80,700,737, forward strand.
TGGAACTGCTCCACGCTCCAGCTCTAGGCTCCGCTCCAAAGCCCTGTTCTCAATGACTGGACAGAACTCCCCATTCAAGATTAGTCTACCAAATGGCACTAGAAAGCAAAAATCATTTAAAATAGGTTTTAAAATGTTATAAATATCGCTCGTACTTGCCTCCCCCCAAACACACACACACTATGCATACAATGTGCAAGCCCAAAGCCCAACAAGTGAGAGCAATTCTCACCTTAGAGAGGACGCATGAGCACTTGCTGCCAACACTAGTGAAATTGGTCTACTGATTTTTTTCACCCTTCCTGTAGCATTAAACCTGGATGAATAGCTGTTTTTGACCTATTGACAGTGTTAGCAATTCAAAATACATTACCAAGCAACTGAGTGAAAAATACTATCAATTCCAGGACACATTTATAACCAGAGGATGCAGGGTTAGAGCCAGAGGTATTTAGAAAGCAGCTTCAAGCACACAGTGTAATATAAATGCAACTAAACAGGCAGGATATTTACTACTATGTCTTATTAGGTCATGATAATTAACCAACTAGTAAAAGAATCTAATATATTTGCCTTCTGATACCAACAACATTTTGGGGTTCTACTGTCCCATTTTTGGTAGGCAGGTAAATGTGTTTTTACTGTGGGATGGACCTGAGGTGTCAAAACTAACACATCAATCTCAGTTACCCTTTGCATGTTTACAGAGCTTTTTACCCATATATCTCAAAGCACTTCACAAAAGTGTATAAACAGAATTAACCCCATTTTGAAGAAAGAAACTGAGGCATTAAGAGACATAGCAAGACCAACCTGGGTTCAATATTTATAGCAATTTTATCTTTACTCCTAGACTCTCAGATTGCGTTAGTTGCAAAGAAACTGCACTCCATGCCTGGTTGTCCATGTTTTTCGGACTTTTTGGTTTGCACTTAGCTCCAGCTAGTCCCAAGTGCAGTTCCCTGCCTCTGGAATGTACTATGTGGTTGAGACGCTCATGCCTGTGCTCTGCAGCTTCCTGCACCAAATGAAGTTCCAGGTACCGGCCATTATACATAAAACCATAAAGTGGCCTAAGCACAACTCTTGGCCTTTGACTTGCCTTCTGACCTAGGCTTGTCTGGAATGCTGGAACTCACCATTCTAGAGATAAAGTTCACAGTAACCAGGTACAGGCCTTTCTCAGTAGCAGGTCTAGGCATGTGGCAATCATGCCTGCAGCAGACATGCTTAGCACAAGCAGCTATTTCTAAATGTGGCTCTGCAAGATTTGTTTCTTTGCAGTCTTTCAGCTGGCTGACCTATGAAATGGTAGGCCTATAGATGATCCTTCCGTCCTGTTTCTAAAGCCTTGAGCTGTGGAGGATTGTGGTGGTTTTGCTCTTCCTTTAAAGTATGTTAATAATATGAGTTAAAGCCATGTAAAAAAGTTTCCATATACCACACTATAGGTGCCTTGTATTGCAAATACATTAAAAAAAAAAGTTACCTTTCCTCCTTTTTATTTATGTCAGATCACCTCTAAAATTGTGAAAAGGTTTTTTTAATCATGGTTCTATTGCATACATCTTTAAAATACAGTAATGCATTTTAACTCCTCTTGTATAGCAGCCTGAGTGCCTTGGTGAGAAGACAGTTTAAAAATTATGACATTTTAAAAAAAGTCAGCAGCAGTTTTAAATTTTGTACTTAATATCTCTACATGCAAACAGTTCAGCAACATCTTCAAGCATTTTCCAGATAGGTTATTTGGAACCAAAGTGTAAACTTTGGTTTTGGGTCTGGACTAAAATAACTTTTAATACTTGAAATACAAGCAGTATACAAATATATATCCCCACAACAACAACAAAAACTACCCTAAAAGCATGTACATTGAAACTGTTCTATCCATCATTTCACTGACATCAAATAACCCACAAGAACAAAAGAATAATTGCTGCAGCGTTAAGAGCTTGCAAAACTAATTTATTAATTAAGCAACAATGATTAGTAAATGTGAGTAGTATTTTAAACCCTGATATTTCTTAAGCAGGAGTACTAGTACTATAGTATTGAATTAATTCAGAACCTATAGATAAGGCAGCAGATGTTACTTATACCTGAATTAATGCTTTACTCATAGGCAGCATTAGCATACTTAAAAGGTTCAACTAGGAAAAGCTAATGTGTCACTTCCATCAATATTTCATGCAGCATTACAACTAAGCGAAGTGCTTTCCAATCCTTTGGGGACAGGGGGAAAAAGAGAGAAATCACAATGAGCTCAAGACAACCAAAGAGGAGCATGGAGAACTGCTTATCTACCTACTATAGTAGATGAGTGTGAGTTAACAGATTCATTCTCATCACAGTTCACTGTTTAAAAACCTCAAAGAAGTTTAAAAAAAAGTCTTAAGTGAGCTGCAAAACATTCCTTTCACTTTCCAGATAAATATGAACTCTGGTTCCATTTAATTCTGTGAAATCCTGAAGTAAGATAATATGGGGGAACTGTGGGGGAGGAGGCGGGAGGGAAAGAGAGCAGTGAATACAAATGCTTAGAGCTGACTTCAAAACATTTCTCTTCCACACATCATGTCAGCTTTGAAATGTGTTCACCTATCTATGACCACAAATTATCAGTGACTCTAAACTGGAAGCTGAACATCGCTGATGTGACATGAATAAAGATAAGGGAAGTACATACAGTACTTCTACTTTAATGATAATTTAATGTGCAATGCGGGTACCATTTATAATGGCTGTTTTAAATACTGCCTTAGAATAAGATATGCTGACAGAAGGCTTTTTTTTTTTTTAAATAAACATGCAGGTTTGCGATAGCTTCTGCCTATTGGTGCTTGTTCAGCCTCCAACCATCCTCCTCCCAGCTCTTGTTTATTGTTAGAAAAAAACTGAGAATGGTAAGACATATAGTACTTATCCTATGGATTTTATATATTAAAACAATTTGCAGCTATTCAGTTTGGCACCAGCCTACAACACCGCTTTGGCAATAAGAAAAATAAATACGTCTATTGTGTCATCATTATAATCACATGGTGAACATGTAAAACACACACAACCACTAACAAAGACACCTGTACCTAGTAAAAGAACTTCCTGTTCCCAGAGAGATAACTTAGGTATTTTCTATCTTTAAATTTTATAAATCACCTATTAGAATTGTGTGGGGAGACTTTGGCAAACCAGTGAAGTGCCTAAAACCACTATGGCTTATTGTTAAAAAGAAACCTAGTCAGCAAGCTGCAAGTTGGTCATTCAGCAATCTCAGCTTGACCAAGGCAGGAGAGGAGGGGGTTTTGGGTGCCACGGAAAGGGCAGCTTGACCCTGCATCCTTCCTGATAAGAGTTGTGTTGAAGTTGCTGATACATGCATTTTAAAAGAACAGGAATTCTATTGGGGTCTCAGAGCTGCAGACTCTGGAAAACCCACACCTGGTTAATCAATAATCAGAAGGAACCTCTTGCTTGAAACTGCTTACTTAACAAGGTTTCTGTAATGTCATTCTATTACTAATGTATAAATAAGGGGGAAAAGCTTGAGATAATTGGACTCGTTTGGGGACTCTTTTGGACTCTCCCTCTGGATATATCTTGCAGTCTTCACCGGCAGATGGAAGATTTGGCCACCGGAAGCCTGCCGCTGTGTCACTCGAGAGCCACACTCAGCTTTGGTAATTATCAAGGGTTGGGGGTGTTTTACTAACCTGTTGCGGATGTGTGTAAGTGCTTGAGATTAGTAAACTTTAGCTTTAAGTGAAAGCACTCTTGTGTTGTCCTGTTTGTGCCAGCCATCTATCGGTCGGACAGCCGTGTCTCCCCTGATTTATTTCCTGACACCTCCTTGCACAGAGTAAAGTTACCAAGAGCTTTGGGTTGAAAGAACCCCGGGTAACAGAATGATCATCCAACCAATCTCAGTGACAATGCAAAAGTATTCCCTACAGTAAAGAGTGTTTTATCCAGTCTAGTTTTTCCATTAGTCCAAAACAATTAAGCCACAGCAGACTATTGCCTAATTATTACCTAAGTATTCAGCCTAAGTCTTCCCCCTCCAGTTTATCCCATTTCTCTCAGTTATATTTTAGTCTCTGCCACTCGATGCAGACAGACAGTGGCAGAATGAGGACAGACAGATGCTTAAGTTTAAACTTTAACACAGGAGAGGGGCGTGACTCACCCATTGCCCGTATTCTCCTATACCAGGTATTAACTGGTCCCAGTGTGGGAGTTACAGGGCTTCTTACCATATAACCCATAACGCAGGGTAGGTTTTTGTCAGCCTACTCCCCAGTACTCAGCTCTCTCTGAGTCCTAGCCCGCTATCCCTATTGTTGTGAGGGGGACAGATGGTCAGCAGGGTAGGGACCTCAACACACAAGGGCCACAACGTCTGACCTCGGTCCTTGACAGCCACAAGGTCTTAGCCTATCACATGAGCCCAAGGCCCAACGCCAAAATCCCAGGTCTCTTACCTCTGGGAACCATTCATTTTATTCTCTTAACTACACTGGAAACCAGCTACTAGTTGTAACGAATAACAACTCCACCCCAGTAGCTCAGTTAGGTACTAAGCAGATTCCTACTTAACCAGCCGTGGCTTGAAGGTGCTGCGAGGAAGGCAAACTCCTCCCAGGTCCTCTGCCAACTGGCCCATGGGAGAAAAAATTCCTTCCTGATCCCCTAAACAGGCAATTGGCTAGACCTGCAGCTGGCTTCCCATTCATACTTTGGATGGATAGGGTGGGTTGCTGGATCAGAGCCCAAAGAGGCTGGGGAATGCTGGCCAATCAGCACCCCTCTCCCTCAGCTGGCCAATGGGCACCAGAGACTCCCAGGGGGAGAAGCTACCTACTGTCCCTGAGCGAGTGTCTCCCCTCCTTGCTACTGGGTCTGTCCCCTTTTCACCACTGGCCTCATTAAGTTTCCTCGCCATTGAGGCAGTTGGGTGGCATTTTTCCTCACGCCTCCCAACAGCGACTGAAAAAGAAAATATTTTTTCCAATACTTCCCCTACAGCATTTTCAATCCTTCGTTTTAAAAATGTTTCTATAGGGAATGGTATTAAACATGTATGAATGCTACACTATCCACACAATGTTTGGTTTGATCTGATTGAATAGGACAGTGATTAGAGGCAGCTCAGTGAGAGCAGTTGCATCACCCATTATAGGTGGAGCCCAGGCTTGCAGTGGCTCATAAAATGAAGGTAGCTGGGAGACTAAGGGAATCAGCCAGCCAGAGAGTATTCTCGGGCAATTCTGTCTTATTATTGATCAAACTTTGGGGGGCAAAAGAGGAGCACTTTCTGTGTGGGAATGTGGCACGGAGTTTGGTAGGACTCTGGGCTGGTTGCTGTGTTTTCAAATATAGGCTAAGTTGCTGACTGAAAACCTATACATTTAGCTACACCATTATTAATATTTTAATACACAAATAAGAACCCTAAATACATGATTAAAGTATGTACTCAATCACAGTTATTTTTGTTAAGAAAAAACACAGTGTATAAATGAATCTATAATTGTTGGAAACACACCTTGCTTATTTTGGGGAAGGGATAGCTCAGTGGTTGGCCTGCTAAACCCAGGGTTGTGAGTTCAATCCTTGAGGGGGCCCACTTAGGGATTGAGGGCAAAAATTGGTCCTGCTAGTGAAGGCAGGGGGCTGGACTCAATGACCTTTCGAGGTCCCTTCCAGTTCTAGGAGATAGGTAATAATTGGAGATATACCAATTACCTAATCTTAATTCTATAATTTTTTGGTGAAGAAACTGACCTGTTTGTGCATACCTCTTGCTACTGTGTGCCAGTGAGAATTTGCATTGAGGTCAGTATGGTATGGCTGAGTGGTCTATGCATAATGAGTGAAATCCTGGCCTGGAAGAGCTCAGTGCTCCATTGTCCTTAGACAAGTTTCAGGCTGTGCAGTGCACCCCTGGTTGTTCACTTGGTTACCACCCTCCAGCCCAGATGTGGAGGCAGTTCTGTGGTACTAGTATAACTGTTGAGCACTTTGGGATTCTTTATATTAAAAAGAAATAAGTACATGCAAAATATTTATTACTGCTTAATATAATACAAACATTAGTAGATCAAATAGGAGCATTCAGTATAGAATCAGTCTTCTGTATGGCAAATCTGGCTCAAGAGATGATGTGAATAAGTGTGAAGACAGACCACCCCAAGTCACATGCCCAACTCACCTCAAACATTCCTGTGACGAAAAAAAACAACACAGAATAAATTAAAAGAGATGACGTCTTAGCTGACTGGCTTTAAGAACTGTTTAGACCATTGGCAAATTCACCATCCTTTTGGTGAAGCCACTAGAAAATTAATCTCTCCAATATAATGCTGTTTCCCCTCCACTGTCCCTCCTCTCACGCTGTTACATACAATCTATCCACCTTTCTAGTCCTTGTTCCAAAACACAGACTTGGCAGTGCATGCCCACCTTTAGAAAAAAACAAAATGAAAGTATTAGAAACAGAGGCTAGGAATTGAGGGCCTATTTCAGTGCCCTCTGAAGTCACTGATCCTTCCATTGTCCTCACTGGATCGAGCCTTGTAAGAGGAAAGAGGAGATTGAAGAATTAGAGTGGAGTTCAGCCTAAATTAGTGGTCTTGGAACAGCTGAAAATACTCAGCCACATGCAACATTGACACATTCCACCTCCAGACAATCAAAGCTTCTTCTATATTCCGAAACACCTCAGTCACAATAAAGGTGTCAAAACTGAAGTTTTACTCAGTCATCCCAAAAACAACTCAGAAGGAGAAATAATGTTTGGTGATTTCTTCAGCACCTTACATAACAAATACAGGACTCTCAACTGCATTGTGAATCCAGAAGCTTACCACAAGACTCAGTTATCTACATGTTGAATACCAATGATGTGTTCTTAGTAACCATGTGACATCAGATTTATTTATTATTGTTTATATTACAGAAGGACCCAGTCATGATCAGAACCCCATTCTGTACAAATGTGGAAATTGGCCCCAGAAGTTCATAATCTACAGTTTAACACTACAGAGTTAAGTGAGGATGAGGAGAGAGAAAATTAATAAATATCAAAGATGATGTAGTAATTAGGATCATTGTCCTAAAAAAAAAAAAAAATTATAACAAAGGGAAGCGTTGAACTTCTAAAGTGCAAAACCAGAACGTGATTGCCATTATATAAAACCCGTAATTAAGTAAAATAGAGAATGTGATTACTATTATTTATTCTTTGCATTTTGGCAGCATTTACAGGCCCCAGTGAGAATCTGGACCCCATTGTCCTAGACGCTGTATGGACTTATAAGAGGATACTGTTCCTTCCTCAAATTGTTTAAAATCCGTCTGTTAATCTTATCTGCATGGGCAGGCTCCCAGACTTGCTCAAAGCCCTACTGTTGCTTACAATCAGACTGCACAACAAGGAACTGAACCCCCCCCCCCCCCAATGACACACACACAAACAGAGGATATCCTTTTCCCCCATCCCTCCCCCTCCAAACAGGCAGAGGAATCAGGGTGATGGTAGGTACTCCACATTAATTCCAATTATTTCCTACCTTTGGCTATTCCAATATTCCCTTATTTTCTCTGAACTCCTGCAGATGTTCTATTTTTAAAATAAATTTTAGGAATATAGGAATTGTTATGCTAGATCAAACCCATGGACCATCTAGTCCAATATCTTGTCTCCAACGGTGACCCCGCAGCAGATGCTTCAGCAGGTAGATGGTGAAAAATTAATTAGGTGTTATTCCTAAATTCTAATTAACTAACACCAAGAATAAAATTTAAATATTTGATGGTAGCGAGTCATAAGGCAACAAAATGTACAAAACCATAGGTTATCCTCACAGATGAAAATTACACTTATCGATAACTTTAATAGTTCAGCACTTGTACGTTTCCAAATATAAAAGCTATTCCATATGAGTGTGTTGGTGTTTTATTCTGAAAATGAGGTGACAGACTGAAGTTCAAATTAAAATAATTTTTGAACTAACATGAGAGATGACCTCAACCCATGACAAACGACCTCAACCTAAAGAAAAGTTCATCCTACCATTATTTTAGCCAATATGCCATCATCACTTGACTCCATGGTTACCACTGCTTTGTCCGTTTCGATTTCACATAATGCATCTCCTGCATTTACAGTTTCACCTGCAAAACAAGACATGATTTTAAAATGCTGTAGAATAACTTCCTTTCAGAACTACTTAACCCTTGTTAAAATGGAGACATACTGAAATGTCCTTTGAAGCATGCATCTGGCTACCAGTTTTCCAGTATTGTAAGGATGGTTAAAAATGCAGTAAATAATATTGTACTTTGAGACTTCTGAATAAAAATCATTGCTTTTTTGTAAAGTGTTAATGTCATTAATTACTCATGTTTGCGGTAAGTATTCAGACAGACAGAACAATGAAGTGACTTGCCTTAGGTCACAATCAGTCAGGAGCAGAGTCAAGTAGGCAACCGTGAAATCCTTATGTCCAGCCTTTGGCAGTAACTGCTAGCCATTGATGAAAATGGTGATTTAAGTATCTCTTAGTATAATACTGGTAACAAGCAGCATTGTCTTAAAACTATATATAAGACAATGTTGTGTGTGTGTATATAATATATATCACTTGTTTGTGTATATAAACACACACACACACACACACAGAGGCAAGTGTTATTTTGAATTTATAGCAAAGAGTTAAAAATGAAACTGTCCTCCCTCATGGACTCCACTCATCATTACAGATATACAAATAAAACTTCAAGAATAAAAAATAATTCAGATGGCAAGTTTGTCAGTTGTTTTCTCTCGTTATAAAATCCTGAACAAGCAAGGCCTTTTAGAAATATACATCTTTTGTGAAATGAAAATATGTATGTGTTTTAGAAGTGGATCTGCATGAACTACACAAATCTACTGATAGGATCAAGTTATATTATGGTTTTCCTCTCCTTTTAAGCACAGACATGCCTGCTATTGCATGATAACAGCCCTACGAGCCTGGATTGTTCTGACAGATGAATAATGACTGGATACCTGCCATTAAATGAAATTACAGTGGGAAACCTGGAGAGGATCCAGAATGTTTTGGCCTTAAAGCAGATGCTTTTCTTTACACAGCACTGGAGAAAAAGTACAATTATGTATCAGGATTGTAGGTACTGTATTTTTAATTAAAATGCAAAACACAGGCTTTAACACTTTAGGCAGCACAGTAAATGAAGTGACACTATGAGATCTCTAATTTTAATTTCCACTTGCTCTCTGAAGCGCTTAAACCTCAGAAAAATTACTTTGACACCTACAATTTCTGCTTGTGTATGTGACATGTGCAGATATTTATCTTGATTATTTCCTGTATTGTGGGAAAAAAGAAAGAGAAAGAACTGCTATATGGTTTGGATGACCTTTACAGTAAGAAACAGCAGCTATATTCAAGTCTCGATTAAATAAATACTTCCCCGAGGTTCTGTTGTGGGAACTCTAAGGGGAGAAAAAGATGGCCAATTTCTTTGTCCACTCAAATATATACAGGTAACTTAGCACTTCATTATTTCATTTTCAAAAAGAAATCTACATTATGACATTAAATTGCAACAGAAATTAGGAACTGGATGGCTACTAAGCCTTTCAACTCTAATTCACAGTGGTTTAGTTCTGTTAGACGGTTATTTCATGTGGTTTGTTATAACTTATACTACCTTAGACAGCTAGCTAGGTATTTACTAAATAAAATGGACTCATTCCTTAGCTGTGCCAATTCTGTGCCCAGCACAGTTGAGGGGGGCCAGTGACATCTTTATGCTTTCTCTCATTAGACTGTGGCCTCGGTGGCCTACTCCCAGCCCTGGGGCCACTTACAGCAGCCTTAGAGCAGTTTTATTTTTAAATTTTACCTTACAGCAATAGCTCCAGCAGTACAGGATTGCCAGAGCACAATAGCGCTCCAGCAGTGTCCCCACCCTCTCAATGTGCCTCTTACCCTGGGGACTCAAAGCCTTCCAAGATGCTTGGGAATTCCCCTGCACTGGGGACTCTCTGGGAAACCGGTAATGCTAACTTTTTCTGCCTCTTGGCCCCACCATAACAGCAGCCAGTGGCAGAGGATTTGTCGTAATATCTATTTTTAGAAGTATGTTGCAATATAGCCTTAAAAATCCCTGTCACTGGTTCAGTAACTCAGTTCAATGAATGGGAGTGTGATACCTCTCAGCGGGGGCTGCCAAATACATGATACATCCTAGCAGGTGCCCAATTTGATGCCAAGTACAACTCAAAAGATCAGCTTTCCAACCAGAAAGGATTGGAAAGCAAAGAGCTGTGCTGAAAATTCTGATTCCCAATGCTTTCTAATGGAAAAGCTGGTACTTGGTATCATAAAATTGTTCAGATGGCTACTCTGTGTGAATATTCATTATAATTATAGTTATATTCATTATAATTATTCAGACACTTTGAAAACCCTTGTTTTCAGTGGTTAGCTCCTCATTTTAGAGCAGTGGTTCCCAAACTGGGGTTTGTGAACCCCTGTTGTAGGGGGTTCTTGGGAAAAGATTCCCTAATGGTGGACAGAGCTGTCCATCCGGGGCAGCATGGGGACTTCCAAGAGCTAAGCAGATCAAAGCAAGCATATCTATCACACTGAGGGGATTTAAACTTCAAGACTCCTTATACAAAATAGAAAGGAAGGTGGATATTTTTTGCTGTTTTTAAAATTAAATAGGCTGCTAGTGATGTTTTTAAATTATTATGAAAAACAAGTTTCAGCTTCGTTGTAACATGCATTGTTTGCCTGGACTGCTCAAGACCTGAATGCTTATGTAGGAGGAACTTAGCTGGCTTCTTAAATACCTTCATGCTGTTTCACATCTGATACTCCTTGATGAAACATAGGCGCCAGTACAGAGGGGTGACGAGGGTCACGTGATGCCCCCACGTCAGCACGCTCCCTTCCCCCCCCGCCCCCCGCAGGTCCCTCCCCCTTTTTTTTTCCCTGGCAACCCCCGCAGGCCCCCCCACTTTTCCAGCAGTGCCCCCCCCCCAGGCCCCAGCCTGCCTGGGGGCTTCGTCCCGCACCCCTTTTTTCTACTGGCGCCTCTGTTAGGAGCCTTGTCTTAGAACAGGCTTAATCAAAGGTGATACAAGCTACAAAAGTGCGATCTTGGAAGAGTGTTGCTGTTTTCATAATGTAATAAAAATACTGTAAAGATAAATAATAATTAATATATAGCGTGTAATAAGCATGTCATAAAAACAAATTTTATATTTCTAAGATCACTGCTTTTATAATTTATGCTGAGGTAAGGGAGAAAATCCCTGGAAATATTCATTTTTAGGAAGGGGTTCACAAGACTTGACGTTTTAGTGAAAGGGGTTCCTGGTTGTTAAAGTTTGGGAACCACTGTATTAGATTGATTACTACTCTACTACGCTGGAGTTTTCCTTCAAATTTAACTAGGTCATATCCAACAGAGGTTCAGTAGCCTAGATGCAATAAGATGTTATATTATATATAGTGTCAGTCCAGTTACTAGTGGACAGGTGTCCAAATCATAAGACACAAATTGCACCCCTTGATGCATAAGGATTGACAATGGAGAACTCCCTTCTCTCAGTCCCTAGAGGTAGTCCCTCTAGTTTAGAATACAGTTGAGTTATACTGTATGGGGAAGCATCACTGACGCTGCCAATTCTATGTGCCTGGCTCAGGATAATCAGAGGATTGTAGTCTCCAGGGCTGTCAATCTGTCATCTTTCACCAGTACTAAATTCCTACATAATAAATATCTTTAGAATAAAAAGCAGTTTTTTAAGCAATGGGCTTCATTACCCACAGGAACCAATAGAAAGCTGCAGTAACAATAAGGGGGAAAATAGTGAAGCTGTCTATTAAATACAATGTGTTTTCTCCTGCTGAAGTGAAATCATTTGTCTATACTGTGCAACTGTAAAAACAAATATTAGATATTTACACTTAAAGAGCAGGAACAGTGACCAGAAAAGTATTCTAGTGACCCCTGCTGGTTATATGGGGGAAAACCCACACATTTCCAAATGCAACATAACAGGTTTATCTTTCCAATCTTTACACAAGGTAAAACTATTTCCCCATGCTTATTTCCCCCACACACAGTTCCTCACATCTCCTTGTCAATTGCTGGAAATGGGCCATTTTCATTATCACTACACACAGTTCTTTTTCTCTCCTGCTAATAGCTCACCTTTCTGATCACTCTCTGTATAATGTGTATGGTAACACACATTGTTTCATGGGTGTGTGTGTGCGCGCGTGCGCGCGCGCGCACACCTACTGTATTTTCCACTACATGCATCTGATGAAGTGGGCTGTAGCCCACGAAAACTTATGCTCAAATAAATTTGCTAGTCTCTACGGTGCCACAAGTACTCCTGTTCTTTTTGCGGATACAGACTAACATGGCTGCTACTCTGAAACCTTTCCAATCTTGTGTCTTTCCATTTATTTTGAAATATGATACGTATAATGTTTATTTTTTCAGATATAAGATTAGAAAGACTATATCACTATTAGTGCCACTCAATCATATATATCAAGTCATTGCAGAATGAATCATTTATGAGAATCGCTTAATGGTGGTAAATTTAGAAGCATTACCCCACTTTCCTTTTTTCCCTTTTAAAAAAAATCTAACTACCCATTTGCTTTAACTCTTATTACACTGCTATTTTCCAGACCGCCAGGCAAAAAAAAAAAAAGGTTTAGAACTAATTATTATCAAAGATGAACTAGATGAGCCCATGTATCACATTCAGATTTTTTAAATGGAAAGATCTCATTGTATTCAAAATGTTAGACTAATTTGTCTTTGAATCCAACCTTCAATTAAGAGCAATTAATATGCACAACTGATTTTCAGATACTTATCTAGGGAGGCATAATAGGGATTGAAATAGCTTTCTATAGCACACATGGAGGAATTGGCATAAGACCTTTATAATAAGAAATAACAGTTGTACAATGGTTTTAAAAGATTTTGTACTTTAAACTGTAGTTATAGACACAATATTCAAAAGAAAGAACCTAATCTGCTGTAGAATATAGTCTCCTGGTTATCAGAAACTCGTGGTTAGTTATGTTACATCTACACACTACACGTACTAGAGCGGCACAGCACCCTGTAGCACTGCAGTGTAGTAGGGTTGCCAGGCATCCAGTTTTCGACTGGAACACCCGGTTGAAAAGGGACCCTGATGCCTCCCATCAGCACTGCTGATCAGGCCATTAGAAATCCAGTTAGTGGTGCAGCAGGGCTAAGCCAGGCTCTCTGCTTACTCTGGGTCTGCGCAGCTCCTGGGAGCAGCTGGCATGTCCCTGTGGCCCCTAGGCACAGGGGCAACCAGGGAAGCGCTTCATACTGCCCCAGCCCTGAGTGCCAGTTCTGCAGCTCCCATTGGCCGGGAACCTGCCTGGCCATGCTGCGCCCAGGAGCCAGACATGCTGGCTGCTTCCGGGAGCCGCATGGAGCCAGGGCAGGCAGGGAGCCAGCATTAGCCCCGCTGCGCCGCCAACTGGGAGCTGTCTGAGGCAAACATCGCCCAACTGGAGCCCAAACACCCACTCACACTCCAACCCCTGCCCCAGGCAAAACCCCCTCCCATACCCTAACTCCCTCCTAGAGCCGCACCCCAACCCCCATGCCAGCCCTGAGCCCCCTCCCTGAACCCATACCCCACACTCCCCCCTGCACCCCAACCCCTGCCCTAGCCTGGAACCCCCTCCTGCACCCCAAATATCTCATCCCTGGCCCCACCCCAGAGCCTGCACCTCCAGTCAGAGCCCTCACTCCCTTCCACACCCCACCCCAATGGAAGTGCGTGAGGGTGGGGAAGAGCGAGCAACGGAGGGAAGGAGGATGGGGCGAGTGGGGGGGTGGCACCTCAGAGAAGGGGCAGGGCAAGGGTGTTTGGTTTTGTGCAGTTAGAAAGTTGGCAACCTTACAGTATAGACACTTGCTACAGCAACAGAAGGGGGGTTTCCATGACTGTACTAAATCCACCCCCTTGAGAAGCAGTAGCTAGGTCAACTGAACAATTTTTCCACCAACCTACAGAGGTCAATACCAGGGCTTAGGTCAGTTTAACTATGTCTTTGGGGGTCTGAATTTTTCACACTCCTGAGCAACATAGCTAGATCGTCCTAAGTTTTAGATGTAGGCTAGGCCTTAGAGAAAGACAACGACAACAGCCCTGGAAGTTGTCTATCTGCAAATCATTAAACCTCATGGAGCTTCAATTTATCCATCAGTAAAATGGGCATAATTATACCTATCTAACTCCCAAAAGTGTTATTGTGAGGGTTAATGTTTGTAAAAACACTTTGCTCTTCTACAGTACCTCTGATCTGAAGTTCTCAAAGAATTTTGTCAAAATACAAACTGTATTTTGTCCTTGAATAAGAGTAATGATTTCTTAAATGTAACTAAATTTGGGAAAATATATAGTAATAGTACTTTCCACATAGTCAAAGCACATACAAACATTAAGCATGCTGATACTATGGTCATAAGGGCCATATAAGTTTGAGCATTTGCCTGCTAAACCCAGGGTTGTGAGTTCAATCCTTGAGGGGGGCATTTAGGGATTTGGGGCAAAAATCTGTCTGGGGATTGGTCCTGCTTTGAGCAGGGGGTTGGACTAGATGACCTCCTGAGGTCCCTTCCAACCCTGACATTCTATGATAAGTACCTAGCCTAATTTCTAAGTCATGTTCAAAACTTCTATGAGGTACCCAGTCACTGTAAGTATTACCCCCACTTTCTAGAAAAGGATACTGATGCAGAAAAAAAATACTTAAAAATATACTCAAGACCACAGAAGAAGTCTGTATCAGAACTAGCATTAGACTTCAGGAGGTCTTCGCTCCCAGCTCTGTGCTCAGACTACACCGATCTCTAAAGTGAAACTAACGGTGGTCTTTAGAGCCCAAGATATAATCTTACTGGTCCCTAAAGGCCAAGCAGGGCATAAAGGTACAACTGACAACTTTATGGCTCCTATTGGGTCATAAACATGTTGCTTTACCTGGACTCCATTATTAAATTTAAAATCCAGCCTTAACTTGAATTTTCATGGAATCTGGTATGAGAGAGCTAAAAAGAAACAGGTTTTCTTGATGACAGAGTGTGAACCAATGATTCTTCTGATTCAACCTATGGAGCTACAGAATCCTCATTTACAGCCAAGGCATGTGAAGATACAAAATACTGCAAAGGTCATTTATCTAGCAGAGCCAACACATTCTAATAAAGGTCAATTACTTTTCAGGTGACAGACCTCAGAGAGCAAGAGATAAACGAGTACCCAAAGTATCTTCTCATGCAAAGTAAATGGGTTTTGGAAATGAGTCTTTCCAGATTTAGAGACACATCTAGGCAACTTAAATTTGTTCAATTTCCATTAGCTTTAAGAATAGACTGTCATTTAATTATTAAAATGTCGGCCCTGAATACCCACCATAACAGTTCCTTGTCTTTCATAATTTACTAGCAGGAAGAAACATAAGAATTCATACCAAATAGCTTGTAACTTTATCACAGTTCAGGGCTAGCTGCACTTTTGACACTGGTCTGGTCTGTCTCTGAGTACAGGCCAGCCAAGTTTAGGCCTTGAGCTTTCACTCCTTTGGGGTGAAACATGTGACTCTCCCACTCTTAGAACTGGGGCCCTGGGCTACAGCTCTGTGTGTACCACCTCTAATTATGCAGGACTCAGTACCTGCAGTTCTTCCTTCTGGGAACTATGACCAGCAGTAAATACAATGAACCAAACAGCTTTCTTAAAAGTATTGTTTAATCCTAACAGCAGGAACACATCATAACAAGAGAAAGAATTTTGAAAGCAATAAACCAATTTATACACATAACTATCTTAGGCTTATCTACACAGCAAGTTACCGTTCAGCAAGCCTGGGTATCAATCTATAGCTCAACAGCTTGCCGCATAGCAACATCCTATGCAGATGTTGTTGCAGTGCAGTGAAAGCCCCAGAAGGCATCTTGGGGTACTACTACTTCAAAGTGTAATATTCTAAGAAGCACTCTGGGACTTTCACTTAACTCTAGCAATGTCCATATGGACCATTACTGTGCAGCAAGCTGGTGAGTTGAAGATTCATAACCTGGCTTGCCACATGGTAGCTTGCTGTGTACAAAAGCCCTTATTTAAGAGTTAGGGAGGCCTATTTTACCCCATTCTCCCAACCCTCTGGAGTCTGGGTTTCACTCTGCTCCCATACTCTTGCCAGAACTACAGGGAAAGGGGTGGATCTCCTTGGTCTTTGGGGAGAGAAGGCTGTGGGAGAACTCAGAGGGAATCATGGAATCAAAAGATTAACACTGAATCCTGCTCTCATTGGCACTAGGAGCACAGTGACAGGTAGGCAGGACGGGCTGCTGTTGGGACAGAGGTGGGGGACTCCTGCTGTGCCGTGAAAAGCCAGGGAGGGAGGTGGGGGCTGATGTAGGGGTGTCCTCCTCCCACTGCCAGAGATGGCTGGGACTGCATGTTACCAGAGCAGTTGAAAAGCAGCAAGCAATCTAGTTGGATGCTCATGGAACAATGGGATTGAGAAAGTGATGCTGTACCTGCCCCCATGAGGCATTGCAAACCCTTCCCAAAGCACCCTGCAGCCATTGGCATAGTGAGACAGCTACCCACAATGCACTGCTCTTGTGCTGCTATTGGGGATGCACTCCACCAGCCAAGAAGTCTAGTGTGGACATGCAACAGCAGTTTAATTCCAGTAGTGGCTGTACGTCAGTGTAACTTGTGTCAACAAAACTAGTGTAGACAAGGCCTAAGTGTTTAGCTTAATGATTCGAATGTGCCAATGATGGGTATATACAAGCCCTTAAAGATTCAAATAAAGTTTAGTTAGCACAAACTAAAGTTTCACATTACATTGATAAGGAAATATTACCACATACAGAGGTTTCTTTCACAAAATGCAGTTTAAACTCAAATTGCCATAAGAACTTGGGAATGTAATAACAGATTTCACACCACCTCTTAAGTTGTTTAGGATTTCTATATTGGTGAATCATTCCAAAAATCATTTGTGATATTTCATGAAAATCTAGTCATGTGTACATTATTCTTAATCTACAATATTAATTGTCCATTACTATTTTTTTTTTAAAAAACACATATGCTCTCAGAAGCGGAGTGCGAAGATGCTTCTTGACTTGAGAGTTAAGAACGTATTTGCAAAAATACAAAATATGTTAACAGAGTAGCTTAGAGGTAGTTTTCAGACTGTCACCAGCGAACCAGTGGTCCATGGATCTTGTCCTTGATAGGCAGCAGGAAGAAACATTTTTGAGAACCAGCAATTTGTGGATGGGGTATTCAGTAGAGAGTTGGCACCCAGTAAGTGATCCTGCTCTTACAAAATAGTCCACATAATGAGTTGGAGAACCAATGCATAGCTCACTAAATTTGTCATTTTAGATAATTGTCTCTCACCTTCCTTTTTTAACCATTTCACAATATTTCCTTCCTCCATTGTAGGAGACAGTGCAGGCATGAGTATTTTAAATGCAGGAATACCTGGAAAACAAGACACTGGAATTAAACACTAAAACCTTTGCTTATCAAAGAGTTAATACAGTTGAGATCTCTGAGAAAGGAAAGAAATGGGAGTTAAAAGCAAAATGAGTGAATGGGCAAACAATCCAAGGAAATAAATAAAAATATCCACCCTTGTTCTGTAATTCATTAATGTTAATACATCTTACAAATCTGAACTTGTTCATTATTGTGCTATAGACTACTGAAAGAGAAAATTATTACACTTGTAAAGAAATACTTATGGAAGAATGTTTATTTATTCAACAGCGGAGATAAAACAAGATGTATTTTTTTCATCCTTTCCGGATACAATGTGGACCTTTTCTGCAAAGTGAAAATATTGAAACAGAGATCTAGTATGCTTGCAGGCTATAAAGATCTTGTACAGAAAGAGGAAAACAGAGTTCATTTATTCCCTAAAGACTCCATAGATCCACACCCAAGGGGTCATCATCCCTAAAGCACATGAATTGTAAAACTGAGTTGAAGTTATACATGGTTCATGCTCCCAGAAAGTCTGCAGTGCAGAAATCTAAATAAATTTGCTCCTCCCTTCTATTCCCTAATTAGTTCTCTCTTGATCCAAATCAGTCATAGAAACTCATTGTTCTGGTACTTTAATTATTTAACTTTAGCATTACTCATTATTTTAGCATTTGTAAAGTGAATCCAGAGACAACCACTGATCAAATTGTGTTTTGTGGCTGTATTGTCTATAGGGATTGATAATCTTTCTTTCTGATCACTGCTGGTCCGGGACTAGTGCTTAGAAAAGTTACTGGTCCTGAGAATATTTGTACTAGTTTGCCAAACCCTGTTTATCCTTGAGAATATGTGAAATAGTAGACCTCACAGCATGGGTCCATGGCTTTGTTTACTCAAATATTTTCACTATGTTATATTATGGACCCCCAGAATTAGAAATTATCACTGTATAGGACTTGAAAGCTTTCATAAAATACACAGACTTGGTTCCACTTCTAACAGTCTGTTTCGAGACACTGGCCTCAATTAGTATATCAAACCTGAAAGGCTGAGAATAAAACATGGTAATAAGGATAATGTGATTTAAAGTTCTTATGTTATGAACATCCAATAATTTTATTAAGATTTACCACAACTCAGTTTCCACACAAGCATTTCTTTATTAGTCCAAAGGCCACTTGGTGCTGGCTACCAAAATATAAGCATATATACCTGTATTCTAAATCTTAGTAACAATAACAGTTACTTTATAAGCATTGGCCAAATACATACAACCAGATCTGGGCCAGGAAATACCTTCTAATCATGGCATGGCTCCAGAAGGGCAAGGAAAAGCTCTGACAAAGAACCCCTAGAAAACATTGCTGCTTTATATAACAAACAAGTAATGTCTCTGATGGTTAGTGGACCTTAGCTAAAGTAAGCCGAAGCAGTTTAAAGTGCACTCTGCTTTCTTCAAGGATTTCCCCTTATTTCACTGTCACATTTTCCCCCAGCTACTGGACTAAGCATTTCTAACCAGTTACTTACTGTGCCTGGTGTCCACTTAACCATGTTTTGTTTATTTCGATAGCTTAGTCCAAAGTTTAAATAAGATAACACTGGTATTTCCAAGGTCACTATGAGTTTAACACAAACAAACCACGTTTCTCATGAGTTTATTCTTTTTGGTTACATGCTTCGGGCCTATCACTCATGTTAAAATCCAAACAATTTAAAATCATTTAAAATGCCTAATGTGGGCCTATACAAATAGTAATGAGTGGACACACATCACAGAAAAGCAGAGATCTCTAGCTTTCCAGTGATATATAGCATTCATTTCTAGCCATGTTGGCTCACAAATACCAGATGTTAAGCCTGGTCTACACTTCAAACTTATACTGGCATAATGATGTTAATTAGGGGTGCGATTTTTTTTAAAAGCTACTATATTATAAGGCCTAGTGTAGATACCCATACCAAAATAAAAGTGTTTTTGCCAGTGTAGCTTATGTCTCTCACGGAACTTTTTAGCATCACTAGGAGCAGGACAACCCTTATGAAAAGCTGGTTGGGAGCAGGGGAGGAGCTGGCAGGTCCTGAACTCACTAACCACTCCTTATACCCTTGTATAACACCACCATCACTGCACTTCTACCGGATTTTTCATCTGGAAACACAAAGTGTTTTGCACAGTTGGGTTTAAGTATTATCTTCTTATTACGGATGGAGACCCTGAGGTCCAGATCCTCAAAGGACACAGGCGTTGCTCTGCTCAGCATTCCAATAACTAACCCCTAGATGCCAGATGTCTAGTGGAATCCTCACTCCTGAGATAGGTACCCAAGCTTTCCACACAATTCATAGGGAGAGTTAAGCACCTAAGACAAGGATCCTCAGAAGCCACCTAAGCTTGCCAGGAGCAGGAGGCCCAGGAAAGGAGAGGGGCTTGGCTGTCTGAGCAACTAACACAGCAAGTCTGGCTGATGGACTGGAGATTAGTGCCTCCCATCACTCAGGATCCTTAGCTGCGAATCCTCTCCTAGAGCTAGGTACTTACGCCACGTCAGCTGCTTAGAGAGCCCAATGTCATAGCAGCCAAATCATCTCTCTCTCTGCCTCTCCTGCTCACCATTCTCACACTTGCCTTCCATTTCCCTGTGTCGCTAGCCATTTTTTGTGTGTAGGTGCCCTGCGTCTGGCCCTCCAGCTGCAGGGTTTGACAGGTATAAGGCATGCTGAAAGCACACCTACAGGTTTGGGCCCCACTAGCAAAACAGACATTCCCCACCTCCTAGTTTAAGAATTTTGCCTTGCGGTCTCTGGGACCTGAGCAGCCCATTAGCTGTGGGATAGCATCAGGACTTAGACAGCTTTGTGAATGCCAACTGGTGGAAAAAGGGAATCATGGTCTCATCCTACAACTTTTCCATCCAAAGTGGAAAGTCAGTAAGAGCAGAGCAAACAGACTTTTGATGTCATTTTCTTAAGGCTGCTACAATCGCTTCTGGACCAGATCATACAGGCTTAATTTAATTTAAGCAATAATCCCAGTTGTTTATTACAAACAATTAAAATTATGAGGAGTGATTCCCTTTCACCAAAAACAAATCTATATTCAATAATCCTGCCTTTGTATTAATAATGGTTAGTATTTATGTAGCACTTTCCAGATTCAACAATCTGTACAACAATTAGCTAATTCTCACAAGACTCCTGGGAGGTAAGCAGTATACTTATTTTATAGGTGGGGAAACAGACACGTTTCAGTGACTTGCACAGAGCTTCACTGTGGTGGTAGTGGAGCTGGGATTAGACCTCATGAGTTCTTGGCTTCCGGTTCCATGCTCAGTCCACCATACCATGCTGCTGCCATCAATATTTTTATAGCCATGTACTGTTTATTTAAGGCCATTTCTATATCTACCACCAATTGTATTTAAGAGAATCAATTTAAAATGTTTCTTAAACACAAACCAATTGTTAACTTGAAATCCTCACTGAGGCCATAACACTTCCATATTTGGTGACCACTTTAAGGGTTATGTTCCTTCCAGACATTAGATTTAATTTAATGGATTTGAAAAATCCTGTGGATTTGCACTGCACTTTATCTTCCAATGCACTGGTCAGAACTTCTGTGCTCACTGCTTATAATTGTTTCACCTGCCTTGAAATGGGTACAGCAAGTGCTTTGTCAAAACAGAAAAGCTGCAGTGAACTAGAGATAAGTGCCGCAGCATCCTCAGCTGAAATGCTATTTCATAGCTTCCTACATTACCCAGCCAGTTGTAAAGACAAAATTTACTACGCTTCTATATCAGTGCAAACATAACACAGCAATAGCTGAGATATAAAAAACTACATTAGGGGACCATTTTCTTCTCTCTGTGAAAAAAGTGCACCAGTGTCTTCCCTCATCAGGATTCTAGCCCTATATTGCATTTAATGTGCAGCCCTACAGAGTTTTAGAATGCTCATTACCTGTTCAAATATAAATGTAGTATAAACCAATTTGCTGCTATTATGAAGCAGATCTAAGCTTCATTACTTTGACTAGTCTACATATGTCATTGCTGGAATTTCATATCGAATCTCTCTGGTTCACATGATGTGCTCCCATAAGCAAAGAGCTTTAGTAGAGGGTTGGATCAATGCCAGAATAAATTACCCAGTCACATTTCACTTCAGCTCCTCTCTCTCTCCCTCACTGCGCATCTTCTATATTCCACAAGGGTCAGACACAGCTCATTCCCTTAATACTAGTGCTCATTAAAATAACATTGTTCAAACCACTCTAAAAATAACACACTTGCACCATCTGCAGGTTAGACAAAATACAGATACTATGGCATATATACCTCAGGAAACATTATAGCAAGGCTAACGGCAAGAAATGTTAATACTGCAATTATGGACTACAGTGGGAAAGCGTGCTTCTCTTAGACTGGTACAAAATGGGTACAATTTGAATTAGTCTATTTTTGCTCTAGAATCTGTTTTAAGAAGTCTTCAGTTGCCATGGATATAACAGGAAAATCTTTAAATAGAAAAAGTCATCACAATTATTTAAAGTTCTAGTCTGACTTTAAAGAGCCTGTGATATGCGACATAGTGTAAAGGCACAGAAGAAATAGATATTGGATACCAGTGACTCCCTAACCAGCACTTGCTGACTATCTGCAGGCAGATGTTTGATCGATCAAAAGGCTCTCCTCCTTTCCTATTACCCAGTCACATTAACAGACAGCTGAAAAAGCATCCCTTTGGAACTGCAGTAATAGTTTATCTGAGCATAGGGTTGCCAAGCGTCCAGTTTTTGACTGAACGTCCGGTCGAAAAGGGACCCCGGCGGCCCCAGTTGGCACCGCTGACCAGTCTGTTAAAAGTCTGATTGGCAGCACAGTCTGGGCCCAGACAGCTGTGATGGGAGCTGCTTATTTAAATAGGCGTGGAAGTAGAGTGGAAGAGTCACAGCGAAGCCACTTGGAGCTTTTTAGGTCTATGAATTAAATTTCACTTATTTCTGATTATCCCTATAGACTTTATTCTACAGTCCTTACCCAGGCAAAACTTCAGTTTGCTGTGTTTTGCCTGATTAATGATTCCTGGTACTAGTCCTACTTGCTATATTGCTTGCCTAAATAACAGCATTTAGTTTTTTGTCGTGGGTGGGTGTGCATGAGGTTTGAACCTTTTTTTTCTGACATCTCTCATTTCCTGGGGTGTATGTCTAAATTCTGTAGTAAAATGAACATTTTTTTATTTCAAACCACATTAGAGGATTATCTTAAATAAGAGCTCAGCTGACAAGTCTTTCTATCTTTGTCTTTCTTCACTTGCCAAGGCCTGTGTTTTGTACTTACAATAGCACCTTTCACCAAAGGAACTCAAAACTCTCTGTTGTTTATGGAACTCAATTTTATATAAAATCTCCTGTTCTCCTGTGATAAGGATAAGTAGCAGTCTCCCTATTTTACAGCTTTGTTGGGACACTGGAGCAATGAAGCATAGGGGAAACAAAGTAATTTGCCTGGTGTCTCATACCAAATTATTAATAGAACAAAAGCAGAGCCATGACTCCCATTCCCTTGCTCTAATTGTTCTAAAATCAACTCATACTTGCCACCAGTGAGTAGATTACTTTTTAATATAGTGAAAATGACTAGAACAAGAAGGAGTATTTACTTCCCTTCTGGACTGTTCTGTCAGAGTTCTCTCAGTCATCAATTCCTGTAGAACGCAAGTTTTCATTTTAAAAAAATAATTAGGTTTCTATCACTTATGGTTGCAAAGACAGTACTCCAGTCTACTTGATTCTACATGTGTACAGCTTTTCTGCTGCTGCTGTTGCAGCTTATAGCTTCTCAAGTAGATGCAGAGAAAAATTGATAAGACTGGTATGTTTTGGTGAGGGTCAGTGATAAAACTGTCAAGAATCATGTCACTTTCACTCTGATATTTAGGAAAGCTATGGGCCACCCTAGAGGCAGGTAATAGGACTATTCACTGGGAAGGAAGACCCAAAAATAGACTGTGGGGAAGAGAAATCCTCCCTTCAGAATGAAAGTTTGCTCCCATTTTAAGTTCTACATTTGACCCTCTAACTTGCACAGAATGCCTTCTTTTGTTTTACAGGTTTTCATACAATCTCACACTAAAGAATTTTTTTATAAAGAGCCATGAGAAAAATGGATGGAGGTAAATCACAGAAGGAATTTGGGAGTTAGAGGGCTTTGAGAAAGTACAGTTCTCGGTATTCTTTGGCCACTCAACTCAAAAGCAGCCACAACTATCATTAGAAAATAGTCTAAACCAGTTTGCCATACACTTTGTGCTCTAGACACCAAACTTGATGCCATACCACCATCTTCCTTTCTCCCCATGTCTTGCATCCCTCATCCTATTTCCACTGGACAAACAGAGCATCGTTATCCACCCCTTTCCTTCTCTTCCACTGGCTAATCATAAAGTCCACTCTGCTTCTCCCCCCGCCAAACCTCCACACCCCAACATTACTGCCCACTCACTTCAGCAGATACGCCCATGGACCCTCTCCTCTGTCCAGGTCACCCACTCACCACCAGACCCTGCTTGCAGAGATACACTGCCCTAACCACAAGCTCCTCGCAGACACCTGGCCTCCGTCATTACCACCCACTGTCCTTGCCCCTGAAAGTCACTGCTGTCCCCCGCACAGCTGCAGCAGGTTCTAACAGTGCCACAGGCGGCCAACTAAGAACCGCCTGTTAGTGACTGAGGCCAAATACTCACCCAGCAGCTCGTGGCTCCTGTGCAGAAGCCTCCAGCCTCCTCCAAGGCGGAGAGACGCACAAGCCCCCGCGACTAGCCTCCCACCCAGGAGTAGTTTGTCCATCCCTTTGCTGCGGCAGCTCAGCCACAAGGAGGCTGCCATCTTGCTCTCCTCCCACCCAAGGCTAGGGCTGTCCAACTCACTGCCCGAGAGAAAAGACAGCCCCGCCCGGCACACACAACTGCTGTCCCACCCCTAATTGCCTCAACACAAATAAACACCCCCTTGCAGCCAGGGCTATTGTGTGCTCCCTTTCGGGGGAACCTACTACTCCTTTCCCGCATACAGATGGAGCAGGACTAGCTACCCCCCTGCACAAGCCAAAAGACGCACACACTTTAATTCAAAACTCGTCATGCTCAATGCAAGCTAGATGAGTGTTGCAAGGGTCAGAAATTCATTTGTAAAAAAACAGGAGTACTTGTGGCACCTTAGAGACTAACACGGCTGCTACTCTGAAAAAAAATTCATTTGTGTCCAGCATCTGCCCAGGGCAGGGCTTCGGGTGGTGGTTCGGATTTGATTTCCCCATAATATCCTTCGTTTCAGGTATTGCCAAACCTGAGCGTTCAAAAATCACCAGAGCCCCAAGATAATGTGATAAACGTAAAACGCTTGATTTTTTTAATAATACATTTGGGGGTTGTTTGCTATCTAGTTTATGTGCCGTTGGGGTTCACTGGGATCACATGTTCAGGCTCTCCGCCGCCGTGACAAACGCATTTTTTTTAATGACAAGCGAGATTCACACCTAACTCCAGAAGCTGGGGATTTAAAGCGAAACCCACGGTACAGTCACAAGCCTTGGCAACAGTGATTGGCACTTTGCGGCTCGGCCCCATCGCACCAAGCGAGGTCCGAGGAGGGCCCTGCCCGAGAGCGCTCAGGAGAGCTGGGTCTAAGGTGAGAGACGGCGGCTGCATACGATAGACCGGGGCCTGTGTCCATCAAGCGGGATGCACAATAGGAGGCGCCTTCTGCCACCGCCTTCCTTGGTGCCCCGGGGCCAGATGTCCCCGCGTCGCCGGCACCGGTGTCCAGGCGCATCACCCAGGTCTGCCCTAGGTCAGGCCCCCGCTGTCCGGGCCGGGGTTGAGCGCAAATAGTCTGGGCACATGTCTCTCCCCAATGGAGAAGGGGGCGTCTCGCCTCCCCCTGGGGCCGCCTCAGCCACTCGGATTCGGGGCGGGGACCGGAGGTTTATGCTCCTACACCCGCCTAACCGCGCCTCCCCCCGGGCAGCGCCTCCCCAGCAATTGCGGGACAATCCCGCCCTGGGGCTGCCTCCGCCCTGCCGGAGCGGGGACCCCCCCCGGAGCCGGTCCCTGCCTGCGCCGGGGATGAGGAAGGACCCCGGGGTCCTCCCCAGCGCTGTGCGTCCAGGCGGCGCCATGGCTGCGGCTGGGGGCGGCCTCTGCTGCCCGCGCGGAGGCGGTTGCGTGGCCGGGGATGCATCGCAGGTAGGCGCGGGGGCCTCGGCATCTGGGGGCCGCGACCTCCCCAGCGCGGGGCCCGGCTTGGCAGCGTGCGCGGCGCGCTCGGTTGGTTCAGGGTCAGAAAGCTCCGCGCTCTGCAGGACCCAGCTCTTGGGGCCACGTTATAAATTGCATCGGGGATTGGTACTGACTGGGAGGGACGAGTGCCGCACGCTGAGTTGCCTGACACATTCCTGCAGCAGCTGAGATTTCTTTGGTGGTCACCCATCAAGTATTGATTGACCCATCCCAACTCAAAATCGGGCAAAATGAAAGCCTGATGTGGTGCATTCATAGTAGTTAAATAAGGGCCATAACTAAGGGTAAGATTTTGTCATGAATATTTTTAGTAAAAGTCATGGACAGGTCACAGGCAAAAAAGAAAATACCTGTGACAAAATGGGGATCTGTGGGTCCCCACACTGCCTGAAGCCGGCAGCTGCGCAGAGGCTAGGAGCTGCCTGCAGCAGCTGGGGGTTGTGGGGAATCTTTGCTGCCTGCAGTTCCAGGGGCCCCTGGTGCCTGGGGATTCCCCCACCATCTCCGGGAGCCCCCACTGCAGCAGACAAGAGGTCAGGGGATTCCCCTGCCAGCGGTGGCAGCCGGGATCTCTGGGGGTTCTGTGTCCGGGAGCTCAGGGGTACCCCGCTGCCCATGGCAGTTTGGAGTTCCTGGAGTTGCCAGAGACAGCAAGGGTACCCCGCAGCTCCCTGCCTCCGTGGGCGGCAGGGGACCCAACAGCTCCCAACCACCTCAGGCTGAAGTCACAGAGGTCACTGGAAGTCACAGAATCCGTGGCCTCAATGACTAAATTGGAGCCTTAACCATAATGCACCAAAATGTGTTTTAGTCAATTTTAGTTTTATAATCCGTTTATCAGTCTTAAATGTTCAAAAAATTTTCATACATAAGAGCAACTAGAACAAATCCTGTTTTGGGACAAACAAAGAAATCTATCTTGGGACAAATCTTGGATACATTTATCTGTATTTTTAACTTCATTTAGATTATGTATGTCAATAGTTGCTTTTACTAAATTACAGTATATGCTCGTTCATTAGTTGGATGGTTTATAAGCTGACCCCCCGATATGGTTAGGAAAAAATGGCAAAAACTGTATGACCCTTTCATAAGCCAACCCTATATTTCAGGGGTTGGCAAACTTTGGCTCCTGGCCCATCAGGGTAAGCCGCTGGCAGGTCGGGACATTTTGTTTACCTGGAGCGTTCACAGGCACGGAGCCCCCTCAGCTCCCAGTGGCCGCAGTTTTCCGCTCCCATTGGCTGGGAACAGCGAACCGTGGCCACAGGGAGCTGAGGGGCTCCATGCCTGCAGACACTCCAGGTAAACAAAATGTCAATGTATTAGATATTCAATTTAACAATTCATAGAGTTTAAAATCATCAGATTTTGGTGTAGACCCATTTATAAGCCGACCCCATGCTCTTTGAAGTGTCATTTTTTTTGCCAAAAATATTCGGCTTATGAACGAGTATATACGGTAAACATGCTTTAAAATATTGTAGCAATCCAAAGAATACTTGTGGTGATTTACTGCAAGGATCTGGTGCCTTAGAAACAGCTACTGTGAAATATCATCTGTATGATTTCTTCTGCAGATGTCTGGTTCATTGCACTTGTTTGTAAGGGAAAATATACATATTGTCCCTAAGATTTTGTCAAGACACATATTTAATACATTGCATATTCAACCTAGTGTCCTAAAATAGCATTGGTGGTCCACTGTCTTTTGGATTGTAAAGCTATTGAAAACTGTCTTCCAAAGTCCTAATAGGCTTATTAAACTTAATTAAATTAATTTAATTACATTAAACAAATTACTTTATAGTACAATATGAAAATTAATTTAACACATTTTGAGACCTTAAGATAGTACAAATGGTTGGAGTCAAATGGGAAAAACAATTTTTCCTTGACACCCTAGACTCTATTGCCTTTAAAAAAATAACTTTTAATAAAGTATCCAATTCCCAGATAGACAAAGTGGGTGAGGTAATATCGTTTATTAGACCAACTTCTGTTGGTGATGGAGACAAGCTTTTGAGCTTACACAGAGCACTTCTGGAGGTCTGGGAAACTTACTCAGAGTGTCACAGTTAAGTAAGTTTCCCAGACATGAAGAAAAGCTCTCAGTAGGCTCAAAAGCTTCTCTCTCTCACCAACAGAAGTTGGTCCAAAAGAGATTACCGTACTCACCTTGTCTCTCTAATATCCTGGACCAACACAGCTATTTTATGCATCTATTGTGCATATATAAATTGCGGCTCTTCACCCCAGAAACAGCTGCACATCAGTGTTGTAAGTAAAATCCATTAATATTGTAAATTCTAATAAGAGGACATTTCAACAACTTCCCTAACATTGGATACATAATAGTATTCATTTTCTGAGTGCTGTTATTTAGTATACTTCTTCCCTGTGTTTTTTAGTTTTATAGTCGACAGGTGCTCCATTTAGTATGTCTGATATTTGAACAGTAAAGCAAAGCTGAGCTGCAAAAGTCCCAGGTGAACTATGAATGAGTCTGTGACACAGTACTCACCCTCAGGAACTACATACATGTTTTTTTATTTAATAGTCCATTGTATTTATAAAATTAGTGATTATAATAAAATGTTTTCTCTGAAAGAAATATTAAAATGGAGCAATTAAGATGATAGGTAAGCAGCATCTGAGGCATTCTCGCGTCTTAAAATGGTAGGAATGTGAAGCTAGTCAAGTGATCTGGTGAGGTGAACATTCCTCTCTTGATATTATTTAAATGCTAATTAAAAAGAAAACAGATCTAAAACTTATACAGTATGATCCATACATATGCATAATCATAATTGATATAGCCCATTAATAAAATTAGGACTTTTGTTATTGTAATTCAAATTTAAATCTTGCAAAATAACCCTACACAAAAATCATTCAAGAGGACGATGTATGTATCACACAGACTTTTAAAAGCATGTCATACACATACTCCTAGAAATGATGGGAAACATTCCTTTATTTGGCACTCAGTGGCAACTCTTTGGTCGTGTGATATGAATTTACAATGCAAGTTTGTGGTAGTGGTTATGGTGGGATAGATGCATAGGAAGTTAGCCTATGTGTAACTTCACAAAGAGAAGAATTAATTGCCTTCAAAACATTTGAAGGATGTGAACACTAAGGATGGGCAAATGTATTTAGGGCATGGTAGGAGAAATAAGAAAAAAATTATGCTAGTTTGTGATCATAAGGATAGTTATCCTGTACTGGCAAAGGTCAGTGGATGGACTAGATGACCTAATCTTTCTCTTTTATTGCTAATCTTGGTGGGATCGATCTAAAGTTCATTGACTGCGCTGAGCTTTGGACCAGGCCTTCTAACTATGAATGCCATCTGATTTTTTGTTTTTTCTAACGTGGCCCACATGAAATGTCCAGGGCAGCACACAAACATGCCGTCAGTCTTTAGTTCAGGCACCAGTGAGGTTTTTTTGATTTTGAAGTCCTTCTGTATAAATCAGATATCATCTCACGCAATTGATTCCAACATTTATAAGTGGACAATTATTATTTTTAAGGACAAGTTACATCCAAGAAACCTGATTCCGGAGCTCTGTAAGCAGTTTTATCATTTAGGATGGGTCACAGGAACTGGTGGAGGAATCAGCTTGAAACATGGGTAAGTGGCGGTTTTGAAAGCGATAACTATACAGATGATGGGGTCAATTGAATAAGCAGTGAGTGCACTACAATTCATGAAGGATGGCTGAAATTCAGGAGTGAGGCATTAGACAAAGATATGTTGCAGAGATATCATTCTTGGTCTCTGAGGAGGAAGGAATACTTCTTGTATTCAGATAAATCCTGAAGACGTATTAATGGGAGATAATTTAGGCAGGTTGGGCAACAAGAAGACTTGCAGTAAACAATTTTTTGGTGTATATACAGTACTAAAAAGTATACAATTAGGGACCACTTTGCTATATAATTTTGCATGAAATTTACCATTGTCTATTCAGGTTGATAAGTTTGAAGTTAATAATGGATACAGAGCTCCTCGTAGTGGCCATTGAAAGAAAGGAACAGTAATCATAATTAAGGCTAAGTTTTAGTCACGGGTATTTTTAATAAAAGTCATGGACAGGCCACGGGCAGTAAACAAAAATTCATGGACCCGTGACCTGTCTATGACTTTTACTAAAAATACCCCTGACTAAAACTAGGGGGAGGACTCGGGGGGGAGGGTGCCTCGGGTGCTGGGGAGGGGGGCGCAGCCCAGGGAAGAGCTGCAAGTGCTGGGGGGGGCAAGTCATGGCCCGGGGGGCACTGGGGGTGCTGGGGCGGGGGGTGTGGGTGCTGGGGGGAGGCGTCGTGGCCTGTGGGGGGGGGCACAGATGCTGGGGGGGGGTTGGTGGGGCTGGGGCAGGCTTCCTACCCAGCTCCTGGGAAGCAGTGACCCCAGCTCCCTAGCTCTACGTGCTGCCTCCGCTCCGCCCCAAGCCCCAGTTCTGCAGCTCCCATTAGCTGGGAACCGTGGCCAATAGGAGTTGCTGCGACGGTGCCTGCGGGCAGAGGCACAAGTGGAGCTAGGAGCTCCCACCCCGCAGGTAAGCAGCGGCCCTGAGCCCCCACACACCCAAACTCCTGCTGCCGGGGGACAGGAGGGCCCTGAGACTGCCCCAGCAGCAGCCAGTGCGATTGACTCGGGGGCTGTCCAAGCTGCTCAGGTAGCTCCTGGGCCTGCCGCACAGGCTGCTGCAGAAAGTCACGAAATCCATGACTTCTGTGACAAATACAGAGCCTTAGTCATAATTACACCACAGATGCATTGTTAGTCCAAGATAAATATGATCTGAAGTCACAAAGTAGTGAAACACTGAGTACCCCTCACCTCACCACATGCATGCAACTACGTTGCTGTTCAAGCATCTGATCTGAAGTAGAGGACATTGATTTTAAAAGTGTGAGATTAAGCATCTCAAAAGACTGCTATATTTTTTACAGAGTATAATGGTGTATTAGTCTGAGCACAGTTAGAGCACATTTAGAACTGTCCTTACTTCTGAGGTGTGTGCTGACATTGACTACCTTTGTTGCCTTGGCCAGATTATTTAACCTCTCTGCCTCATTTTCTGTCTGAGACAAGGTGGGTGAGGTAATACCTTTTATTGGACCAGTTTCTATTGGTGAGAGAAACAAACTTTCATCATTGTTACTCGCTGGTGGAATCTAATTTAAAATAATTGCACTAGTTTGCATATAGCACAGTATATGGAAAATTGTTCTATTACTCTTAGTCAACTGTCCTACATTTCAAATACTGTATTCTATTGTCAGCTCTTCATTAAACATTTAATTTTAAAACAAGACATTTTTCTTTTCGAAAGGAGGTACGTAGCAATCAAATAGTAATTGCTTAACATTCTACTTTCTTAGTTATCTTGCTCATAGAATGGCACCAAGTATCAGTGAATTAAATTCATTACCTATTTGCAGTATTAATGTATTAATACTAATCCATTAAAACCACTTACTTTTTTATCGCAGATATCCTGTGTTTTGTCAAGATAAGTATACTATCTTGAAGGTTATATCTTATTCAAAGGACTCTGTCTACTCCATAAATATGAACTCCATATTTTCCTTAGGAAACTAATACAGTCTTTGTCCTGAAATTGTTGGAAATGTATCTGTAGATTTACTAATTGTTCACTAGGTGTCTCTATACTATAGATTTTAAAATAAGGCCTTTGAAGATGAATCGTGATTACAAATATTATCTGATATTTTATTTCCTTTTTATGGCCTTTACTGAAAATATTTCACATCCTATTTTTAAATAATTTTAATTTATGTAAAGTTGTTGAAATTCTTCATTCACATAAGCCTTGCAAGCTTTAGATATTTCCACTTGAACATAAATTGTTCAATTTATTGAATTGTTCAATGTTTTCTTCTGTGTGAATTAAATATATTTATTCATATATTAAAACATATATAATACAATTTAGTGGTTACCACATAAATAAGTGTATTTCCCAGTAACTAAAGGTGTTGACAAACACTAATTGCTAATTGAAATTAAGCTATAAATATAGGTTTGGCACTGTTTTTTTTCTTGCATCACTCAGTGTCTACTTGCAATTTCCCTTCTGTTTCACTTTGATTCTAACTAATGTGGGGTGTGGGTTTTTGTTTTTTTCCATCAGTGATACAAATATACTTAGTTAAATCTGTAGGCAGGTTGAAAGGGCTATTTATATCTTGGATATTCTCAGAGCTTCCAACTGCTCTAGTAAGATCAGTGTCACACATTGAAAACCATCTGTATGTGAATGTGTGCTGGGAGGACAAGTGCGGTTGCTCATCATGTGCTGTGTAAGTTAATTCTTTATCAATAAAGGGTACAGTACTAAAATGGCTCTAGCAAATTAGACAATTTGAAGAATATATTATCTCATACATGGAGCTAAATTCTATATCTTTTCCTAGAGATGAAATCTACATTGCGCCATCAGGAGTCCAAAAGGAAAGAATTCAAGTATGTAAAACTTTTATTTTTTACCTCAGAACTCATCCTTGAAAAGGAACAAAATTACTTGTAGTGAGCTGTTTATTCTGAATGTTCTTTCAAAGCAGTTTTGGGTTTTTTTTCTTGTTGTGAAGTCTGAAACACCTTATTATTACTGACTACCTTCCTGAGACCACTGATGATTTCTCCTAGTATTATGTGATCTCAGAGCAGCAATTCAGTACTTGTTCAGTGGCATATGTAGGTTACTCCTTTTGAGTTTTCTTGTCCTAAATTAGTACTGACCATGAGATCTGAAATCTCCTTCATCCCCAGATTTGTTCTGGAACAGCCCAACATTCTGCTAGTTTGCTACTGTTTTAGTTAACAATGTATACATGCAATTGGGTAACTGTGTGTTAAAGCTTCTGTTCTAAATATTTTTATTAGGGCTTTCGATTAATCGCATTTAACTCACGTGATTAACTCAAAAATTAATAGTGATTAAAAAATTAATTGCAGTTTTAATTGCACTGTTAATCAATAGAATACCAATTGAAATTTAGTAAATATTTTGGATTTTTTTCTACATATTTATATATATTGTATTCTGTGTTGTAACTGAAATCAATGTGTATTATTTTTTGTAACAAATATTTGCACTGTAAAATTTAGAAACAGAAGAAATAGTATTTTTCAATTCACCTTGTACACATACCATAATGCAATTTCTTTGTCATGAAAGTGCAACTTACAAAGGAAGATTTTTTTTTTGTTACATAACTGCACTCAAAAACAAAATAATATAAAACTTCAGAGCCTACAAATCCACCCAGTCCTACTTCTTGTTCAGCCAATTGCTAAGACAAACAAGTTTGTGTACATTTACAGGAAATAATGCTGCCCTCTTCTTATTTACAATGTCACCAGAAAGTGAAAACATTTTGTAGCTGCCATTGCAAGCTATTTATGTGCTAGATATTCTAAATATTCGTATGCCCCTTCATGCTTCTGCTACCATTCCAGAGGACATGCTTCCATGCTGATGACACTAATTTAAAAAAATAATTTGTTAATTAAATTTGTGACTGAATTCCTTGGGGGAGAATTGTATGCCCCCAGCTCTGTTTTACCTGCATTCTGCCATATATTTCATGTTATAGCTGTCTCAGATGATGACCCAGCACACATTTTTCATGTTCAGAACACTTTCACTAGAGATTTCACAAAACGCAAAGAAGGTACCAATGTAAGATTTCTAAAGATAAATACAGCAGGCGACCCAAGGCTTAAGAATCTGAAGTGTCTTCCAAACTCTGAGAGGGTTGAGGTGTGGGGCATGCTTTCAGATGTCTTAAAAGAGCAACACTCTGATTCGGAAACTACAGAACCCAAAACACCAAAAAAGAAAATCAACTTTCTGCTGGTGGCATCTGACTCAGATGATAAAAATGAACATGCGTCGGTCCACACTGCTTTGGATTATTATTGATCAGAACCCGTCATCAGCATGGACTCATGTCCCCTGGAATGGTGGCTGAAGCATGAAGGGACATATGAATCTTTAGCGCAGCTGGCATGTAAATATCTTGCGACACCGGCTACAGCAGTGCCAAGAGAATGCCTGTTCTCACTTTCAGGTGACGTACACAAGAAACAGGCAGCATATCTCCTGCAAATATAAACAAACTTGTCTGAGTGATTGGCTGAACAAGAAGTAGGACTGAGTGGACTTGCAGGCTCTAAAATTTTACACTGATTTTTTTTAACATAATTCTACATTTGTAAGTTCAACTTTCATGATAAAGAGATCACACTACAGTTACTTGTATTAGCTGAATTGAAAAATACATTTTTTTGTTTTTTTACAGTGCAAATACTTGTAATCAAAAATAAATATACAGTGAGCACTGTACACTTTGTGTTCTGTGCCTTTCATAATGACAGGTTTCAGAGTAGCAGCTGTGTTAGTCTGTATCCGCAAAAAGAACAGGAGTACATGTGGCACCTTAGAGACTAACGAATTTATTTGAGCATAAGCTTTCATGGGCTACATCCCACTTCATCGGATGTATCTGTATCTGCATGCATCCAATGAAGTGGGCTGTAGCCCATGAAAGCTTATGCTCAAATAAATTCGTTAGTCTCTAAGGTGCCACAAGTACTCCTGTTCTTTTTGTATTCTGTGTTGTAATTAAATATATTTGAAAATGTAAAAAACATCCAAAAATATTAAAATAAATGGTATTCTCTTATTGTTTAACTGTGTGATTAATCACAATTTTTTTAATCGTGTGATTAAATTGCTATATTTAATTGCTTGACAGCCCTAATTTGTATTTGTTTGTATGTAAATCTTTCTTTCTCTAGGGCTGCTCTGTAGACAGATAGGATCTCCCCAGATCAAGATGACCTTAGTCCAGTGGTGGCCCATGGACCGAATGCAGCTCACCAGGGTAATCTAATTGCAGGCCGCCATTCCCAGCCAATGGGAGTTGTGGGAAGCGGTAGGCCGCAGGGACATGCTTGCTGCTGCTTCCCGCAGCTCCTACTGTCCGGGAACGGCAAACTGCAGCCACTGGGAGTTGTGAGGGGCTGTGCCTGCGGGCGGTCAATGTCAGATAAATGTCTTGCAGCCCACAATCAGATTACCCTGATGGGCCACAGGTTGCCCACCACTGCCTGAGTCTATCTCAGTTCCTCTCCCTTAAGAATAAAAACAGAAGAACTGCTGGAGATGAATAGTAAATACTGCCAGCTGATTTATGATGCTAGGGACTCCTCTGAAACAGAAACGTATGTGGAGTAAGAATCACTACTCCACATCTCCATCTGAGATAATACAATAAAGGATGATAGGAATCCTCTTCCTGATTGAGACTTGGGTTTCCACATAATGATCATTAAATGTATTTGCAGAAGAAAAGAGAGGGGGAAAGATATATTCTGGCATGATGCATAATTGATTTTAAATAAAAAAATCTTTGTGCTTAATCTCATGGAGTAATTGTTTAAGAACAGTTTATTAATGCAAAAATACCATTTATGTAAAGCTGCCAAAAGCAAGCCTGTTTTCTAGGTATCTCCCCAGAAGAAAAGTAAATCTATTTTGGGGAAGAGTGTCCCAGTTTAAGCAGTTCTACCTCTCTCACAGCCCGAAGATATGTTTGTTTGTGACATAGAAGAACGGGACATCAGCAGCCCTCCACCACACAAGAAACTAAAGAAAAGCCAATGCACGCCTCTCTTTATGAATGCTTACACCATGAGAGGTATGCAATAAATGAATTTGAGTCAGACAATAATAAATCAATATAAATCAGTTCATGAAATGGAAACTCCTAAGTCATAAGTGTAGCGTCACTGGAATTTAATATTGCCTTAATTGGAAAATACTGTTGTAGCTAAATTTGTAGACTCATGGCCTTGCAGAAGTTTCATACCAATAGATTTTAGGCCATATTACAATCTTTTGCAGTTGTAAAGGTTAGCAATTGTAATAGCTAGTACAGTGGTGTAAGAAATGTAAAGCTATTAAGATTCCAAATTATTGACAGAACATGTATTTACTTTACAATTATAAATATTTTGAAAAACAAAACTTTTCCCTTTTCTCTAATTACAGTACAGGCCAAGTCATGAGTTTAGGATTCTATTTCTCTTGCATCTGTTGATATCAGAAATGCCAGAAATAGTACAGCGAGTGCAACTCTCACAATTGTTTGCTACATTAAGTGGAAGCAGCATGCCCCACATCAGTACTTTGAGAGAAACAAACCCACATGGGATCTAGTAATAGGCATGACATTTCATGCCTGACTGCAGTAAACTTGGATTAGAGGCCCTGTTTGTCTGTCTACTATTTCAATCCAATTCATCCTAATGTGAAAAAGACAATTTAATCTCTTTATCTAATGCCTCTGGTCCCATTTAGAAATATATATTAATCTAACACTTATGCACTTTCTACACATTTTTATCAGTTTAATTTAATGGAATTTGATTTTAGCAGCAGTTGAAGGTTTTATGCAATTGTATGAGATTTGTGTCTTTTGTCCTCCTTCCTGCCCCCCTTCTCGCCCCCCCCCCCCCCAAAAAAAAAAGATTTTAGGAGTCTATTCTTGTTTTCATGTAAAGGAAACTTGCACATGGAGAGCCTTTGCATATCCAAAGGAAAACTTGCAATTTTCAGCAACATTGCAGGTTATACCTTGTGATTCCTGTGCTTGACCTTTCCACCACACCACAATATAAAAATAAAATGATTGAAAGTGATGTCAGGGAACCAATATGCTCCAGAGCAGGGGTGAAAGTAACTCCGGACAGTTACTGGTATGGGGCCGGGGCGGAATCTCGGGCAGAAGTAGGGTGACCAGGTGTCCTGATTTTATAGGGACAGTCCTGATTTTTGGGTTTTTTTCTTATATAGGCTCCTATTACCCCCCCCCCCCCCCATCCCAATTTTTCACACTTGCTGTCTGGTTGCTCTAGGCGAAAGGGGCGGGGATGGGGGTCAGCATCCCCCTGCCAGCCCTTCCAGGCCACCTGGCCCGCGCTGCCCAGGACTCCCGTGGCAATTTAAAGGGCCCGGGGCTCCGTACGCTGCTGCCATGGTAGCAGCAGCAGCAGCATCCGGAGCCCCGGGCCCTTTTAAATCGCTGGCCACAGTGCAGCTGCTCCCTTTGACCTCCC
Organism: Mauremys reevesii; assembly: GCF_016161935.1. NCBI lineage: Eukaryota > Metazoa > Chordata > Testudines > Geoemydidae > Mauremys > Mauremys reevesii. Next base: position 80,737,822 of record NC_052626.1, read on the forward strand.
TCCCCTGCCTGTCAGCAGCCGAATGGGGGACAAAAGGGGCAGAGATGTTAAAGCAATGCTGGGTCCTTTGCCATGGCAGCACTTTAACGTTGTTGCACCCCCCTCGTTGGCCCTGCCAGGGGGGCGCAGCAACACTAAAACGCTGCCGCAGCAGCTCTTTAATGTCCCTGCCCCTTTTTTCCTCCCCTGTCAGCGGCCCTGCTGCTACAGACCCTACATACCATACGGGCCGGTGCGGGTTCTTACCAGTACTCCGTACTGGCCCATACCAGCTCGCTTTCACCCCTGCTCCAGAGAGAAATAGCTGTACATCAAAGAAACTCTCCTTCTCTTCTGAGTTCTTTCAGTCTTCTTTGCACTCTTCTGCCACAAATAAGTCAAATTTTTAATTCTTTAGAACCTCAGCGCACTTTGGTGATGTAATTAAAATGTTTCAGTCATATCAGCAGATGGAAATGTAAAATAGATCCGTGAGGGAAAGGTTTGCCTGGAAGTTGCACTAAAACCATCCACTGACACCCTAAAGATAGCTCTCACTGTTCTTTGTAGATTACAGAATACTTCCTATTAACATACCTTTTGGTTGCTCTAAAGAACTAACTATGTTCCTTGTCTAGTCCATTAGCAAGGATGTTCAGCTGAAGGGTTGAAATTTATTTTCACATGTCAGTTTATCTTAATGGAAGGTAGGGAGTCACATTTCAATATGAAATACAGAGGCATCCCTTTTCCTTCTCCTTCTAGGAGCTGGAGCTGTGATCCATACTCATTCAAAAGCTGCTGTCATGGCTACCCTTCTCTATCCAGGAAGTGAGTTTAGAATTACCCATCAGGAAATGATAAAAGGAATCAAGAAATGCACTTCAGGAGGGTATTACAGGTAGATTCCCATTTACAAGACTAATCCGGCATACACTGTTTCTGCTAAATGTCGTCTTCAAAAATGTCAGTGTCTTTTGTGGTGTCAGCATTCAAGTGAGCAATATTTGTAATTAAGTCAGAGGAATGTTCACTAAGGGGCTGATTTAAATAAAACTCACCATGCTTTTCTTGGAGCAAAGCTAAAATCCAGTTGAGGAACATTAAACTGATTAGAGAAGAACAGTATTTTCCAGTGTTATGAATTTTCCTTGCATTTCAATTTTCTGCTTTTATTGTGAATTTGAGTGACTCTGTGTACTAACAAAAGATGAGAGGCTGCCGTTTTTTAATACTGATGCCAGATATGGTGAAAAGATAGCAGTCCCAGTTTCCAGCATGCTGTCTCGGGGTGACCCTAACCTGATGAAAAGAAAACACCCTATGGCTAGGGTTAAAAAGTAACAAGATTTTGTGTGGTGGTTCTCACAAAGCATTGAGTTGGGACTAGCACACTCATTTCAGATAGTGTGACAACAAGATGAGAAATTATGGGGTGTTAAAGGTATACACCTCTGCACTTTCTTGGTGTTAATTTTGTAACTAACATTTTTCCCAAAAACTTTTGTGAAGGCAGAAATGCATTGAGGTATTTGCATTTTTAATGTATGGCAAAGGCACCTGATAGCACTGGATAGGCACTTTTTATCTTGAATTTTGTATAAAAATTAATCCTTTTTTGGATCCAATTTTCAGGGGGTGTTTCTGGGTGGTGTTTTCTGGTGGTTGTTCAGGTAAATATTAAGGATGGGATTTTCAAAATATTTATCATTGGCCTAAATCTGATCTCACTGAAGTCAGCAGAAATTTTACCTTTGACTTAGTGGAAGCAGAGTCTGATTAAACAGTTTTGAAAATCCCCAACCCTCAATTATCTCAGGAAATCTTTAAAAAAAGAGTAGCATGAGCCTGGTCTCTCTCAATTTTTCTCTCAATAATAAAATAATACTTGACATGTGCAATCCATCATTTATCTAAGAATCTTTGTAGAGCTTAATTCTCACAAACAACCTTGTGAAGCTGGTAAGTGGTTTTATAGAATCACACAGCCAGTGGCAGAGCTGGGACTAGAACCTAGGAGATGTTGCTCCCAGTCATCTGTTCTAACTACTAGCCAACGCTTCAGCTCTTCTTTTAATTTCTAGGCTGTATGTGACTAGTAGGTGAGCTCACAAACATCACTACAGTTGTTTCATTCATTAGACTGTAGAGTGCTTTGGGATGCCTTCAGCATGAAAGACTGTATAGAACCAGATTTTCTCTCTTTCTATAAATAAACACATCAAATACTAGATTTACTACTTTCAGCATTGCTTCATATCTATAATGTAGCTCCATCTTTTTTGAAGATGTTCTCCCACCATCTACTCAAAAAATACCTGTATGATCTTGATGGTGAATCTGGATTTGAACTAGAGATTTATTATATCTATTTAAACAAGTTTCAGCAAATATTAATTAATGTTCAAACAATGCCAAATATCCTAGTCTCTCTTTGCTACACACTATTGTGCAAGTTCCACTGAACAGCATGCAGCATCTTGCCTATAGTGCAGTGGTTCTCAAACTATTGTTTGCAGATTGCATGAATCCCACTGAGGACTCTGTCACAACAGAGAAACATCTTTAATTAGTCAAGCACTGACACTTCTTTCTACCTGTATCCTTGGGCAGGACTCTGTCAGGGTTTCCAAAGTCTTTTTTAGGCCAACCAAATCTAGACATTTTAATCCTGAGTGGCCGCTTCATATCTTTCTTTATTAAGTGTTTTTTTTTTTTTTAATAAATTCAGCCATGATCAAGTTAGTAGATGTTGCCAGTATCGGAGGGGTAACCAACACAGAAGAGGACAGACCAAAACTGCTAAGTGACTCAGACTGATGAAAGTAGTAAGGGCAGGCAATGAAAGGAGATTTAGTGCTGAGAAAAGTAAATTTCTAAATCTGAGGAGAGAGAATAAACAGCAGATACAAAATAATGATATGTAGGCAAGCAGTTACACAAAGTGCATTAAAATATTTTTATTTTCTTTTGTCCTGAATACTGTTCAAGTATTCCCAGCGTAGTGTAACCCAGCACTATAGCTTTCATAGGGAAGGTGGTTGTATCAGGTTTTGAACTAGAAGTGTCCTTGAGAGGATATAACATCGCATTGTTCACAAGATGAAAGAGTTTGAGAATCACTGTTAAAGATGTTATCAAATCCTCTGCAAATAATGAAGGGATTCCTCAATTGGGGAAAGCTTAGGACAATGGCTCTTAGATGTGGAAAAGAACTGCTATATCATCCATGCCATGTAAGAGCAGGAACAGAGTAATCTCCTGATAGAGAACACTTCAGAACGCATTAGTTTCTAATTGCAATAATACTTCATTTTCTATTTAGATATGATGATAAGTTAGTGGTCCCCATTGTTGAGAACACACCAGAGGAGAAGGATCTCAAGGAACGAATGGCACATGCAATGGATGAATACCCAGACTCTTGTGCTGTATTGGTCAGACGTCATGGAGTTTACGTATGGGGAGAAACATGGGAAAAAGCCAAAACCATGTAAGTGCAATTTAAAGGTCATATCTGTTGCCATAGTAGCCCTGATATATTAATGGAGGTAGAATCACTGCATATGCATCCCAGCCACAGTTGATAGTTCCCTCTCTTGGCTCACACCACCAGTGCCAATTGTCCCAGTCTACGGGGTTCCTGACAACTTCTTTTCATGTGGGAAGGGCCCTCCCCATATACACATCAGCTTCCAGGGAAGATCTCCAAGTTGCTTACATGGGCCCCTAGCAGTACCCTCCTCAACAGCCTCAGCCTACAGAGTCACACATGATGGACTGTTTTAAATAATATTTTTTTTCCCATAAATGGGAGTCATTTCCCCACCTGCCAGTGGAGAGCTGTGCAGCACAAAGCCTGGGCACCACAGAGGCCTGGCTAACCCTCCCCCACCAGAGACTTTAATGTGGAGGTGGAGTGACTATTGCAATAAAGTGATAACAAATGTGAAAAATCAGGATGGGGGTGGGGAATAATAGACACTTATATAAGAAAAAGCCCCAATATCAGGACTTTCCCTATAAAATCGGGACATCTGGTCACCCTAGATAGCGGGAGTGTGCTGGTGCCTGACCACTGTGCTATCAATGCTCAGTGTATAGAAGAAAAATGTTCACTTTTTAAACATATGCAACTTCCTAAAGATGTGACCCAACTCCATATTTCTCCTGTTCTGTTTTTACTGAAGGTGCGAATGTTATGATTACCTGTTTGATATCGCAGTACAGATGAAGCAGCATGGACTAGATCCTGCAAAACATCCAGCTGAAGAAAACGGGATTGTATAAACTACTACAACACGGTTCTGTACCCCCACCCACCCAAAATTGCAGTGCAAAAAGTGGAAATGTATTTGCCAACCTTTCAAGCGTTTATAACTCAGCGCCCTTCTACTGCATCTAGTAGTCTGCTTTGTCTGTCAAAAGGTGAATTATAGCTTAAGTGTTTAATAACAGCAAGTGGAGGAAACATAGCCCCCAATCCTGCAAGCTGATCTGTGCGAACAGACCCTTATGACCAGGTCTACAGGATCAGGGCCATGCATAGCAATTCTGCTTCAGGGCTGGGTTTTTTCCCTTCAGTAGCAATTGTTGAATGCCATTTGATTAATTTCAATGGGCATGGTGGGTCACTTGTGTACCTTGGACAGAAAAACTACAGTGGATTTGGCTCCCTGTTGCCAAAGAATCAGTGTTTAATAGTAGCTGAAACTGTCTTAAAATTAAATGTCTCATAAAATGTAACTATCAGATTATCATTTTTGTAGCTGTTTAAATATATAAAAACATTAAATCAGTCTCTGAATGTTTTAAGCAGAATAAAGGAATTCAGAGCAGAAACCTTAACTCCACCTCAGTGTGCCTGACTTTGATAGAGCAGCATATAATACACATAGGGTAACCGTACACAGTCAGTTGTGCCTCCTATCTCTCTCTCAGGAATCAGGGCCTGCAGCAGAGGTAGTCTGGAGGGGCCAGCAGGCTGGCTCTTAAGCCAGCAGCAGCTTACTGGCTGTTCAGTGCTCATTCCCACTGTTGTGCCTGCTCTTACGTTACTGCCTTGCACCCAGCCTTGTCTCTGTCTTACCCCTGCCTTGAACCTGCTTGCCTGCTACCCTGTTTGCTCCAGTTCTTGATCTCTGGCTTGATCTTTGGCTCCGGCTTCTAACTCCTGGCTTGACCATCAGCTCTGGTATTTAGCTCCTGACCCGTGGCTCTGGCTTCTGATTACTGACTCTGGCTTGACCCGTGGCTATGGTATCCAGTTCCTGCCCTCTGGCTTGAGCCTTAGCTCTGGTATCTAGCTCCTGACCCTTGGCTTCAGCTTCTGATTACTGACTTCAGCCTTGATCCACAGGTTTGGGTGTTCCTAATCCACCACGCAACTCTCAGATTCTGCTGCACATGGCCCAAGCCAGAAGAGGGCGTTATTCCACTCATTTGACAGCTGGATTCTACTAGTTATTCTTGACTGTGAGCTGGTTTGGAAGGAAAGGAGGGAGAGGTTTTTAAAAAAAAAAAAATTGCTGTGGATGAATATCTTCCAAAAATCACTTTTGATTTTCTCACTGCAATTCTAAGTTTCTGAAATGCTCCACCTGCCAATGAAAAAAAAAATTAAACTACTTTTTTTTTGCTCTTACAACTTTCTCTTTATAACGTCACAATCATGTACATTTTTTTTTATTATTATTTTGTAGAGTGGTGGGTTTGGTGTGGAAAACCTTAGGTGGTGCTGCAAATAAGTATTGAGCACAAATACACACTGATAAATTATAGTAAAAGATTGTAACTTTTTAATTTTCTTCTGCAACTTCTCTCTGTATTGAAATGATTTTTATTTATTAATTATTATTTTTGCCATCATAATTGCCTGCACTTGCTCTCTCAAAAGAGGGTTTTGGTTTGGTCAGACTTGGACATTTATTTTTGAAAGTCAATAAAAAGGGTAATGAAGATGTAGAGATGATGTGGGCAACAGTTCAGTCTCTATCTTCTGTTAAGTATATACTGGAAAAAGATACTAGGCACCATTATCGATGAAGGATTAATATATTTTAATTGTGATGTCTCTTTTATATTGTGAGATACTGCATTTTTTCTAGATCTGCTTCTAAATATTTAGCTGTGTGCTGGATTGTGGATCATAATTTCTGCAGGACTAATGACCCATGGTGGTTCTGTTAATAGTTGTCTGTTGCCGCCCAAGTAGAAAATTTCATTATCAGTTGACAAAATCTACACCACTGGGCTTGATACTTTTTTTAAAAAATTGCAGAATTCAAAAATTCAATATGAAGCCTGAAGCACCAGTTGAACTATTAATTTGTTCCTAAGTGGTGTTAATCTTTTTTTTTTTTTTTTTTTTTTTTTAAATCAAGCCTGTAACTGATCACCTTAGAATCCTCTGCTAACTTAGATTCTCTTCTGAACTAAGAAAAAGCTAACAATTCTATAGTTTGCCTGTGTGAATGAGTTACTACAAGACTGATATTCTGTCTTAATTTTTCCTTCACAAAGGAATTCACTTTCAATAAGATCTTGTTAAAGACCATTAGTGTTTTAAAACAGCTTGATAAATGTCCTTATGACCACAGTTAACCACGGTAAAATTTCATCAAATGTCATGATTCAGGATATATACAATGCCATGAGGGTCAAAAAGTACATTATTCACTGAAATACAGTATTCCATAATAGTGCATTTTAGTATCTTCTTCCACTATATTGGGGAATGGCCAGTGTTGGAAGCAAGGTATCAGTTTGGATGGACTAATGGTCTGATCAGATAGAGTAATTATGTTTCTATGAATACTCTTTAAATCAAGAGCTACAGTATATAGAAATAAATTTTACTTTGTTCTATGAAAAAGATCAGTTGACTCTTTATTTTATTTTTATGTATGCCATAATGTCGACAGTCAGACTTGCCTTTTAGGGTGAGGAGAAATTCTCTCCCTTTTTTGTCTCTTGTGACCTTCTGCAGTTGTTCTCCCATGCCTACTTAGAAACAAATTGTGGTGAGCTAAACTTGTCCTACAAATATGATGTTCTGTCTTGATCGACATTGGACTTTGTGATGTGACCAAAGGTCTGCGAATAGGCATGTTTAGTTAGGAATGACTTAATTGCAGGGAACATACCCACTATACATTTTGTAGGAAAATATACTGTTCTCTCCTTGGAAGAATTGAAGTACTTTCAACAGGAAGTAGTTAATCTTTCATCCCTTCAAATTCTCCTATCCTGCCCCTCCTTGAATAAGTTCCTTGAAAGAACTGCAGCCCTGGTGAATGTTTAGATGGACCCCGTCTGTCTCTGCGAGATGGAGTCTAAAGCCATGTCTAAACTACCACTTATGTCGGCAACATTTACGTCACTCAGGGGTGTTAAAAAATACCTTTGAGCAACATAAGTTTTGCCAGCATAAGTAGCAATGTGCACAGTGCTATGTTGGCAAGAGAGCTTCTCCCGCTGTCATAAGTACTGTCACTCATTGAGGTGGTTTTATTGTGTTGACAGGAGAGCTCTCTCCTGTTGATATAGAGCGGCTACACTGTAAGCTCGGTAGTGTAGAAATGGCCTAAAATGACCTCACACAAACTTCTACAGCAAAATTCACCGAGGAAAGCCTCAGTTTTGTTTTTCATTTCCCGCTTTCTACAAGTGACCAAATTTGGCTGTTCTTGGATACCTTACACTATTTAGGAAATACAGCTATTGCACCGAGTCTGAGTTATCGCAGGTTCTTAATTATTTCTGTTTCCCCTATAATTCACCCTCTACTTTAAGAAAACAAACTTCTGCTGGTAATGAAGTTCCCTTTCCCTGCTTCATTTTATCAAAGTGCCACTTTTCTTTTTCACTGATGATGGATTTCATATTTTCTCCCCAAATATGACTGAAAAGCTAAATGAGCTATTTCCTGCTTGACTTCTTCTATTGTTTTTGGACCCCTATTTCCTTTTCAGTTACTTGTCTTTTGTGGCTTAGACTTCATTATTGCTGTTGTATGCCCATGTTGTATTAGCATATCTACTGAACTTCATGTAGCATCTGTATTTTCTTGGCTAATTTTTTTCATCACTAGATGTATTTCTCAGTACTAGACATTTGGGTTTGGTGGTGAGCATTCACTGCAGTCAGAGTGATGATCTGTGGGTTGCAGCAGGGACTGACAATAAGAACTCGTGTCCGTCTGACTCACTGTGTGATTTTTGGCCTGTCATGTAATCTTTCTGCTCTAATCATGCTCTGCTCCTGTTGTAGAGCTAATTAATGGCTGTAAAGAGTGTCAAGATGCTATATATGTGAAAGACATTAAGCAGCTTCTGTGTTCCTTAGTGCTGTTATCACCCTCAGAGATATGCTAGCAAACAGATTCATTGCTGATGTTTCAATCCAAGTACAGGTAGTTTCTGTTTAAAATCTGATAGCTGATGGTGACCTCTGATACCATCTCTAAACTGCACCATCTCTTCAAAAGTTAATTCCTGTTAGTATTGAGTTAATTAAAAAAGGTTTTCAAGACTAACATTTACAATCATAGTGGAACATAATTATATTATTGTACAGTACTGATGTTTAAAACAAATACAAAAAAGCTTCACCAGCTTCTTGTTATATTGCTCCATTAGTACTGCAGTGACTGACTAGACTAGAGGGTACAAGGACAAGCATTTTTCTTGCTATCTTCTTCAAGATTTGTATGTTAATAACCAATAAATATTTGATCTGCTTTGACCTTTTTTTAACAGAGGTGTAAAGACTGCCCCTATAAAATTTCAGTGAGAACATAACTCCCCATATGAATTTGTTCTCTTTCAATACATGCTTCCTCCACCCCCAGCTGTATTTTGTAACTGGCTGGAAGCTGAAGCTAGACAAATTTAGACTGGAAATAAGGTATAAATGTTTAACAGTGAAGGTAACTAATCACTGGAACAATTTTTCAAGGGTCATGGCATATTCTCCATCACTGGCAATTAAATCAAGATTGGATTTTTTTTATAGACATGCTCAGTTCAACGGGAACTATTGTATGGAAGTTTCATGGCCTGTTGTACAGGTCAGACTAAATGATCACAATGGTCCCTTCTAGCCTTTGAGCTCCATGTGCTCTCATTGTATTCTGAAGTCCAGCTCAGAGATTTTCTTCATAATAATTCATAGAATAGTTAGTCCTAATAGAACAGCAGTTATCACCCTTTTTCTAGTCAGGACTGTGTTAGGTCTCTAAATACCTTTTGAGGATCTGGACCTAAGGCACTAAGCCAGCTAAGCATTATAAAAACTATTGCCCTATGTCTACTGTACTTGTTTGACTAAAGTATTTTGTACATTTGCAGCAGGTGTTTGATCACCTTCACAGTTCTAACTGATGATCTGAGTTTAGTATCACCAGCTCATGTTATGTACAAAATGCTAACCTACCTATTACTGGTGGATCATGTAAACTACTAATTATAAATGCAAATCAGATGTTACTTCATACTGGTTAGTTTTTCAACAACCATCCCATTTGGTTTTTAGAAGGCAGAAGTTTGCAATATGCAAAAACTTGCAATATTAAATGGTATGCCTTAATCTACATTAGCTTCATAATTATTTACCATAAGTACTCTATTATGCTAATTGATCTTGCATTACATTTCCTCTGACACTTCAACCTTCGTTTTAAAAAGTCAAAAGCTAAAAAGACAGAAGGAGCACTATAGGTTTCCTATCCTGTTACCAATTTTCCCTTTCTCTGAAATCCTTACGTGTTTGCTTTTTGGCAGCTTCTGTCAAATGAATTGGTTTTGATTCTCTTCCTGTGGAAAATCACATCACCAAGAAAACACTACTGCATTTGCCACCGATAGCAGTCTCAACGGAGGGGCTAGCTGTTAAACTGGCATGAAGACTGAATCAGCCTGCAGGTGTTACCTCCATGCCAGCATTGAGGCTCACTCACTTTGGTAATGGGAGAGAACAGTATGGGGAAGTGGGCACTGATGCTGTACCCTAATAAATAGAGGATTCTGTCTCCAGTACTGTCCATCGAACACTAATCCACTTCCAAAAATTTTTTATTAAGTAATACAGTGGTCCCTGTTTGTTCCACAGGCTGGGAATGTTTAGTTTTCTGCCATTGTTTTGCTTCCACACACACCCTCTCCCCCCCCCCCCCCACACACCCACTGCTATATTCCCCAGTTTCTTTCAACCAGAGAAATTTACCTGACTTGATTATATAAAAAGGGAGTGTGTACCAGCCAAGCAAGCTACCTTAACTTATTCAAAGTAAATGCCCTCACTTGTCCCTCCATTGGTGGGGGGGGGAAGCATCTGTGGATAAGTGACTGCCCTTTTAGCACTATTTGAATTTAGTAATATACAATCTTGCTTTTTAACACTTCCTTATCCAAATTGTTGCATTAAGAGGCCAAATTCAAATTTGATGTAAAGAACTTTACATTTTACAAATTAGTGGGTAAAGAAAGTTAGCAGTCCTACTACTTCAGCACCTAAACTCAATGTGGCTAGCAGTGGTTGGGAAGGAATCATTCCTTCCTCTGGAGTAATGTTAGACAATTGACTACCTATGCTCTACAGGGAGAGGGATATGAAGAGATGTTTTTTCCTGTGCCCAAGGCAGAATATCAGACCAACTAGATCAGGGGTTCTCAGACTTTTGTACTGCTGACCTCTTTCACACAGCAAGCCTCTGAGTACAACCCCTCTTATGCATTAAAAACACTTTTTTATATATTTAACACCATTATAAATGCTGGAGGCAAAGCAGGGTTTGGGGTGGAGGCTGACAGCTCGTGACCCCCCTCCCCCATGTAATAACCTTGCAATCCCCTTGAGGGGTCCTGACCCCCAGTTTGAGAACCCCTGAACTAGACTAACCCTGTATACAAATATAGTCTGTGGAGCTGTGATGGATTTTTGTAACAAAACCTAAAATAAGTAATTTAGTTCTGGATTGTTTTGCCAATTAAACTGAAACTGCAAAGCATTCTGAAAAGATGAAAGTAACTTCAGCTGGGTTTTAGAGTTTTGAGGTTTGTTCAAAACAAAACCAGGAATACCATTTGAATGAATCGTGATTTGAACTGTCGTGAGTTTTTCCATGTCTCTTGTGTCAATTCTTTTGCTTCTGCTAGAGCACAATCAGAAGGAATAGTGATCAGATGTTGTAAAATACAAAAAGCAGAATGGGAAAATGTGTCTAGATATGAAGCAATGATGAATGACTTTGTTTCAGATTGGTCAGACAGCAATTACAAAGACCCATTGTTTTCCTTAACTATAAGAGATCATGCTACAATCCAAGCAAGTTTCTCACAGCTGGCACATATAAAATTACAGACTTTAATCTTCAGAAACCAGTTCTACAAGAACTTAAACGTATAGCATAAGTTCTGTCTTCTCTAAGTATCCCTCAAACCAACAGAATATTATCATTAGCAAAAATCAGGTAATTAGAAATGGAGTTCACTTGTGGTTGGGAGGAAAGAATGGGTTATAGAGTTAAAGCACCAAACTGGAAGTCTGGGTTCTATTGCTGAGGTATGTCTTTAGGCAGGTCACTTTGGGTCACAGATTTAACAGAGTTTGAAAGAGTTGGGTGCTTAAATCTCACTGAAATCTAATAAGAACATAAGAACGGCCATACTGGGTCAGACCAAAGGTCCTTCAAGCCTAGTATCCTGTCCTCTGACAGTGGCCAATGGCAGGTGCCCCAAAGGGAATGAACAGACAGGTTATCATTATGTGATCCATGCTCTGTCACCCAGTCCCAGCTTCTGGCAAACAGAGGTTAGGGACACCATTCCTGCCCATCCTGGCTAATAGCCATTGATGGACCTATCTTCCATGAATCTATCTAGCTCCCTTTTGAACCCCGTTACAGTATCGGCCTTCACAACACCCTCTGGCAAGGAGTTCCAGAGGTTGACAGTGCATTGTGTGAAAAAAAATACTTTCTTGTGTTTGTTTTAAACCTGCTTCATATTAATTTCATTTGGTGGCCCCTTGTTCTTGTATTATGAGAAGGAGTAAATAACACTTCCTTATTTACTTTCTCTATACCACTCATGATTTTATAGACCTCTATCATATCCCCCCTTAGTTGCCTCTTTTCCAAGCTGAAAAGTCCCAGTTTTATTAATCTCTCCTCATATGGAAGCTGTTCTATACCCCTAATCATTTTTGTTGCCCTTTTCTGTACCTTCTCCAATTCCAAAATATCTTTTTTGAGATGGGGAGATCACATCTGCACGCAGTTTTCAAGGTGTGGGCGTGCCATGGATTTATATAGAGGCAATATGATATTTTCTGTCTTATCTATCCCTTTCTTGATGATTCCCAACATTCTGTTAGCTTTTTTGACTGCTGCTGCACATTGAGTGGATGATTTCAGAGAACTATCCACAATGACTCCAAGATCTCATTCTTGAGTGGTAACTGCTAATTTAGACCCCATCATTGTATATGTATAGGCAGGATTATGTTTTCCAATGTGCATTACTTTGCATTTATCAACATTAAATTTAATCTGCCATTTTGTTGCCCCATCACCCAGTTTTGTGAGATCCTTTTGTAGTTCTTCACAGTCTACCTGGGACTTAACTATCTTGAGTAGTTCTGTAGGATCTACAAAGTTTGCCACTTCACTGTTTACCCCTTTTTCCAGATCATTTATGAATATGTTAAATCAGAGCTAGCTACTTCCTTAGGCTCCTCTGAAATTCCTAGCCTTTATCTCTATGTGCCTCACTTCTGTAAAATAAGGATTTTAGAACGATGGCTTCCGGCAAATCCCAGGCTGATATCAAATGTTTAAACTGTATTTAAAAAGAAAAAAGAAAGAAAGAAACTCATGCATAAAACATTTAGTTGTCTAACAGCAAAGGTTGCCTCCCACAAATATACTTGACACAAAATCAAGAAAATGAAAAGCTAAGCTTTACTTCTCCCCCCACAGATACACATCTTACCACAACTAGCCTATACCACAGGCCATCCGTCACAGCCTTAACTCAGCCCCCAGAGGGCTGACAGCCCAAATTCACATTTCTCCAAATTGCTCCCTCCAAACACCCTAGATTATCCCCAATCCACCCTTTTGTACGGCTCTGGGAAATTCTACCCTTGCAACGTGTTTGTATGTGTGTGTGAGTAATCCACAACCAAATGATTGCCCTGCTTATTACACAGATTCTTGTGTTTATTTTTTCATTAGAATTTGTCTTTCTTCTGTTCTCTTCTCTATTTTAACCCTGTTTTGCTATTGGATTTATTTTCTCTCTGATCCTTGTTTCACACTTTCTCCAAATGGAATGTGAACTGAATTATGGTTGATAGTTGCTGAACTTTCAAACCTGGGTGTGCCAGAGTTGGTCAGTAACATTTCTCCCTTCTGTGAGTTATTATTTATTGGATCATGCCCTCTTATTTGGTTGGTTGAAAACTGTCGGCATTTTAATGATTAAAATTCCTTCTTTGCATTAGATACCCAATTGAGGGTTTAGCAAGCAAAGGTCCCGTTGGTTGCATGAGAGTATGCATAGATCTAAGACTAATTTCCTGTTAGTGAGTCACTAACATTAAAGAATTATTTGCATAATCACAGACTGGGGAAATCTTGGGAAAACCCAAGAGATCAGTTTGATGCCAGGACAAAGCCAAAGCCAAGCCCAAGGTGTAATTTCTTTAAACATATGAAAATGTTGTCCGTATCCACTACCTCTACCCCAAACTACCCAACAGTCTGTTCGGCAGCAACAGGTTCCAACTTCTCCTGGTTAAGTCATTATTTACAGCAATTTTTAAAAGAGTTATTTTAAGTTCAACTTTAAGGTGAGTGCAATTTAATTTACACAATAAAATTCAATCATTCTGGTACATTACTTACCTCACAGGTTGGAATTCAAGCTACAGCATTTTGTCGGGTCATAGTTTTATTTTGTGCCTTAATGCTGAGGTTATGATAACTTTTGAAACCCCTATCGCCCCTTGAAAATTAAGAATTCTAGTATACATCTAAGAGAGAGCTAGCCAAAAACAATGAGATTTCACAATGCAGGTAGGTGTATTTTCCTTGGTTTGTATGTAAATAAAGGAGCGTCAATGTAGGAATGTAATAGAAGAGCCTCGAGAAAGTACACTAGCAATTAACAATGAGTTCACTTAAATCCTTGTAAATTGTTTTATAATTAGTCATTGCTGTACTACAATGAACTCCATTTTAAATCAAATTGCATTCTTTAATTCAAGGAGCTCATTTGCAAAAAGAAAGTGTTCACTGCGGTATGGTGCCCCAAACTTATTCCACACCCAGAGCCATCTCTGGGGGGGTGCGGGTCCCAGGGCAGAAGTGATGAATCCGCCACTTCTGGGACCAACCGCACCGGCCAATCGCACCAGCCTGCGGGGGCCCCCAAAGCCTGAGGCCTGGAGCGGTTGCCCCAAGTCGCTGTACCCAAGGGATGGCTCTGTATGAGGTTAGAGATTTACTGCTGGGAATCTGTGGATCTCCAAGAAGGATGTACAATAGTGCCCCACCCTGGATAGGGATTCTGTCAAATAGTGCCCAGTTTTCAAAGAAGCAACTAAGTAAAAAAAGAGCCCTCATGCTAAACTAGAGAGATTAACATTAACACAAACAGAAAACCAACGTGATTTATAATATAAAAAAATGTAGGAGGGAAGGGAGAGGGAAAACAGTTCAATGATTTACTGAAGCTCTGAGCCAGAATGAAAAGAGAATAATATAAGAAACCAAAGTGAGGGAAGAGAAAAACATTAAGACAACAAGCAATTTATTTCAGCATGTTCAAGGGAAGAAAGGGGATATAGGTGCTGGTTCTAGGGTTGCTACGCACCCCCTGGCTTGTAGTGGTTTCCATCATATAAAGGGTTTACAGTTGGGGTTCTCAGCACCCTCCCCCCCACACACACACACACTACACCAATTGTTCCAGCACCTTCCTTGAGATGAGGCCCAGGATCTCACCCTTGGGGTGGAATTCACTCCCATGCAGAGGGCACTAGGCCAGCACCAGTATTTGCACTGCTTATGATCCACCAAAGCTCTGTTTAGAGGTTTTAAAAACTGAAGGGCTTGACTTGGTTTTCTGCAAAGGGGTGAATGCACCCTTTAGGCACTGTAGTCATTTACCTTGGCAAATCCTTCATTTTTCAAATTAGTAACCTCAGTACACACTCCCTGAAATTTGCATGGATAATTCCTTTCCCATGAAGGGTGGGTGTTGCGGTAGAAACATTTCCAAAGGTTTCTCCACAACCATTTAATATTGAAAAGAGCACCGTGCTCGTCACTGTTAAGGCTCAGTAGTAGATTGAAATGTCATCTTTGTGCTTCAATATGGGATAATAATTCCCTCCAATTTTCCATTAATAATGGAGGCCTATCATCAGCTGATATTAACAGAATGCCAGGTGTGGTGAACTCCTTGCAAACAGTGTTGTTACTGATCACCATGAGTGCTCCACTCCATCAGTTTCCAAGGAGCAATTTCACTGCAGCTTTATCTTGAAATGAGCCTAGAGCAGAGGTTTTCAACCTTTTTTCATTTGCAGACCCCTAAAAAAATTTGCATGAAGGTGCAGATCCCTTTGGAAATTCAACCTGTAATCCGTGGAGCCCTATCATAGAAGTCTGAGACTAAAAACTGACTGAACAGAATTTAACTATAAATGTTGCACATGCTTGGCATGGAATTTGATGCAGCATGAGAAAGGGCGCTAAACTGTGGGCTTCTATAGTAACGACAATACTTCTGGGTTTTGACCTGTAGGTGTGGGTATTCACAACTTTTGTTTGATCAGAAAAATGGAATGCCTTTTCTGGCACCTGAAACTTTATTTTCATAGTCACCTTTCATGGAAACCTTAGATGTAGTCTGTAGATCTGACCCCAGGGTCGGTGGACCACAGGTTGAAAACCACTGGCCTAGAAAATGCCAACAGGGGGAGGGATAGCTCAGTGGTTTGAGCACTCACCTGCTAAACCCAGCGTTGTGAGTTCAATTCTTGAGGGGGCCACTTAGGGATCTGGGGCAAAAAATCAGTACTTAGTCCTGCTAGTGAAGGCAGGGAGCTGGAGTCAATGTCCCTTCCAGTTCTAGGAGATAGGTATATCTTTATTTATTTATAACAGAGCTGATATCAAATGCAAGCATCATTACAAACAACTTAAGCCTCGTTTACACAGGAAATCTTTTTCAGTATAAACTAAGGTGTGGATTTAAAGTAATATCAATTTACAGGTATAACCCCACCAATGTAATGCTCTCTTTCAGTTTTGATTATGTCACTTGGAAAAGCTAATCTAAAAAACACTTCTAAAAAGGACAGGCCCAACAAAGAAAGTAACAGAACGCCACTAGCCATCACCTTCAGCCCCAAACTAAAACCTCTCCAGCACATCATCAAGGATCTACAACCTATCCTGAAGGACAATCCATCACTCTCACAGATCTTGGGAGACAGACCAGTCCGTGCTTACAGACAGCCCCCCAACCTGAAGCAAATACCAGCAACCACACACCCCACAACAAAAACACTAACCCAGGAACCTTGCAACAAAGCCCATTGCCAACTCTGTCCACATATCTATTCATGGGACGCTATCATAGGACCTGATCACATCAGCCACACTATCAGAGGCTCGTTCACCTGCACATCTACCAATGTGATATATGCCATCATGTGCCAGCAATGCCCCTCTGCTATGTACATTGGCCAAACTGGACAGTCTCTATGTAAAAGAATAAATGGACACAAATCAGACATTAAGAATTATAACATTCAAAAACCAGTCAGAGAACACTTCAATCTCCCTGGCAACTCGATTACAGACCTAAAAGTCACAATATTACAACAAAAAAACTTCAAAAACAGACTCCAATGAGAAACTGCTGAATTGGAATTAATTTGCAAATTGGACACCATTAAATTAGGCTTAAATAAAGACTGGGAGTGGATGGGCCATTACACAAAGCATGCTTATTTCCCCCCTCCCCCCAGTTCCTCACATCTTGTCAATTGCTGGAAATGGGCCGTTTTCATTACCACTACAAACAGTTCTTTTTCTCTCCTGCTCATAATAGCTCACCTTAACTGATCATTCTCCTTACAGTATGTATGATAACACCCATTGTTTCATGTTCTCTGTGTATATATATATATATATATATATCTTCCTACTGTATTTTCCACTGCATGCATCCGATGAAGTGGGCTGTAGCCCACAAAAGCTTATGCTCAAATAAATTTGTTAGTCTCTAAGGTGCCACAGGTACTCTTACATTGGAATAAGAGTGTCTATAGAGAGGAATATACCTGTATAACTGGCAAATCTCTCCCATCTAGACAAGGCCTTAAACCCGTTCCCAACTGAATTAAGGCCATGGCTACACTTGCAAATTTGCAGCGCTGCAGCAGGGTGTGAAAACACACCCTCTCCAGCGCTGCAAATTGCGGCGCTGCAAAGCGCCAGTGTGGTCAAAGCCCCAGCGCTGGGAGCGCGGCTCCCAGCGCTGTACGTTATTCCCCACAGGGAGGTGGAGTACGGACAGCGCTGGGAGAGCTCTCTCCCAGTGCTGGCGCTTTGACTACACTTAGTGCTTCAAAGCGCTGCCGCGGCAGCGCTGCCATGGTAGCGCTTTGAAGTGCAAGTATAGCCATAGCCTCAGTTAAACTGGTAAAAGCCACTGATACTGAAATGAGAGACTCCACACTGGGATTTGCCCAGGTTTAACTGTATCATCTTAAATTCATACCTCAGTTTATACTGGTGCCACACTTCTATGTAAATAAAGCTTAAATTCAAGATGATAATTAAAGGTCTGATTAGACTGGGACCCAATTATCCCAGCCCACATCTAAACATGGCTGTTAACATCTGCTGGTAGTAGAGCTGGTCAATATTAATTAAAAACTCAATTTAAAATGAAAAAATGGCCTTATTTTTAAACCAAACGTTCACATAAAGCTATTAGGTTTTTTAAATGTTTGTGTTTTTTTAATCAAACCTGACCAGTTAAAATATGGGGATTATGAAGAAAATTTAAATTTTGAAATTTTAGTGTTTTGTTTTTTCCCTTTCTCTTCTTCTTTTCTATTTTCCTTTTTGTCACTCAATGAAAAAGAGTGTATGATGTCTAGGGTGTTTTGCAAATCATTAACTACAATTAATCAGAAGGGAGAAGGAATGAAGGAAAGATTAGTTGAACTCTATCTTTGGATGTAAGTCAGATTCCATCATTCTCCATCCTCCTCCTCCTCCTCTTGGGCATCCATCCAGGTCTGAATACTCCCAGCCTTGCAGGGTCTTGTTAGCATTTTAAGGTTTTTTAACATCCATTCTTCCACCAACAACAAAACCCAGAGGTTATAAATGTTATAACATTCTTTAGCTCATACCAAGTGCCAAGGGTATTTAAGCCCAGCTTTTCAGCATAGGTCCATTGTAGTTAGGGTGTTACAAGTCCATAGCTGTAAGAGAATGTCACTGGGCTGCAAACCTGGCTTTTTCTTTATCAAGAGAAAGGTTGTCCTGGAGTATGAGAGAGAAACTCAGGAAATAAAGTAGGAGATGAAAAATATGTAGGATCATTCTATGGAGTTTGGGGGAAATATGCTTCATAAATGGCCAATTGTTTATGCTTGCACAGTTTAAGGTATATTGTGAACTTTGCTCTGGAACTATATCATGATGGTACTCAGTTCTAAGAAGGGTCACACAAGATGGTTTTGACAATCTAAATTCTGAACGTTAGCTGGGTGCCCTTATTAACCCTTAGGAGGAAAAAATTCTCTCTCAGCTATCTCCCTTTGGTTTCTTCACATGTGTTTGACTGGGCTGGCACATGTCTTATCTACTGGTCCACAGTTCTGAGACTAAACTCTCCAGGAAAAGCTTCAAGGCCCTGAGTTGAGGGTTGACTCACCTCATCCCTGCACCAGTGCTTGAGTGGAGTGACCCTCAGTTCGCAGCATAAGACATACTGATTCTGTTCTGCTTTTCTCTGATGTTTTTATTGTTATATTATGAAATAAGTATAACATTGTTACTAACATTTGTGGAAGCTGTAATAGTGCCATAGCATGGGCTTTAATGTATGTTGTTTAACTTTGTCCAGCACAATTGGGACATCAGTGAATTACGAGGTTATTGGAAGACAGCACGGAAGCATTTAATGTGTTAACTTGTGTTAACTCATATAATTACTGTCATTGCTAATGGAATTACTGTGTGGTTACCACAAAATAGTTTTTGTTATTTCACAGTAACCATGCAATTAACTTTTGTGGCCAGTGTTATTTTAAAAGACAGGTATGTTACTCAGCTCTCTTGTCTGAGTTATGTAACACTGGTTTTCTGTAGTTCATGTAATGCTGTGTATCCTGGGAACATTGCCACCGATTCAGGCAGACAAGGAGGCATCCTACATAGAAGTCTCTGCAAAGACATAAGGAATAATGGGCATGGAGAAGAAACTTCTCTTACCTGTGGAGGAGATGTGTGACAAAGAGAAGCAGCGAGGAGAAAAGGAAAGAAGAAAAGAGCTTTTGGGAGAGAGGAGCAGAGGAGACAGGCATACAAAATGACAAGAACAAGCGAGAGGATGGTCTTGTGATTAAGGCACTAAACGGGGACTCTGAAAATTAGGTTTTGATTCCCAGGTCTGCCGCACTGTCCCTGTGTGATTTAGGGCAAGTTATTTAATTTCTATGGGCCTGGGTTACCCATCTGTAAAACTAGGATAATACGTACTTTCTCCCATGCTTTTGAGATTGTGCCTGGCACAATGGGGCTGTGATCTCAGTTGGGGTCCTCTAGCTGCTATTGCATTACAAATAATAAGTATAACGAAGACAGAGAAAAAGATAAAGAAAATTTGGAAAGGAAGAAAGTAATGGATGGGGGAAAGAAAAGGAAAAAAATAATTAAAAAGGAGAAACCACGAACCTACTGCAATAGTCAAAATGTGACAAAGCAGCAAGGAGAAAATGTACCAGGGAACTGAGACAGGTACAAAAAAGGAAAACATCAGAAAGAAATTTTGGGTAAAGGGACTAAGAACAGAGAGTACTTAAGAGACAAGACCAGAAAAGGTTAGAAAAATATTTACTTTCTACATGGCTGATAACAGAAAAGGTCCTGTCTGTATTGTAATACAGTGGTGCCCTGTGGCAGGCCAACATTATGCCATCTATTTACCCTGGCAAGAAGAACAAGCTCCCTTTCCTCTGAAGTTTGTTGTATTTCTCTTGTGCAGACCTCAAAGATCCTGGGCCCTCCAGAGCTCAATCAGAACTCTATGGTACAGTGATCCTCAAAGAAGAGAATATCTGGGAGTGAACCAAGAATGCACGTATGCAAATGCAATGGGGAGATCAGGGAATGGGCTGTGGTTTAGTGAGTTCACCCCTTATGAAAGTCTCTGGGTGACAGCCTTGAAAACTGGAGTCCAACTTTATCCACAGGACCAGGTATAATATGCATAATTACACTGCTTGCTTCTTCTCATGCAACCAATCAATGTGCCTTTATCCTGACCTGGATGCATGAGAGAGTATTCCCCTTCACCATGCCCACTGTTTCCTTGTACTCCTCCCTGACACTCATAAAGGTACCAGTTGTGATGGGTTGACCCTTGTCTGTTAGCGATAACTGGATTACGACATCAGACACTAATAATGTCAGTGACTAACAATTGACCTGGGTCAAGCGACAGATAAAAATTAGTCTTATGTATCTTTTTAGACACACAGCAAGCCTGACACTGCTCTCGGACTCAGGAGCGACTACAGATACTTTGGAGTAAAGCTAGTGTAAGTAAAATAAGAATCAGGCTGAGAATTTTTATTTTTTTCATACAAAAAGACAGCAGCATTCACATTTTGTAGATCAGCAAATTAAAAAAATCTGTTTATGAACAGTCCACCTTTTTTCAGTATGAGTTCATTACTTTGTGGACATGGTAGCTAAATTTTCAAAAATGACTTTTAATTCTTGCATGCAGAATTGCACATGCTCCAGTTTGCATGTTCAGTGCCCCTGTTTGCGCATGCAAAACGTCCCTTTTGCAGCAATCACATGTGCAAAATGCATGTGTGTATGAAAAACTAGTGTCAAGGTTGCTGCAAAAATGTGATCCTGTGTGGCGCTTTATGTGATATTGTACCTGAAGAAAGAGGGACAGATTCAGCCCTTGTGAGTGCAGCTGGCCCAGAGAGTCCAGATTTAGTACAAGTTCCTTTGTGAAAACAACTAATGTAAATAGTCTTATAAACTGAGAAAATAGCTGCACAAGGTGTACAAAATTCTCCACAGAAGCCAAGTGGATAAACAAATTATTCCACAATTGGCTTTAGGGCTAGCCACACCCACACTGCACACAATAATATCTTTTATGTTTTGCATGAAAGAATATATTGCAAAGGAATCGTGGTACAAAGTTTCAATAAAGAATTACCAAGTAATAATTAACTCAACATGTCATTTATTATGACTAGACATTGGGGTAAGGACTGTTTCTTTTTATGCTTCTAACAGAATGTACTCAGTTTAGAACAGGAATGACCAGTTGCACGGAGATTCTGAAAGACACAATGTTCTCATCGTGGCTTAGTGATGCACAGCATATTCATTTATTTGTGCTGGTTTTGACCTATCTGTTGATAGGTCATAGGAAGGGCGACATGCTGGAAATTGTGTCAGAGTGGGGTTAGTGCACACGATTCACCTCTGAAGACGTGATCAATTCTTCTTTAGGTTAAACCAATAAGGAGCTTCATCCTACTTCTTTTGTAAGGTACTTTTGCCCCGAGCATGAAAGAGACTGTTGACGGATTTAGTCTAAGCTTGAGCGAACCAGGTTTTTGTAGGGCAGGACTGAAATGTATTGTGGGAAGTTTGTGTTGTCCTGGGATCCAGCCAGTTTCCGGCAACATTCATGACCAATAAACCCACCCAAAATGTGTGGAAATGAATGAACAGATGTGTTATGTGTAGTCAAGGAGCATCTTACAAATGAGGCACTTGTCTGTTTTAACCCCCTTTCCTGGCAGATTTTTTCAGTGACAAATAGGATTAGTTTGAACCCAAAAAGTCCCCTAAATCTGTTAGCTCTCTCCCAGGCTACTGGGCAGGATTTGTCTGATGGCTAATTTCCAATGTGGAAATATGAACCTAGGTTTGTGCAAAGGATATTCCTGGGGGAATTCTGCATGACTCTGCATGTGCAGAATTCATGTTCCCCACAGATTTCTTTGCTTCCCCCCAGAAAAATAAATTCTGATAGAGAAGGAAAGGGAAGCCACAAAAGCAGTCACGTGCCCTCCCCAGCAGAGCAAGTGCATCATTTCAGGTTCCTGGAGCAGACGACAGAGAGGGTGGGGAACACCTCAGCCAGGGGCTCCTACCTTGCGCCGGGCTCAGCTGCTAGTCCCAGCGGGGCAGGGGGCTGAAGAGGAAGGGACATCCTCTTCCCTGCAATGAGCGACTGTGGCTTGGGCCAGATCAGACCCAACCCCAGGAACCTCCCTTGGTACCACACCGCCCCTGTGCTTTCTTCCCCCCTCACTCCTTAGCTGTGTGGGGATGGATCACTGTATGGGGAGCTGCTCCCCTGTCCACTTAACCCCTGTGCATCCAGACCCCTGCATACCCAGATCTGACCCATCCTTACTCCCCACACACACACACAAACTCCCCACCCAGTCCCCTGCACCTGAATCCCTATCCCACCAGGCCTGTCCTCCGGCATCTGGAAACCTGCTCCTGCACCCAGACTAGCCACCGCTGAACTCCTCTGCACTCTAACCCCAACCCCAAAAAGCCTGCCCCGACTCCTGGACCACCCCAATGAGCCCCCTGCAGTGAGACACCCCACCCCACTGAGCCACAACCACCTGCCCCTGGACACCCACCCCACCAAGCCTCAATCTCCTAGCACCCAGGACCCCCCTCTAAACTCTCACACCCAGACTCCCCCTGCTGAGCCCCACTCCCACACACCCTAACCCACCCTGCTGAGCCCCAACCACCTTCACCTGGACCCCCCTGAAGAGTCCCATTCCCCCTGCAACTGGAACCCCTCAAAGAGCTCCTGTGCATCCAAATCCCCACACCCAAACTCCCCACTGAGACACCCGCACCCAAATTGCCCCAGAACCCTCTCACCTCACACCTAGATCCCCCCACACTAAGTCCCTCCACACTTAAGTCCTGCTGGGTTTAGCCTGCTTGCCGCACACCTGGATTGGGGGCCAGGGCTGGGCATGTGTGCAAGACTCTGTCCCTCTTGTTTGCTATCTCGGTGCGCCTGGTGTGGAGGGCTAGGGCCCCAGGGTGTTCCTGTGGCAGGCCCGGCATTTGTGCTGTGTCAGGGTTGGGTGCAGCCTCACCGCTGAGTCCATATCCCAGGGTGATCTCCCACCTCTGTGCAGCCAGTGACCTGTGTTCCCCACGCCATGCTGGAACTCAAACTCATTTCTGCTACTTGCTTCCTCTGTAGTTATATGAAAGTCACTTACTATTTCAGCCTTCCTTTCACCATCTGCAAAGTGGGGATAATAATACTAATTATTATTTATTCACTAATTATGATTTATTACTTGCATTACAGTAGCTCCTAGAGACCCCAATCAAGGATCAGGGCCCAATTTTGCTAGGTGAGTTGCAGACAAGTAACAAAGACAATCCCTTCATCAGAGCTCTCACAATCTACACATCAGACAGGATGCAAAAGATGGATGAAAGAGACAGGGATAAGAGTGGATTGGGAGGACGGGATAATTATAAAGCCAACAAAGTTCACTCATAGTTCACTACTTGCCTAACCAGTGGTTTCTACGAGTCACAGTGAAGATGATAACATGTCAGCTTTGCGAAGTTTGACAGGGAGATTTTTCCCATGCATAGGGAATGGCCTGAGGTTTTTATTTATCACCTGTCACTGGGTGGAGAAACCCATCTGCGTAGGAGATTGGACTAGATCAGGGATTCTCAAACTGGGGACTGTGACCCCTCTGGGGGTCATGAGGTTATTATATGGAGGTCGCGAGCTGTCAGCCTCTACCCCATACCCACCTTCGCCTCCAGCATTTAATAATGTTAAATATAGAAAAATGTGTTTTTAATTTATAAGGGGAGGTCGCTTATAAAGAGGGTTGCTGTGTGAAAAGGGTCACCAGTGCAAAAGTTTGAGAACCACTGGACTAGATCAGTGGTTTTCAACCAGTGATCCATGGACCCCTTGGGGTTCACAGGCTATGTCTAAGATTTCCAACGGGGCCTGCACCTCTATTCAAAATTTTTAGGAAGTCAATAAATACAAAAAACATTGAAAACCACTGGACTAGATGACCATCCCTTACTTCAATAAATTAATTGTCAGAATATAGTATGAGAGATGGTTTTGCAAAGTGGCTCCAGACAAGTTAACATCTATAAACCTGGCAGCAGCTATAATTTTCATCTCCAGTCTGTAAATATGATTTAGTCAGGTATAGCCTAGTTTTGCTATTTATCCTGAAATTGACTTTTCTTCAGCATAGCTGACAGCTAAGAAACATGAAGTTATGTTGAAAAATTATGCCCATTATATAGCCACAAAGGAAGAAAAATAGATTTGATGTAGCATGCTCATTTATTGCTTTACAAGGCATTTTTAAATAGCAATGGGTGCATGCATGGGTGCTTCATACTTCACAAAACCTCAAATCTCTTTCACCCAGACCCCACATTTTGGATTTCACAAGATAGATATTTTACATGGTTACTCAGGATTTTGTAACACTTTATTATTTGTGTCAGGTGTCATCTCTGTTTAATTTAAATGGAATTAAATGAATTAATTTAAAGGAAATAACTGATAAGAATATGATGATCCAATCATTGTAAAAAGTTATGTGTGGAATAAACTTTTAACATACAGGAAATTAAAACCGAAACCTTTATTTGTATTTTAAACTCCAGACCAATTAAGATCTATGCAGAGTTCTTAGCATCTTTGACATAAATTTAGAAACACAATTAAAAGGTTACAAAATTAATCAACAGCCATTCTCCTTCTTCCTTCCAACAACAACATCTCATATCAATCAGCAGTTATCCCCAGTAAGGATTACGTCTCACCTCAAACTACATTTGCTATTAAACAATAGTTTTAAATTGCCTGGCATATATAGGTATCCCTTTGGTCTTTAGGAAGAAGCCATAACTCACGTAACTAATATCTTTCATAAGGGAGTATTAATTTCTTATTATATGATAATACAGTATTATATTTGGACAAGTCACTTCTGACATTTTTTATTGCTCTGAAATTATTTGAATGCACGTTTGGAAAATGGACTGAAAGATCTCACACACACACACCACTCTGATTGTTTGGAGAGCAGACTGATTAATAATGCAAATAAATGCTAAAATAATTTCTACTTGGTAGTAAAAACCATTTTCAAAGGTCAGTAGAGATGAGGAATGCAGAATAAAATACAGATTAATCAGAGTAAGATTAGATGTTGATATACAAGCAGATTAAGCATCCAGTCCTGTAAATAATTACTATTGTGCATATCTTTGCTCCTGTATATAGTTCTATTTATTCCCCCCCACCCCGTGCTTCTTATCGTCAGTGGAAGCTGCATATGCTCAGAGAACCAGGTGACTTTATTTAGGTGGATAAATATGGATGTCCTTTTGAGCTCCGGGTCATGGGCGGGCGCTAGCTCGCTCACTGCTAAAAGCCCCTCCTCCAACCAAGTTCGGGGGACAACAAAAGCAATAGCTAAATATGGATGTAGGAGTGTGGCAGGGTACTGCTAGGGAGACCTTAATCAGCTTCTGCCACTCCAGTCCCAATCAGGGGGATTTGATGGGGCTGGGTAGATAGCCTGCTGCTTGCCTGGTAACTGACCATACCTGCCAGCCTTCTTAGCAGGAGCTATAAGGTTGGGAGGAAGTGAGAGCAGGCTGGGTGGGCAGAGACCAGGGTTCAGAATCACAGGGAGGTAGGAGCAGGGAGCCTCCTAGTCTGTTGCTGGCCAGGCCTGTGGTAGGCCAAGCTGTTGTAAAAAGCCTGTATATAGTTGGAAACTGGTGGTGGGGATGTGATCACAAATAAAGAGCACAGGTGTTGTACCAACCTGAAGCATCCCTAAGTCTCTGAGAATAGGGGGAGAAGGGCTGAACCAGCGGGGCATGGTTTGCACCCCATTACAAGGAGCCTTACTTTAGGCATTAAAAGTTGACCATAGTGTATAGTCACAGATTGGTACTATAAGTAAACTTGAGATTGGGGGTAAAATCCTGATCCAATGGAAGTCAATGGAGGTTTTGCTGTTGACTTCAGCGGGGCTAGGATTTCACCTTGGGGATTTAGGACCTGGTCCAAAAACTATTGAAGTCAGGGGAAAGACTCTTAGTGGCTGAACTGGGCTCTGAACCAAGCCTTTATGCATACAGCTTGGAAATGCCAAAAGATCTTGGAGTTTTTTTCATTAGTTATAAAATACATGAAAAATTGGAGGGGGAGGGATTAGTTAAACCAGATGTTTGCATCACAAATACTTTAGAAGGCACTACATTAAACAAACATCAGAGAGAACTTTTGGGAGTCACACTATCAGTTGCAGGAACTTGCCTATGAAGACACTTGGCAGAGAAAGCTATACATTTGGTGTCAGATTGGATTAAGGGTGGGAATAGTGTATCGTGTTAGGATTATTGCTTATTAGCTTGGAGAACGCCCAAGACACTTAAGATGTGGGAGCCATATATGAGCTTAAATTGGACATCATTTTATTTGTAAATAGGTTAGATTGTTTATCAAAGTGTTGTAAGAGCAATTCTTGGATAAGATTTTTATTTGATTCACCTATGAATTTTGTTTTATATTTCCTTTATTAATCATTTGTATTACAGTAGCACCTAGATGTAACTGGTTGAAAATGTTCATAAATTTTTTTATTGAAAATGGATTATCAACCAAAATGAACATTTGTGGCTTTGGTTAAAAAAATATATTTTCCAGTTAAAAACAAACATTCACGTACTCATTGTAGCAGGGTGCTGGTGCAAAGGCACCTAATTAGCCCCTGCTCAGCCAGCCCCAATCAGGGGAAATAGATTGGGGCTGAGGAGAAGTCTGGTGCCTGGCCTTTAGAACTGGCTGCACCTACAGGCCTGAGGGTTGAAGGGCTATAGAGGCTGGCTGGCAGCCGGAAGAAGGGGGAATGGCCAGGGGAAGGTCAGTCTCCAGGCTGAGGGCAGACTCTGTGTGGAAGAGGAGATTGTCAGGCCTGCAAGCATTGTATATAGTATATCACTGGTGGCGGGAGAAATGTGTAAATAAAGCCCCAGGTGCTGCAGAAGGAGAAGCCGCTCTGTGCTTTATTGGGGCAGCCAGTGGGCCCCAGGAAGAGGGGTGGGCAGAGGACCTGGTTACACTCATCTACAACCCTTTTTTTCCATGCAAGAAAGGGTAAAAAAGAGAGAAAGTGGGTATTTCCCATCAACACCTTTCAATATTTTTCAAATTTAAAATAAAATAAAATACCTTCTTTTTTTAATTGAAAAATGATATATGACTATTTTGGGGGAAAAATTCATTCTTCTCAGAATTTTCTCTTGGCCCTTTTTTAATCAGCATTAGCTGCAACTGAGATCGGGGTCCATTGTGCTAGGCGCTGACAGACAAAGTAAGAGACCTCCCCAAAGACTTTAAGATATAAAGGTGTGTGTCAGTTCAGAGAAACAGAAGAAAAATGTTTTAAACTAATTTTCACACTACTTCTAGGACAACAATGCAGAGAGGGACAAATCCTGTGATATGCTGAGCACCTAGTTCAGTGTAATGAGTGCCTTCAATTCCCATTAACTTCATTGGGAGCTAAGGCCACTCGGCATACTACAGGATCAGCCTTCATAGTATTTAATGAGAGCCAAATTGATCTTGAACTTTATAAAGTTTTAAAATCTGTTCTAAATCTAGAGAGTAGGATTTTCAATTTAAATCTGAATTCTCCCGTTGCTTTTTATCTAGGCCTCCTACTCAGACAACATGCACACATGTACAACCACCTCAACACTCACAGGTTTTGTTTTTAAATCACACCTCTCTCCCCCAAAGGCTCTTCGGAACACTCTGAGATCTCACAGATTTGAATATACTAGTTCTCACTACATGAAAATCATAAAAACTTATTTTATAAAACAAAACAAAGATCCACTGGGATGTGTTTCAGTCTAACTTTTAAGGCACATTTACACAGATGTATGAACAATTTCCTGTTTATAAACACTTCCATGTTTGCGGTGAGGATTTCTGAGCTGCAATGCATGTATCGTGTCATGGTTCAGCCGCTAAGTCATTCATGTTTCAAATGGCCAGCTCACCAGAGCTACCGGGTATGTTGGTAACATTTCAGTAATAACAGAGAGCAATTAAAACAGTTTAGGAATTTTAAGAGTTGACTATAAAACCTTTTACATTTAATTTTTTGAAGGGCAAAAGATCGAGGGCCAGATTCTGCAATCTTACTCATATGCAACATAACCTGGTTACATGAGTAGCCCTGTCAATATATCAAGTATCAGAGAGGTAGCCGTGTTAGCAGTAAAAGCAGCAAAGAGTCTTGTGGCACCTTATAGATGCACCGACAAAGTGGGTATTCACCAACGAAAGCTCATGCTCCAAAACGTCTGTTAGTCTATAAGGTGCCACAAGACTCTTTCCTGTCAATATAATGGAGCTATCACACAGTAAGATACTGCTCATTCTGAGTATGGCACAATTTATACTTAGCCCTTTTCATCTTCAGTGCAATTCACAAATAAATCAAGAATTCTTGCATCATTCATATGAGTGATGCAAATTTTATTCTCATTTTACAAACTGGTAATTTCAGGCAGAAACTGGTAAGTAACCTGCCCAACGCCATAAAGCCAGTGCCTGGGTCAGCATGGGAACTCAGAAGGGCATAGCTCCCAGTCCTGTAGTTAGACTGCACCTCTCCCCAAGGTGTCTCTTCTCAATGGACTAATACATCTAGTCACTCAGTTTATTGATTTACTCTGTCTTTCATTTAGATGTACAGTCTATTTGTCAACAAAATCCAAACACCCTTTTTTAACCAGCAGCAGTAAATGTAACTAGCATTTCATCAAGCAGTATGTGATGCTCAGGTCTATTCCAGGATAATTGATCCCAGAATGTATGTGTGTCTGATGGGGGACCATATTTCTCAAAGAAGTGGCTAAGGAAAATGCAGAGCTACTAGTGGCCATTTTGTTTCAGTGGAGGTGAGGTACTGGAGCATTGGAGTAGAGCTGATGTAATGACGCTATTTAAGCAAGGAGGACCAGCCTTCCCCGGTGTGTAGTTATCTCATGGGTGAATCTGAAGATTCCTGTATCCATAAACAGGCAAGAGTGGGAGAAAGGTATGGTAGAAAGCTGGTGCTGTGTACAGAATGACAGGTCTCTTTATAGAGATAAAGCGGTCAAGATAATATCTTTTATTGGACCAACTTCTGTTGCAGAGAGAGAGAGACAAGCTTTCAAGCTTACACAGAGCTCTTCTTCAGGTCCTGGCACTGACATGGCTACAACAACACTGCATATAACAAGTCTCTTTATAGATTGAATGAGCACCACACTTTGATTTGAGAAAAGATTAAAAGAACTAAATATGTATTGATTGACTCAGAATACCCAAGAAGGAGATGAACTATTTAGAATAGACCAAGGCAGTATTCAACTAGGAGTAATGGGGTAAAATGAGGCAAAGATAAGCAGTCTGAATATCAATTAAATTTCCTATGAACAGTGTGAGACTGAAATAATCTTCCCTAAGGGAAGCAGTGGAAGCATATCATTTGAATCACTGAAGACTAGACCAGACAAAGCACTAGGAAATACACTGCAGGAAATGATTCTGCAGTAGCAGAGGGTTGCAATGGATCTTTTCCATCTTGTCTTTCCGGCATTGCCACTACCTGTGGACTATATAAAAACTCAAAGCAACTGCTACTTTCAGTAAAAACTGAATTTTAACAACCCCCAACATTAGGCAGTTTGGTTTTTAAAAAGTGTTGTCCTTTCCCATTAAAACATAAACAGTGATAGATTCAGGATCATATTCTCCAGGTTAATGACACTTCCAATATAATATGCAATTACTCTTGTCCTAAATTAATTACCACACGCTAGACTGCTCAGAATACTTTGTGTAACAGCAGGAAGTCAGTCTGACCTTAATTATTCCCTGCAAATAATCCCTGAGTTGTGACTAAGTAGTGCCTTTTAAAATGTAATTATTACAGCATGAGAGCAACAGAAGTCATTGATTTATAATTGCTTGATTGTTTATACCCATTAAACCACAGCAGTGATAGGTTCGTCATGCATATGTGCACCAGCCTGGAAGCTGTTGAATAATGGCCAGGACGAGGGCTAGATCTCTAGAAGGAGGTTGGAATGAAACTATTTGTCATCGGGAAGGGGGAAGGAAATAGATATGGAGGGAAACAAATAATGGAACATAACATTCATGGTTATAAGCTTCAAGGGCAGGGATGGCCAAGCTGAGCCTGAGAAGGAGCCAGAATTTACCAATGTACATTGCCAAAGAGCCACAGTAATATATCAGCAACCCCCCCATCATCTCCCCCCCCACTCCCAGTACCTCCCGCCCACTGGCAACCCCACCGATCAGCACCTCTCCCTCCCTCCCCGCACCTCCCGATCAGCTGTTTCGTGGCATGCAGGAGGCTCTGGGGGGAGGGGGAGGAACGAGGGCATGGCAGGCTCAGGGGAGGGGGCAGGGGTGGAGTGGGGGCAGGGCCTGTGGCAGAGCCAGGGGTTGAGCAGTGAGCACCCCCCGGCCAATTGGAAAGTTGGCGCCTGTAGCTCCAGCCCCAGAGTCGGTGCCTATAGAAGGAGCTGCATATTAACTTCTGAAGAGCCACATGTGGTTCCGGAGCCACAGGCTGGCCACCGCTGCTCCACAGACAACCAGAGGGCGTTTTGATAGTACTAGGCAGATTATGGCACAGAGGATCAGACTGCATAATGAATGAAGGGCAGGTACAACAGTGTGGGTGGTAAGGCCCCTGAGAACTATAAATTATCCATCACAAACTCATGCAGATCTCTCACTGAAAGACAGCATGCCTGAGAAATCAAGTCATTCCAATGAATAACTCAGGCCTGCTCTCTTCTCCTGAATCCACCACTACACAAACTCAGAAGGGACCAAGACCACCTGCAAAGACAATAAATGCCATTGCAGCAGGGGCAAGAAGAACTTGAACCACCTGTGGCATTAAATCATACAAGATGGAGATGGAAGTATCTTTTAAGGCCTTCTCCGTTCTCCTGCCAACGCAGGCTTCTCAGAAAGGGTGAAGTTAGTCAAAGAAATTATATTTAAAAAACAAACAGGACATGATTTATTTTTAAGATATAGTACCCCACAATCTAACAAAGAGACAGCCCCTCCCCCAAGGAATTTACAATCCAAGCGTAAGGCAATGGACAATAGGTAAATTAAACAAAGGGAGCCGGGAAGCATGCAGAAAGAATGAGAAAATACAGATCAGCATGAAAAACAATGGTCACAGCAAACCAGCTGCCTTACCATTGTTGATTTCTTGGGAGGTATTATTATTATTGACATATGCTTTATGCAGTCACATAACTATTGCTGAAACACTGGACAATCTTGACTTGATGTAGAGGACACTGGGCACCAAATAGGAAGCATTCTCCTACTTTTCATACGTCACTTGTGTCTTTTTTAATTGTAAATTCTTTGGGGGCAGGAACTTGTGTTTATACAGCACCTAGTACAATGGGGCCTCAATCTCTATGGGAGCCCCATGGGTACAACTATAATATAAATATTAAATAATAAAATATGGGTGGGTGTTGCTAACATCTGTGCGCATTTATTTACATCCAAAACATTCTCCTATCTAATTTAAGGAACTCCCAGTACTTGGGAAAAGACACAACAGAGGCTTTCTTGAATTAACAAAGAAGCCGTGTGTGCTGACAAGCATGAGATTAGATAGATGGATGCTGTCCACACTCCACCCACTGATTTCTGGTTGCCAGTTTAATTAATGCCCATCGCTCATTTTAAATGGTCCCTTGCAAGAGACAGGCATGATAATGTGCTTAGATGCATTGTGATATTTATTTGGCTCCTGCGTGTTTTTCTTCTGCATGCTCTGTCCTTTGCTTCTCAATGGTTTTCTCTTTGCCTCCCCATGCTAGGGTTTATCTTGTGCACTCTCTCTGCGTGTCCTTCCCTGTTCTGTAGATTATGTTGTATTTCTTCCCGATCAACACTAAAGCCTCGTGTTGCACTTAGATAGATAGGTATATCTTTTTCTACCTTTCTCCATTTCTTGTATCTTACCTCTGCTCTTCTGTTCCCCGTTCTCCATTCCCCTCCCCAGACACCTCTTTTCCTCATACTTTTTACCTTCCCCCATTCCATATGTGTATCTCTCACTTCCATTATTTCCCTCATCTTTCATACTGGCCCCCGGTATTACTTATTCATGTTTTATTTATAATGCATTAGTGCCTACATGTCCCAGTCAGGGATCAAGGTCCCCTTGTGCTAGGAGTAACACTCATAGTGAAAGAATAGCCACTGCCCCAAAAAGCTCACAAGCTTAGCATATGACAAGAGACAACAGGTGGAGAAAAAAATA
This sequence comes from Mauremys reevesii, assembly GCF_016161935.1. Classification (NCBI taxonomy): domain Eukaryota; kingdom Metazoa; phylum Chordata; order Testudines; family Geoemydidae; genus Mauremys; species Mauremys reevesii. Next base: position 80,770,564 of record NC_052626.1, read on the forward strand.
GGGAGAGGAAGAAGGATAAGGTAACAGGGAAATGCTTATGTTTGCTATAGAAAGCCGCACTCTCAACGCCTGCTGCCTAGCCATTGTCAGGTATTGTGTAGCCATCACACCAAAGGTGAGTTCTGAAGAGGAGTTTGAAGAGGACAGTATGGTGGCTTTAGGAATTTTTATGAGAAATATGAGGGGTTTATGTTTCTGTTCTCCTCATTCTCCTGTACCTCTGTCCCTGAGAGGGCCCAAATGAAGGACATAAGAACCAAGAAAACTACTGTTTTAAATGTAAAATGATGCTGGATTGATGTACTTAGCACTGGCAGTGGGCTCAGTGCTGTACAACACACAAACTTAAAGACAGTCACTTCACCGACAAGCATACAGTCTACAGGAGAAATACCCTGAAGATGAGACACACTGGAAAACCAAGAGCAGGTATTAATTAGCATGTGTGTGTGTGGCAGGTTTGGATGTCATAATTATTTTATACTCACTCCATGTGGGCCTCACAGAAGAATTAGGTTTTCAGGCGGGCTTTGAATGAGGAGAGGTGGTAGCTTGGCGAACCAGGATAGTAGAAGAACATTCCAAACATAGGGGCAGTGAGGAAAAAGATCACAGAGAGGTGAGTGGGGAAATGAAACAAATACAATATCTTGGCAGACTGGACAGGTTGGTGAAGTAATATTAAAAGGGCTTGACATAAATCCTGTTAAAATGAATGGGAAGAATTCCTAAAAGACAAAATCAGACGTAGGGTGGGTGGAATCATGCAGGGTCTTGAAGGTGAAGTTTGAACATGATGAAGTGCACAAGAGGAGTCAGAGGAGGGAATCAACCTGACTAATATATTCTGTAACCTCAAATTCAGGATTCTACTACTGAGATGTAAATAGTATGTAGTAATAAATGTGACATAGCAGGCTAGTGTGGAAGGGGCAGTAATTTGGGTACAATAAGAAAGACCGCTTGTTGGAAGAGGAGTCGTGTGGCTGAATTTTTTCTTCCATGTACATTTTATGAAAATCCTACTACACTAAAGTAGAATTCATTCATGGAAGGACTCTGAGAGATGAAACACAATATTAGAGCCAGCTTTGCCTAAATATTCACCAGCCTTTTGGTGTGTCGGAATGACTCTATGTGCTGCAGAGGATAAGTACAATAGCTATATAAAATCAAACAGAGGGAGCAGGGTCTAGTACTCTGGCTCTTTGCTGCCAGACACAGCTCCATATTTTAAGCCAAAGGAAATCTCTTTTACTTCTTGGCAGCACTAGTTTCAAATCCTCACTGTGGGCCACCCACTAGAGGGCAACTTCACCAACTCAATCACTTGTACACATAAAGCCAGATCACTACACATTCTCCCCTCGCCACCCCCCTCCAGAGCTGCTGAGGGTCACAGGAATGCCAACTAGTAATAAAGTGCACTGTCTGGGCCAATTTCTGAGCCAGTATGAGTCAAATTTCAAGTGAACCTGCACTGAGCTTCTAGTAAACCTGACTTGATTCACAGTTTTGTCTTGGTTTGCTCCCAAACCATGTACAATTGATGTGTTTTGGCAGAGGTTTACTTTGAGTTTTTGAAGTTGTTTTTAATATGCTGGATTCACTGGGAATTTTGTCTAAGAAAGGACAGAGTAAATGCTTTAGAATTTAGTCTATAGGCAATGAACACATTGAAGACATGTTGAGTTCTCTTGGCAATTCCCCAGAAGGTGCAGGATTGTTCCTTAACATGTTCTTGAATTCTTTCCCCAGACTAGTTGTAAATGTCTCGAACAACAGGGCTTTCACCAGTTCCCTAGGGAGACTCTTCAATACTACTAACGAATAATAAATAGTGGAAATGATTTATGATTTAACAAACTCCAAAAATGTGGAAGGTGCCTCACAATTAGGGACTCTGCTTTCAAGGGCTTCCAAACTAATTTCAGAGATGATGTAATGAAGAGATAAACAAAGATGTAGGAAGGAGAGGACGAACAGGAGCAACATCAATAAGATTATTCAGTTACTCAGTAGAAGCTAGTACACAGCATGGTGGAGCGAAACTATAGTTATTAAACATAAAAATCAATCCATGCCTGATTCATTTCCTGCAAGCATTGTGGTAGAAGTGGTCTTTAGGGATGGAATGTAGTCATTTACTCCAGCACAAAGGGAATAAATGCATAGGCGTAACCCTCTACTGTTTTCATTTTATACCCACTTGCCACTCACTTTGCACTGGGGCACAAGACTTCACAAGGGTAAGGTAGTGCCTTTCTGGACCAGTTAGGAAAGAAGCTGCCTATGTTGGGGCTTCATGGGAGCCACAAGTGAATAGAGCACTGAAGCTCATCGCTGACAGAATGGAGGGGGCAATGCAGTAAGAGAAAAGGTCAGATAAGTAGGCAGGGACAACTATATATGGACTTCAAGGTGAGGTGAAGCAGCATGAACTTAATGTGTTGGAGAAAGGAGAATGGGAGGGAAAATGCAGGGATTCAAAGACAGGGGATGATGCAGTCCAGTCAGATCAATGGGGTAGGAAGATGAACCTAGCAGCTATTTTTTGTATGGACTGGAGGGGTGATATATGTGTGTCAGGAAGGCCAGAAAGGAGCAGCCTGCTGGTGTCATAAATGTTGTCACTCGCTTTTTGACAGCATAGCTACCACCAACACAAGGCTCAGAAACACTAGCGCTGGTCAAACTATTGGGAAATGTTCACAAGAAATTTGTCCCCCTTGTTGAAAATTTTTTACATTTAAAAGTTTTCAATGAACGTCAATAAATACCCATTTTTAGAGCAAAAACTTTCATTCCAAATGTATTGCCAGTGTGGACAGAGTGAGAAGTGCTTCTCTGCACTGAGAGCGGGATTTGATTATTATTCACGAAGGCCACTATATTGTGTACATCTACAGTAAGAGTCCCATTACTAGAAACCCGCCCATTCCAGGGACACATGATCACAAACCTACAGGACTTGTTTGCAAAGTAGAATCAGGATATTTAAATAGGTGTGTATTGTTACCAGCAGTGTGTCCAATAATATCCCTTTTGTTTCACAACAAAGATGTATCAGTTCTGTGTAGTAAACGTATTTTAGACATGTTGTCGGTGAACAAGAGGAATTTGAAAAACAAGAACAGCAGCTTTTGCCAGTTAAGCTGTGTGTATGTTGTTGATGTTAGAGGATGCTGATGCACCAGGAGCTCAAGATTAGATTATGCTGTTTAACTCTCTTTATTTCCTTCTACAGATATTTCCAAGGTGGTTATTGTTTTTACAGATGTTGCCATGTTACTCATGAGTTTCATGTTTCAAGGGTGAATCTTGGAGAGAGAGAGAGAGAGAGAGAGTGTTCATGAGTTTTTAGATAACATTTAGACTGACGCATGAGAGAAGGAAAGAGACAGAACAGTTCTACCATCATATTCTGGGTGCCATGCAATACTGAAACTCTCCCTGGCCTTGACCACACTAGAAAAACTCCATTTACAATCCATTGTGTAGACACTATAGCTAATCAGCATTTTATCAGTTTTTCCATCAAATATGAAATTCGGATAAATTGTGGGGAAAATGTCATTTTTGTTGACATTTTTCATTTAGAAATTGTTGGGGGAAATCTCACTTTCTCTCACTTCCCCCAACCACCTTTTATCTACTGAGTATTTATGAATATTTATGAGTGGGTATGTAAAAAAAGCTGGAGAAACTGGGTTGTCCCAGAATTTTGAAATAAAAACAAAATTCAGAGACAATATGTTGCTGTGAAAAGTTTCATTGTCAGTGAAACCCCATTTTCTGTTGAAAGTTTCCACCTTGCTTTCTCTCACTTAACTGCTTCCCCCACACCCCATGGGAGAAAAAGGGGGTTAAGTAGTAGTGCAAAGTGGCCTTAGCCAAATAGATAATGTGGCCCAGGATGTCTAGTATAGACTCACAGCACTGCAGAAACTTACAAAAATGCAGCCCTTGCATGCAGTGCCTGTACAACTGGATAGCATTCATGTTGTACTCAGTCACCCTTCCACGACAGTGACTGGAATAGCAAACAATGCAGCTTCCAGGAAGTCTAATTCAGTAGGAGATTGTGGCAAACAAAGGCCAGGAGTTTTTATTGGTTAATCATTATAATAATAATGTTCATTAATAATAATGATTAATAATAACTTTGCACTTCTATAGCAGTTTTCCAAACTTGTTAAAGTGCTTTGCAAACACTGATTAAACCTCAAAATACCTTTATAAGGTAAAAATGTCTACTTGCAAAAAAAGGCACAGAGGGGCTAAGTGACTTACCCAATGTCCCACGCTCCAAACTGATTTATAAACAATGTTTTATGTTTTTCCCTCAGGTTTTCAAAATGAAATAAAAAAAATAAAATACTTTCATGTAAGTGATGAAAAGTTTGCCGGACGTGCTGTATAGCAGGAAGAACTGAGTCTCAAAAAAGTTAGGTGTTCAATTGTGTGAGCAAAACATGACTATAATTGCACGTAACATTTTCAAATGCACCTCTGACTTAAGAAACACCACTGAAAGTCATGGGATCTCAATCAACTAGGTCCAAATTTTTAAAGAGATTTGGGTACTTAGGAATCTAAATCCCATTGACAGTCACCTAGGTGCCTAAATCCCTTTTAAATATGTTTGGGTTCCTAAATCAGTTAGGCACTGAGACACTAAATGCAGCAACTTCTAAATACTTTTTAAAAATTGGGTCTTAGGCACTTTTGAAAATATGTGTAATTGCAGCTACAGTTGTGTTTAGAACTCACAAGAATCTGCATGCAAATCAGGTAGTTGCATACATAAACACCCTTTTAGGCTGCTAAATGGCCATTTGCACAGAAAAATTGTATGTGCAGTCATGAGTAAATAACCCATGTACAGTTGTGTGCCTTTCTGCTATATGACTGGATTGTGCACCTGTCTCTGAAAATCAGGCCCCCAAAGGCAAAATGGCTAATTCTGTCCGTTAATTTACAGAGCTTTATCACTGTATTTTGTTTCGTTTACAGCAGGGGTCTCAAACACACATGCGGCCCACGAGGCTATTTTCTGCGGCCCGCGAGCTCCTCACGGCCCCCCCCCCCCCCCAGCGTTTACCTAGAGCGGCTCCGGCCCGGCACACACCGGGGGCAGGGCAAGCTCCCTGCCTGCCTGCCCTGCCCCTGCCCTGCTCTGGGAAGCGGAAAGAACCTGGGGGAAGAGAGGCGCAGGGGTGTGTGTTGCTGTTGCTTCAGGCACTGTCCCCAGCAGCTCCCATTGGCCAGGAACAGGGAACCTCAGCCCATGGGAGATGCTGGAGGCAGTGCCTGAAGCAACAGCAACACACAGCCCTGCGCCTCTCTTCCCCCATGTTCCAGCCGCTTCCCGGAGCGGCGCGGGGGCAGGGCAGGGTGGGCAGGCGGAGAGGCAGGCAGGGAGCCTGCCCTGTCCCCAGTGCGTGCTGGGCCAGAGCCTGCCCCCCGAACCTATCCTACAGTCGAACCCCCTGCCCTGAGCCCCTTGCCACACCCTGCATCCCAACCCCCTACCATACCCCTCCTGCACCCCAACACACTGCCCTGAGCCCCCTGCCACAACCGACCCCCTGCCGTACCCTGCACCCTGACCCCCTGCCCTGAGCCCCCTGCTCCACCCCACACCTCTCCTGCACCCCTCACCTCTCCTGCACCCCCAACCCCCTTCCCTGAGCCGCCTGCCACACCCTGCACCCTGCACCCAACCCCCTGCCCTGAACCCCCGCCTCACCCCACACTCCTCCTGCACCCTGATCCCTTGCCCTGACCCCCTGCTGCAACCCTCATGCACCCCAATCCCTTGCCCTGACCCCCTGCTGCACCCCTCCTGCACCCCGATACCCTGCCCTGACCCCCTGCCACACCCCTCCTGCACCCCACACCCCAACTCCCTGCCCTGAGCCCCTGCCACACCTCACACCCCTCCTGCACCCCCTGGGGGGAGGGAAGGGGCGGAGTTGGGGTGGGGATTTTGGGGAAGGGATTGGAATGGGGGCAGGGAAGGGGTGGGAAGAGGTGGGAGAGGGGAGGGGCCTCATGGAAGGGGTGGAGTAGGGGTGGGGCCGAGGGCGGCGGGGGGAGGTGTCAGTAATGCAGCCCTCAGGCCAATGTACTAGTTCTCATGTGGCCCTCATGGTCATTTGAGTTTGAGACCCTTGGTTTACACTGACTTGAAGTAAGAGTAAATCAGTGGTAAGAGTTGGTTAGTATATTTGTAATTTTCACTCCATGCATCTGAAGAAGTGTTTTTTTACCCATGAAAGCTTATGCCCAAATAAATCTGTTAGTCTTTAGGGTTCCACCAGACTCCTCATTGTTTTTGTGGATACAGACTAACATGGCTACCCCTCTCATTCTTGAATTAAGAGTTATGTTTCAGCCTTAAACCTGACATTCCTAGATTTCACAAGATGGGTGAGGTAGTATCTTTTATTGGATCTATGTCTTTTGGTGCGAGAGACGAGCTCAGACAGAGCTCAAAAGCTTGTTTCTCGCACCAACAGAAGTTGGTCCAAAAAAAGATACTACCTCACCCACTTTGTTTCTCTAATATTCTGAGATTAACACGGCTACAACTATGCTGCAAACTTCCTAGATTTGCTCAGTCTCATTTGCAGCCCTTGTCGGGGTCCTGAGGTGGGGGATAGGACTCAAGGTCAGATTTCCAGCCTGAGTTCAGTACCAGAGGTCAGAACATCCAGGGTGTCAGGGCATGATTCAGAACCCAAGTAAGAGCCAAAGTCAATTTAGCAGTTCAGAAGCAAAATCAGTCATGGCAGCTCACTGAAGAGCAACTTTGTTACCTGTGGGCTTATATGGGGTCAAGTCTTCCCATATGCAGAACTTCTCATAGTCTACATCTGTGGTTTGTGGGTAATGAGAGCAAGCAAATTACAGCTGCTGCTGAGTGGTGGTATGGAAGTGTCTGTTGTCTGGTAGCTCTATCAACCTGGGTTGGAGTCCTACTGATCTTTACATCTATAATGTTATTAACAATAATGTAAAGCTTAGGTTTTAAAATTCTGTATTTAATATTAACACATGGATTGTTACTTTAAAAAATTTGAAGGCCCTGAATATACATGTTAGCTTCTGAGCCTGTCTTTCATGATTTATCTGTTGTTCTTCTCTGGGAGTCATGGTTCATCAGTAGCTGCAGTTTAATGGAATTCAAAAAGTTAGCTAGAAATCAGGCAAGAAACCCAATGTGGGGTGACTATAATGCTCTGATTTCATTGGCTTGTTTTTCTGTTCCTCCTCCTACTGTAACTTGGTGGTAGTAGATGTGTAAACAATACACATATAATGGGGGGGGGGGCCGAAATTCTCCTTTCTCCAATGGAAAATTTATAGATTTTTTAAACAATCTCCAGAATTTTTATACAAGGATATAATTCTCTTACATTCTAGAACAGTGATCCCCAAACTGTGGGTCATGTCCCCCTAGGGGGGCATAGAGGAATATTTGGGAGGCGCACAGCAGGGTTTGGGGCAGCCCCCATGGGGACGGAAAGGGAGCACCATCCAGCCCCACTCTGGACCCCATCCCAGCTCTGCCCGCATTCTCTCTCCACTCCAGGCCAGCTCCTCCTCTAGCCCCAGCTCATTTACCATCCCCAATTCAGCCCCCAGCTCCGCCTTCAGCCCAAGCTCCTCTGCTGAGACAACTATGCAGTAATTGGGGGAGGGGTGTGCACAGACAGATACCATTACTGGTAAGGGGGCTGCAACAGGAAAAGTTTGGGCACCACTGTTGTATAGGATAGGTTAAAAAAACTATAGAAAGGATGTCATTTATAAGCTTTTAGAGTGATTTCTATTGAAGCCTATTGAGTTTCTAGAATACAATCACAGAATTTACAGATGAAAGATACCTTTGTAGGGTTAGATTTTTATCTGTAAATGTCAGTAAATATCAATTTCATCATATGCACACAAACTGATGAAAAATATTTCCATTAATAATAATATAAATTTACAGATAGGCAAAGTAAGAAAAATACTGTTAGAGAATTTATTAGTGTCAAAATCCAGGGATCTAGACTTTTTAATTAAACTTGTTACAAATGGACTAGCAAATGAGTAGTAAAAACAGGTGTGATTTGTTGATTTAAGGAGATTACCTTTGTATTTATGATATTTGATGTATAGAGTTTGTGTTTTAATGATTTATAAAGCTTTAACTTTTTGAATCTTAATATCTACTGTGATTAAATAAGCGTGACACCCCCCATAGTTTTACACAACTCTGAAATTTTTAATTTATAAAAATCTAAAAAAATGCTTAAAAATAAACCTCAATATTATCCATCAAAATTATTTTAAAAAAATCAAATTCTTCCAAGCCTAAAGATACCTAATAGGTTATCTAGTCTATCCCCCTTGCAATGCAGGATAGAAAGGGCTGAATAATTACATACACTAAAGAGAAACTAGCAGAGCTGAGAAAGGGAGCACAATGTTAATTCTGTTTTGTTGTAATATATATATTGCTGGCAAACCACTAACTTTAAGATTTTCTTCTTCCTGTAGATTTTCTCATCCCTGCTCCCATCATAGAGTATTTTCCAAACTCGCTTTGTTTTATGAGGCCACTGTAATAGCAGAACAATTAGCTTTACTGTTTTTATACACAGTGACATTGTCAGACCAAGAGTGTAACAGACGAGATGCAAATGATGACAAGAGGACTCAAGAATGTAGTAAACAAAAACACCATATGCAAAATCTGTAATGCATGAGCGGTAGTTTCACAGTGAGGTATATGTACATCTCCAGAGTAAATAGCTTCTTAAGAGTAGAGAATCCATTTTTTATCAAGATTAAAATGGTGGATTCAGACAGCTGTGTGGTCCAGTTAGTAAAAGAGCACTTTGGTGTTGGCCCCCAATGCGTACAGCCAGAGGTCCTCACCCTGAAGCCATTCTGAGAATACCCAGATGCTCTCTGGAAGAAAGACAATAAACCAGTTTTTAGTTTGAGAGTCAGGCCCAGATCCCCAACACTTAACTTCTGTTGAGTTCAACGGGAGTTAGGTTTCTAAATACCTTTGAGGATCTGGTCCTCCATGACACTAGTGTTCTAATGTGTAGTACTACTGGCATCAGATAAACTCCTTGTTTGATACTTACAGGGATTGGGTAGGAGGAGGAGCAGTAGCACTATTAGACTAGTGACTGCATGGCCCAACAGAGATCTGAGAACCCATTACAGCTAGAAGCTGTAAAAATAAGAGATAGCGCCTGCCCCAAATGTCCCACATTCTAAATAGGGAAAACAGACAACCGGTGGGTGGGGTGGAGGATTATTATCTCCATTTTAGAGATGGGGAATAGTCATGCAAAGAGAGGACATGACTTGTCCAAGGTCACACAAAATATGTTTATGATAAAACTGGGAATTGAACCCAGCTCACCTCAGGCTGAGGGCACTCCCTTAACTATCCTTCCTCCTCCATCAGTTGCTGAAAGGAGTCAAGATCCCATAGAGCTTGAACTCCCTCCCAAGTCCCAGATACTTCCATATCAGAAAAGTTTTACAGTGTGTTCTCCTCCATTTCCTGATATAATGTTCAGCTTTCCTTTACACTCTCTCTACACTCTCAATGGCTCATTTATGTGACTTCAGACTCTTCAAAGACCTTCAGTGCTTTTCTCTTTAATATTTCCTAGGCTGTAGATATTGTAGTATGTTGAGGGAGGTGGATATTGCCTTAACATATTGCCAATAGATAATGCACCCAGGAGTACAGGCTCTACAATGCCTTTCCAGATCCCATCGTGCCCAAAAGTCAGTCCTTGAAGGCTTGAATAGACCTCTCCAAATCCCACCCAAGCTCATTATTACTCTTCTGTGCAGAACTAGTTTTGTCTATTTAGGTCCCTCCCCTGCAAAGGGCTCTCGGCTGGCTGGCTGGCAAATACAAATAGTGTTTTCAGCAGTGCAGGACTATCACTGGTGAGGTAGGAAAAAGTTCTGGTGTCTGGTGGGAAGTCCCATTCCACAATGTTGACAGTGATCACCTGCAAGGGCAGACTTCTGCTAGGGATCCTGAGGCGTTTGACCCATTTAGTTACCCCAGCCGTCCCAGCTACCATCAAACCTTCAGGTCCCCACATCTCACTCAGTTCTCAGACAATGGGAAGGCATAAGAACAATATATTTAACTCTCAAAGGAGCTTCCTTCCATTGGCAGCTGTGTCTGATCTCAAATGTTGCTTCTGTGCTTCTAAGCACAGTGAGCCAAACTAATCCCTGGCGTCGCTCCATTAACTTCAGTAAAGTTACACCAATCATGAATTTGACCCAGTGAGCCAAACGTTCCAAAGTTTGTGTTGGTTTGAACTATCCAAAACTCTTGAATCTGCAAAACTGGACTGAAAATGCTCACAAAGAAAATTCTTTGTGAGCTTTTTGCCACTTCCACTCCCAGTCGTGACTGGAAATACTATATTAGGAATTTTTCTCACTGTGTTTTTGCACTTCTTTGTTTTGTGTTAGTGGAAACTAAAAGTGTGTTGGGGGGGGAGGGGAATGTAACAACATAACTAAAAAGATATTGGTTCTTGAAATGGGTGAAGGTGTAGGATTAGGACAGATGAAGAATTCTTACTTCTTCCAGATCAGTTTACCCACTCCCATTCTGTAATGAATGCTATTTTCCCTTAATCGCTGCCCTTCTCTCTTTAATTAAATTCACATTGAACTAATTATCTTAATTCCCAAGAAGCAGCAATATTTTTGCTGCAAAGAGTTGCACAACTTGTGGTATGGATCAGTGCCATGTATTAACCATGAAGCAGGGTTTGACGTAGCTAAAGAACATCAAGTACAATATCACATTTGATCAAAACCAAATAGCATAACAATGCACACAAGACTCTTGCAAATATACCAGACCCATCAGATTTCAATTTGATAAAGACAATACAAAAAATATACAGTACAGTCTGTCTTCATTAAAATATAAATAGCTCCAGCAGTTGCACTGTTTCTCTGCACCCTGCTCCTGTGTCAACAAAGTGGTGGAAAAGTCTATTCCAATTCTGTATTAGGAGAACTGAATTCAAATCCCTAAGCTCAGTGTTGCTCTCTCCAAGGAGGGAAGGGTTTGGAAATGCCACAGAGAGGATGCTCCCAACCCTGAAATGAGAGAGGGATTGTGACATTTCCACCCAGAACCCTATTTCCTGGTGTTGGTGCAGACAGAACTACAGGAGGGGCCTGGTTTCTGTCCTCAGTTGTGAGTCTCATGGCAAGTGGTGCAGAGAGGAAACACAGGAAGATTTTACTGGAGGATTTCAAGTCACATCAATCAGCTATGTAAGGATGAGTGCACTAAAGCAGGGAGCATGCACACTACAATAAGAAGCCACAGAGCAGTTAGATGTGGTTGGGCCAGCCTCAGTGTTGATGAAATATTCTTCACCACACCCTCCCTCATGACTCCCCTTCTCTGTCACACATGGGGAGGTTCCGAGCATTAAGAATGCTGTCAAGGGACCTGTGCTATGACAGCGATTAGCTATATGGACTAGTTATGGCAGCAATTGTCTATGTGGGTTTCTCATTTTTTCTGAAGTAATTTCTCTCTATATAAATAGGAGATAGGACACAATACTGCAAAACAGCTTAACTGTTTACACAGCCTAACTAGTCACAAATAGGTTTAGTATATGACTCTCTTGGGTGAGTTACTTTCCTTAATACCTAACCATTATAGTATATGTTCTGGTTTCTGCCCTTGGCTGAGGACCTAGTGGAAGAAGGACACACAGAGAAGCATCTGCTTGAAGGTTGGAGCTCATAGCAGACAGCTGATCTTATTGCTACAGCCCACAGAAAAAATGGTTTATTTGTTTTTGACAATTTAATGATGCACAAGGAAAACTGTGAACCCCAAAAAAGTTGAATGAGTTCAGTTGGCTTGACCCTTAATTTAAAAAAATCAACCAATCAATTAACAGCTAAGAGACAACTTCCTTAATTAAGTTGTTATAGTTATTAGATGACAAGAACACTGCAAAAGATAATGCCTCTGTGTTAGGATCATTGCCTCTTGCAATTATGGGGAACTATCCTGGTTTTGATGGGGTGTCCCGTATCTTACAAGACTATTAACATCCCGGCAAGTTGACGACATCATTACAGTGTGACACTGTGTCTCATGATGCCAGTCCATCATGATGTTATAGTTTGCATCAAGATATTATGGCACACTGATGCTACATTCAAAGTCAACAACTAGGTCTCAGCCAAATATTTAAAAAGTGGCAATGCTGAGTTGGATCTTTTTTTAAATAACTAAAGAAAAATATGCTACAGTAAAAGTATGAGCAGAAGCCTTTGCTGATCACCAAACACACAATGAATATCAACCAGTGTGAACTGGTGCAATGGATGGCTTAGAGAATTAATAATGCGATACAGAGCTTTCTCTCTGTAGGTCACTGATTCAATCCAATCTAGATCAGGAGTGACCAAAAATTATTTCCACCTGAAGTCTCTTTGGTGATCTCTGTGAAATGTCATTTTATTCCAGACCTCTGTGAATTAGCAGCCATAATACAAAGTCACCAGAACTTGCAAGTTTATTGGCAGCCTCAACACATACCAAGAATGAAATGATCTATGGAGACTGAACTGCTGTCTGAGCTGTAAAGGCGGTGTCGCCATATAAGGGCTGAAGTACAAAGGGGAGGAAATGTAAGGAAGCATGCACTGCTATGGCCCATGCTTTACCTTGTCTGTGGGTAGAACGGGGATTTGGCTTAGTCCAAAGTGTAGATGCTTATCCAAACTTCTTTTATTGAGCCACTTGGGTGGAAATCTTGAACAAACCCAATACTTCTGGGTTTGGCTTCGATAAGACAAGTTACAGGAATAGTTTTTCCCACACAGAATTTTTTCCTTTCAATCCCAGCCAAAGCCAGATAGTGCAAAGGTGGGTGAATATTCATTTAAAAAGGAAATGTTAACTAAACTTTTTCAAACCACAAAAACTATATTGGTTTTGATGTGAGAGTTGGGCAAAGATTCTGGCAAGGGCTCAATCCATCAGAACAGATTTGTCCTATCCTAGTAGCTGCAATTGTTTATTCTTTAACCTCTGTTTGAAAAGGAATGTAATAAACAGGCTTCTTAAAAGAAGAAAAAAATTGAAGACCAGAGATCAGCCTGATTTACAGTGGAACTGTCTGGTACATGTTATGGCTTGGATTTTCATTAGACCAACTATGGCTTATGGTAAATTATGCTCAAACCGTAAGTGGGAAATGTCTAGTCAGCAGATGACTAGATAAATGTGCTGAACGTACATGTTGCCTCCATGTTAGTCCCACACCCTGATTAGCTGAGAATGATGTTTTGATTTTGAGACTCAGACTGTGATTTCCAGCCTAGTGCTACATTAAACTGTTGCTACAAATTTTGTCAGGCTACAGTGAATATTACATATCTTTTATAATTATTTTAAAAGAAATAAATACACAAGAAAGAAAAAATAAGGATTATCCTTTTGTATACAGGAACTGTTTGGCTATGAAGATTGTTACTAGGCTATAGAATCTCTCTTCTAGGCTTGGTTAGCAGTAGTGACCAAAGATCATTGCAGTCTGATAGCTCTTTGGGTTGCCTATGTAAAATGAATGGGTGGTCTCAGCCTCACACATAGCAAATACTTGCAAATAACATATACATTTGCAAAAACTGGGATTGGCTTGTGAATAATTTGCAAAAAGAAATAGGTTCAATATTCACAATGAATATTTGCAATGAATGATTTGACTATTTCTAATCAACAATATCTAACTCACAGTCAACCTGTGGAACTCATTGCCAGAGGATGTTGTAAAGACCAAAAGTATAACTGGGCTCAAAGAAGAATCAGAGAAGTTCATGGAGGATAGGTCCATCAGTGGCAATTAGCCAAGATGGTCAGGGATACAACCCCATGCTCTGGGTGTCCCTTAACCTCTGACTGCCAGAAGCTGGGACTGTATGATGGAATGGATCACTTGATAAATTGCCCGTTTCTGTTCATTCCCTCTGAAGCATTTGGCTTCAGTCACTGTTAGGATCCTGGGCTAAACGGACCCTAGGTTTGGCCCAGTATGTCCATTCTTATGTCCTAATCCACATGCTAATCCATTTCATGATCTATACACTGAACGTATAATGAAGGTTTTAGCCCTTGTGTACACACACACACACACACACACACACACACACACACACACACACACACATATTGCTTTAGCTAGTACACCTAGAGGGAACTGTTACCTCCACATATAGGACAGGGTAACTCCCCAGACTCAGATGACAGACAATAAGTTCAGTTTAAGAGCAGCATGGGTTGACAAAAAGAACTGTAACATGTTGAAATATATAAAAATATGATTTAAAAAATCCCCATTGCATAGATACAATTCCTTAATCCCAGAAGAGGCCAGGAGTGCTACAAAGGTAGCTAGTCTCCAGTGGACCTCTGTGCACAACTCAAAGAGCAACAATTGTGTCCACATCACAATGCAACTGGTTCTCAAGAGAGTAGCCAAGTATTGAATGGACCACGGAGACTGAAACACCCACTCACTTGACAGCAGGCATGAAGAATCAAGACACTGATTAAGAACACCATACCACGAGTTCCTCTTCCTACATACAGTTGTGCTTCCCGCAGGGGTGAAGGAATTCACAGCCACAGAGTATAAATTAGGAGAGACAAAATTACCTTGGAAAGAACTCTAACTACTTCTGAGAATGTGATTAAAATGTTTAATATACTGTTGTATTGTTAAACACATGCCATTTACCTGAGGCTTAATGCTGTAGTATTGAAATGCCTAGCCTACACCCCACCAATTCGTCATCACTGGTGGGCACCCTTTTGTTCAGAGGTATATGAAGTGTGATGGGGATATGTGTTTTATTTCTGACATAATCCACAATGATCTACATGGTAACTGCAAAATTTGCCAGACAATGAAAGGAGACACCTCTTCTCTATTCTGAGAAGGACAAAAACTGACATTGAGGAATTATATTTTGGTGACATTTTCCTGCTAACCTTTTCAATCAGTTTATAGCCAGGTTCTCTAGTACTGTATTTATTTACAAAAATTTTCATTGCTAACCCAACGTGAACTACCTCATAAAAATTCAGACTATGTTCTTCTATATAACAAATAAAAACATATCAGATTAATAAAAATAAGCCACAAGAATGTCCTTTCTCAAGTAGTACATTAACACAACCTGATTCTTCCAGAACCAGGTTCTGCATTTTCATGTCAACATAACTGTCATTAAATGTGTACTTGCAGCTTGAGAGCTGACAAAGTGGCTGAAAATCTTGCAGCCATTGGCAATTATTGACAGACATTTTAGGGGAAAATTCTGCTTTTAGATCTATATGCCAGATCTTGACCCCATCTAGTTCTTTCCATGTAATAGAATGAGCACTGCAGCACACTGAGAGATGGTCCTGGTTTGGTGCTGGGCTGGTATTTGGAGACCCTGCTTTAGTTCCCTGCTCTGCCAGAGACTTTCTGTGTGACCTTGTGCAAATCACTCACTGTGCCTCAGATCCCCTCCTGTAAATAATAATTCCTACCTCTCAAGGATTTTGCCTTTAAATGCAAGTGCAAAGGCATATTGCTTAACATTTCCTACAGCACAGTGTAGCTCCTGTGAATGGTAGAAAATTTCTGAGTCAGTTCTGATGACAGATTTTTCATATATTTATACAATTTTATTGTACAACACAGAAGTAAATCTGTTATGGGTCCTCTATAATTAAATAAAAGTTAGTGTGGAGCATCTCATAAGTGTACAAATGATTTTTCGTTTGGATTTATTCTATTTTTTTTCTTTTAAAAAATAACTCATTTTCTACACAGTGTGAAATGCTTCTTAATTCCCTCCATCCTCATATCATGAATGATTCCATTGAAATCTAAAGGCTAAATTAACTCAGTTAGCTGTGTA
This sequence comes from Mauremys reevesii, assembly GCF_016161935.1. Classification (NCBI taxonomy): domain Eukaryota; kingdom Metazoa; phylum Chordata; order Testudines; family Geoemydidae; genus Mauremys; species Mauremys reevesii. The sequence continues at coordinate 80,786,575 of NC_052626.1, forward strand.
TTGTCGATTTCATCTGAATTCTCTGTGAGAAGAAAGGAAGAAGTTTTAGGAGGAAACGTTTGCAGTTTCTTCACTGCAGTGAATTTCTGCACCATTTACATGCAATTGAATTACTTGGTACAGCAAGAAATAATTCTATTCATTCATTGGTAGTGCACTCAACTTTCCTTCCAGAAGTTTTCTCTCTCCCTGGATGTGTAATAGGGCTGAGCTGAGCAGCGGGTGATGGGATATAGAGACTTTCATCTGTATGCAACCAAATCAAATTCAGCCGACGTTAAACATGACAAAGTCATTGTAGTTCGATGATAACACTTGCACTGCCATTAACTGTGCTGTACAAGTTGTGTATAAATCATAGGATCATAAAATGTAGGCTTAGGCAGTGCTAGCCTCTTGCATTTGGGGAGGCTGGGTGTGAGCTCCTTAGATGTGGAGGGGGCCACCAGCACCCATACTGTGGCCCTGCCCCTGCTCCGCCCCAAGGCCATGATCCCACTTGGCCTCTTCCTTCCCTTGCTCTGCCTCTACCCTGAGGCCACCACTGCCTGCCACTCGCTCCTCTCTGTCCCCTCCCACAAGGCAGAGAGGAGCAAGTGGCAGGAGGGAGGGGCCTCAAGGAAGTGGCAGAGGGAGGGTGGAAAGAGGCAAAGCGAGGGCAGGGCCTTAGGAAGAAGAGGTGGAGCAGGGGTGGGAAAAGGTGCCACATAGGCAGGACCACAGAGGAAGAGGCCAAGTGGGAGCGGGGCCTCGGTCCAGAGTGGGGGTGGAGCATGGGTGGGGTTATGGTCCGGGTGCTGGTGGCCTCCCACTTTTTGAGAGCTTTCGGTGGCGGCGCTCCAAAGGCAGTGAGCTGGTGAGCCTCCAAGGTGTGTCGCATCTGGCATCTCTTGCCCTATTTGGGGAGCACCAAGCCACGGAACAGACCTTAAGAAGTCATCAAGTCCAGCCCCTGCATTGTGGCAGGACCAGATAAATCTAGATCATCCCTGAAAGATGTTTGTCCAATTTGTTTTTAAAAGCTTCCAATGATGGACTCCACAGCCTCCCTTGGAAGCCCATTCCAGAGCTTAACTACCCTTTTTGTTAGAAAGTTTTCCCTAATATCTAACCTAAATCTCCCTTGCTGCTGATTAAGCCCATGGAGGGGTTTGGTCTCTAAAGCTGGCAATCTACCATGGTTCTCTGGTGCAGCAGCTAATTTTAAAATAATACTTTAATATTTAAAAAACTAAAAATCTCAAACAGAAAAATAGTAAACCAATATATTACACAGACAGAATATAAATCAGCCCTTTTCATAGCTAAAATATTATGTGTTTCTCATTGTTAGCAGCAAGGATGATCATGGGACATTCACTAAGACACAAAGGAAGGGTAAACAATAATAAGTTACTTAAACATTTTTATATTGATTCTACCACCTTTACTTTCAAAGAAGTTCCAATGAAATCAATGGACTACTCTTGAATAAGGTACTACTCAATGTAGGAGTGGTAGCATTAGGAAAAATATCACATTGGGTAAATGTACATTCTATAATGTTTTACTTTATTCCTGGGGTATTTTTTAGCAGACATACTCTGTCTTTGGGGATTTTTTGCAGTTTTTTGGCAGGGGTGGACTCATAAATATTGAATGTATTTGGAATATCTGGTTTGGGGCATTTGTATTTTTAGATTTCTGACTTCCATGGTCTAGCTCATACTAAGTATATGTGGTTGCCAAGGTGTTAACTTTTCCTTTACACACACATTTTATTTCTCTGATGGAAATATTGATTCAAGTGGAGTTAATGGAGAGGTAACAGTTAAGAAATCCTTACCAGTCTTCTCATTATCTCAGCCTGGAGGTGGCATTTAATCTCTATTTCTCTGGTTTAGTATGATCATATATAACCTGTTGGTGAAAGAGCTTGTGCTTTTGAGCTACACAGAGCTCTTCTTCAGGTCTGGGAAAGGTACTCAGAGTGTCACAGCTAAATACAAGATGGAAGGGATTTTTTAGCATAAGTATTTAACACATATTCTAAGAGACCATTCAAGGTGAAGTGTCCATTAGCATCCCTTAGCCATAGCACAAAAAGGTGGGGATTAGTGAGTTACAGATTGTTGTAATAAGCCATAAATCCAGTGGCCTCAGTGGGAGCAGCAAACTGGTCTGGAAGCTGGTTTCAAAGCTGTGTTATTTCTAATCAGTCAAGATAAATAAGATGTCCTTTCTGTTCACTAAAAAACTCCCCACTCTACTCCCTCCTTCCAGTAGCTACTGAAAAATGAACTGAAGAGTACAAGCTCTAAGGAATAAACAGAAAAGTGTTTTTTCAACAGACATGATGCCTAATGGCACCAACAAGAGATATAATAATGTCCTATGTGAAGTCCTTCTCTTTATTTATTTTTATTAAATCCCTGCTGCCCTGTTTGTCCAGCCTTCCACAGGGAATATTTAGTGTGCCAGAGACACTGGCAGTTTTTAAACAGTGGAAAATTACATTATTCCTGCCCCTGGCTGATCCCCTTTTCCCTGCCACTGAAATGCATACAGGAAGTATTGAGCTGTTCTATCAGTGTCATTCTCCTTACAGCAGTGGGGAAATGTCCCTATAAGAAGGTGGCTTGCTGCTGGGCTGGAAAGCCTGGGGCCGGAGAGTCAACCCTGGTTGCTGAATGAGTCCCACCTGTGGGGGAATCAGGCCATTTCCTATAAAGAGCAGAAGGTGGCTACAGTAAAGGTAAAGGGCCAGGAGGTTTTAATGAGATTGTAGAGCATGAGAAAGAGGGGTGCTTATTGGTAAGATTCTGAAGCCAGGGGACTTGCTCCAGCTAGATGCAGCCTGCTAAGACAGGAAGAACTCTGACCAGACCAATGGAGTTTGGTCTATACCTAGCTAAAGGCTGGAAGAAAGTTTTTTTTTTAAATTCAGTTTTGAACTTTAAGTGAGTAAATCAGATGCTGTTGTTACTGGACTGAAAAAGCCAGTGTGGAGTTTATTTGGGGATCCAAGAAGGGAAGCTGAGGTGAGGGGAAGCATGTGGAGCTGCCTGGGGGCCTTGTGAGCTGGCTACTCCATGACAGTCCCTTTGAGTGGACATGCTCCAGCAGTGCCCCCAAAGCTTTCTGTGCTGATAATTGAGATAGCAATTCCTAATCCATGTCAGACCTATGGTTCATCTAGTCCGATATCCTCTTGCCAACAATTCTCACTGGTAGAGGCAGGTGTGAGGAATAGCGCTGGTCTGATTTTATTTTTTTTTTAAATTTTGATTGAAAAATATTTTTAAAACAAATCTCTGTAAAATACATCAATTTTTACATTTTCCAGGTTTTTGTTGCAAACCTGAAAACCCCAAAGACCAAATTCTTGGTTGGTATTCAGCTGACATTTTTCAGTTGCCAAAACCAATATCCAGGATTTTTGTGGCTTTTCACTTTTCCAATAAAAATTTCTGAAGAAATGCTTTTGATGAAGATGAAAACTTTTATTTTGCTTTTATGGATATCTCACAGGAACAAAACATACTTGCTGACCACCTGTAGTGAGACTCTTCATTAGATGATTCTTTTGAATACCAGGCCCACAGGAAAGGGAAAGGAAGGATGGGCCAATAGTCAGGGCACTCGCCTAGAATGTGGAGGGCCTAGATTCAAGTTCCTGCTCTGTTACATACTTTGACCTTGGGCAAATCACTTAGCCTCTCTGTGCCTTAGTTCCTCATCTGCAAAATGCAGATGGTAGTACTTCCCTACCTCACAGTGGTGTTATGAAGATGAATGCACTAAAGATTGTGAGGTGCATGGATACCACTGTAAATGAAAGCATAGCTAAGAAAAGCTTTTTTTCTAGCTCCAACAGTTAGAGCAGCTGGTATTTTCAGTGGATGACCTCCCCATGGTGGAGGTATTGCCCAATGTACTATAATTCCCACCACCTTCTAGTGCTATTCACAGCTCCAATTAGTTTAATTTAAAAGCATTGACCTATTTCATCACCTATGTTAGCGAGACAGTAAACAAAAAAACATTAATCAAACAGGTTAGATGGGCTTGTTTAGCACAAACAAATCCAAAGGTAGGTCAATATGACTGTCTCCATTTCTTCCTCCACAATCCCTTTTGGCTTTTGCACATACAGTACTATGGCATATACCCATCAGGATACCAATGAAAACAGACTCATGAGCTTTTCACAAAGATTAAAGCCAAGTACTTGAAAATGCAGGTGAGCTCAAAGCACAATAATGTACTTGCAATTGTAAAAACTTATAGCTAGAGCTGGTCGGAACATTTTAATTAAACTTTTTTCATCAAAATATGCTATTTTGTTGGAAACATATCCATTCCAATGACATTTTTGAGGGGAAGGTTTCTGAGATCCAGGGTGGACTCTCTAGTCAGAGAGAGAGAGAGAGAGACATGAACTGAAAACCTGGCCTTTTGGATTTGAAAACTGATGTTTCAATACAATTCTGCTTTGCAAAACCATTTGAAAGGTTTTGTTTCCATTCCAATATAAAACAAAATATTATCTATAAAAGATACAGGATATCTTTTTAAAAGGCTAAAGTTTATTTTTTATCTTTCCCTTCTTTAGTTTAAGGTCACATGTACAGGGAGGAAGACATAGCAGCAACAACTTTCCTATAACCCCTATCCTGCTAACAGATGTAACCCTTACAGCTAAATGGGCAATTCAGTCACTCTACTCCTTCAATCCCAAAATTGTAAAACTATTTCACATGCACTATGAAATGATAACGATTTTCACTATCAGCTGGCCCCAGATTAGAACTGGTTAATAGCTTCATAACCCATTACCCACATCCTGAGCTATCTAGTTCTTTGGTTCTGTGAGGCCTCTTTCATAAAGATTTAGCTTCATCTTTACTAGTGCAGAATGGAAAAGAAAATAATTCTGTATAATAAAATAGAAAAGCAAGAATCGGTTATAGCTTAAAGAGACTGCAATGATAAGCCATGTAAATTTATTATACCTGAAAAGAGCTGAGATACTAATCCTCGTGGAAGATGTCATGTTTAAACCTTCACCGTGAGAATCACGGCTAGATATCTACATATAACAGTTTAGTGACACTCATTGCTATGGCATTCCTTCTGAGCTGTACAGCATGCATACAGAACAGCATCTTCCACCAGGCAATTACAAATGCATAGATGCTGTAACAACCTCTTCTGAGTTCTGCTTGCTTAGGTATCAATAAGCTTAATGATATGCTAACCCATTGCATTGTAACAGGTCAATATGACAGACCAGAGTGTGATAGCCTCCTTATACAGCAAGTCATTCCATTGATTTCAGTGGGGTACTTGTGAAGTAAGATATTATGTTCAGTGTGAGGTAGGGACTCTCTGTTTATTTCAGTATCATCTTCAAGAAACTATACTTGAGAGAGACATGGGGGAATGTAAAACATGGCAACACCTATGCATGTATTCCTCACATTTCATATGTCTTGGCAAATTGTAAATTCAGTTTGAGGGACAAGAAATAATTCTTGCTGTTGTGTAATATTGTGCAATGGAAGAGTTGCTTGTGGGGTGGGTGATTCTTCTTGCACTGAAGTATCAGGTTTTGCCCTGCCAGATACATACCAGCTGTCTAATCTTGTACGGTAAATAGATTCCTGTTTACTTAAAACCCCAGATATCAACATAACATTTCATAAGAGGAATCAACATAACACACCCCACAGAGATACAAAGACACACCCATTGGTCAGTATTGTACCACCCTGTCTGCCAGAAGCAGGATCTATTCAGAAAGTGTTCACATGCAAATCCAGTAATGGCAAGGAATTTCAGTTTGTCTAAATCCAGCTAATAAAAGCATAACAGGCAGTACTGACCTTGGGAAAATAGGAGTAAGAATTTCAGAACACCCATCCTCGACTGCACTGATAGATAATTCTGTATACTACAGCGAAGGCAACAGCCTTTCTCTGGGAAACTATTAGCCTGTATTAGGCACTTGGCTGCTTTCTGACATACAGATAATGATCCAGTTCATGGTTATGATTTATGCTTTGCTTGTAACTGGTAAATGGGATAATTGCACAGATAAATTCTGTGTTAACATAAGAAGCTTAACTCTTCTAGTGCTGCTTCTCCCATTGCAATGCATCATCAGTGCAGCTGCCTGTTTAGCTGCAATGGAGGGCAGCTATAGAATAATGAATATTTTTACTATGTGGCCTAGAGTAACATAAATCTGCTGTAGTTGAGATAGCTCAACATCTTTCAGGTAATATAGAGCCAAAGCCCTTTGCTGCATATGTAGGGCTAGACCAAAAGGGATTGCTGAGTAAGGGGTTGTTTGTAGCTGCCTGGTCTCAGAAGGAGCCCTGTGGAGGAACTGAGTCTGAGGGATATTTCCTTCCCTGTTCCTCCTGGAAGGAAGTAACTTACTGTATCTCTCAAAAGAGGGCAGCTCACTTCCCCCTTTCCATTGACCCAGCTCCATTTGCCAGTCAGGCATGGGGAGGGCACAATGAAGGCTCTGCACCTCTTCTTGCCCCTCGGTTTCCCCACTTGTTTGTAGGAGGGAGCCTGTAGAGACGGTGACCTGGCACTGTACACCTGGACCCAAGACCTGAATAGGTCCTACTTGGCTAAGCAGGAGATATGAGAAGACTGACTCTTCCCCACTCCTTTGTATGAATAAGACCAGGGGAGAAGCTAGCCCGTGGGAATTAGATATCACCTTTGCACCTCTTGCATGCCTGTGAAACCTCAGTAAACTTGCACTAATTGGTAAAGGGCCTGATGCTGCTGTTTATTCAGTGTGGTGGAGCATATTACCCCTTTAAGGGACATCTTATGGCCAAAACAGCCTGGGTGCAATGAAGGTGCACCCAGCCCCTGCCTAGAAAAGGAAGCTGAGCAAGAAGGGACTAGAGGCTATGCTGGCTGCTATGGGTTGCAGGCTCTAGGACACTAGCCTGGCCTGAGTCTTAAAAACTGTTTTCTGACTATAAGTTTGATTGATCTGACTCAAGGCTCTGAGGCAGGAGCCTTATGAACTAGATTAAGCTGCTCCTTCCCTGACCTGATGCTTAAGGGAAAGGGAGTCTGCCTCCTAGAACAATAAGAGAACTAGGAACTCTGCTGGCTGGGGTTGATTTGGAGGCCTTCTTAAAGGGGACTGTTTGTTTGTTTTCTGTTGTTAGTTTGGTTTTGGCCTCCCCTCTTCAGATCTGTAAACTCAGGCAAAACTCTCATTGACTTCAAAGTGTGCTGGATTCACATCAGCTGTTCTACCTGCGGGTCCTGGTGTGCGTGTGTTGTGGTGGTGGTGGTGGGTGGGGTTGTGAAGCTCACTGTGAGATATCTCATGAGAAAAATAACCTGTTAGGAGAGGTTACAAGATGTTGGGTCAGAATCTGAACTCAGGCTAGACACAGGAGTTACTCTGGACTGGCACTTGTGTGACTACACTTAGAATTTAGCTTAGGGAAATGACACTTGAAGACCAACGATAACTGGTTACCAGAACATATGTCGCAAAATGTTACACAGGGAGAAGATGGTAGTTGTAACATGGGAAGAGGTGGCGGCAGCATTCATTAGTCAACAGGAATAGAGCAAGAAGGTATAATTTTAAGCTAAAGAAAGGGATAGTTTGATTAAATACTGTAAAACATAAACCTCTAAGTGTAATCAGACAATAGAGCAAGCTGCTGAGGAAGCTATTTAATCCCCATCACTGCAAATATGCAAGGCTAGACTTGACAGTTGGGATGCTTTGAGAGTAATGAAATCAAGCCTACTGTGCAGCAAGCAGGAGGGGTAGACAGTCACCTGCACTTTCCTTTTCTCTCCCTCTTGACATTCAATGACATGCATATGCTTTAGAGTAGTTAAGTAGTGCCTTTCTCATGTTCATTCCTGATAGTATGAATTAGGTTTACATTAGGGGCTTCATTCTGACAGCAACAGTGTAGAACTAAATGACTGCACAGATATCTAAAAATGCATAGCAGTCAATTTGGATATAGATTATATTATATATTATACGGACTGAAATTTTTCTGTTCTCTCCTTAGTCACTGAAGCAAAAGGAGGGAGAGAGAGACAGCAAAAATAAAAGAGATAAACAGAAGAAAACACACAGGCAAGGGTAAGAAGCCAACACTAGATTCTCATTTGGTGTCAGTCAAGCAAATTTTTCTGGCATTACCTGAACACACACAGAATTTCAGATTAACTCTGATGAACATTTTTTCAAATACTAAGTAAACAAAAATGTGTGGTGATTGGTGTCTGTACTAGATACGTGTCTCTGTCTATATATAGGATGGCGTCTATGTTTTCATAAATCCGCCTACTTTGACTATGAAAATTTACCCTGTGGAGAGCAGCAGCAAGATGTTCTAGTAAATAAGAGATTATGGGCTGGATCCTGCTCCCATTGAAGGCAGTGGCAAAACTTTTATTGATGGCAATGGTTTTTAGATCAGGCCCCAAGAACATTACACACAAACACACACACAATGAATCCAGTGTCTCTTTCCAGAAAGAAAAGCCATTGTTCTGTGCAAACCACTGTCTAGGGAACTGCAAAGTAGGGACTCAACAAGATACACAGTTATTGCCCACAGAGGAAATGCTGCCTTGATGGAGCTAAAATAAGTATTCAGCACTAACACCATTTCTAGATGCCATGATTTCCACATTAATAGGATGAGGAGTCTGGTGGCACCTTAAAGACTAACAGATTTTATTTGGGCATAAGCTTTTGTGGGTAAAAAACCCATAAATCTGTAAGTCTTTAAGGTGCCACCAGACTCTTCATTGTTTTTGTGGATACAGACTAACACGGCTACCCCTCTGATAATTAATAGGACACAATCTCCAGGTTTTACACAACACTAACATAGCAAAAAGAGAGGTTTTTCTTCTAACTGGTTCCTTTCTTTCATTCAGCACTACAGTATGTAGACTGTAATCAGTCAGTGCACTCATAGGAAAAAATCTTTCTGCAACATTTTGAAAATCTAAGAATCCTTTCCCTGACAAGGCAGACAGCTGTGTATGAAACCACAGAATTACTGCCAGTGCTGGTTATCAAGCACCCAAGGTTCAATAAAAGACTCCAGTGACTCACCAAAGTTCCCATCTCAATAAGCTGATTAGCCAATTGCCTTAAAACAGGACATAAATGCGCAGGAAAATTGTCTTTGATATAATCTAGATGGGAGTGTTGCGATTATCCATTCTGCTCATGGTTTCTTTGCTTTTTCAAGCAAGCTCCTTGATAGATTAGGGTCTAGAGATTGTTGTCAAGAGGGTTGACCACAGGGCATTTCAGAAAACCAGTAAATCTAGTGAATATGTTCATTCATGACCATAGATTGTAGAGATGGGAAAAACATATCAAGTCATATCTAGTCTGTGACTCTGCTAGTGAAAGATTGTTACTTACACTATATTTGCTAGTGCTTTTTCCAATTTGATTTTCAGAGCTCCCATTGACCTTAGTGGAATCTGCAATTGCCTATTTGTCTCTAATAATGGGGTCTCCTCTACTTTTCTTGGCAATTCTCAGACTTTAAAACCTAGTGTGCAACATCTAAAACTCATAAGTACTAGGCACATCACCCCTGTAATTTCAATTCTTGCAGCTATAATGTCTGACAATATAGTGTAAACCAGCCTGTGTGCAATATGATTGTAGCCCATGTACCACCAGTGGTACACCTACCAGAATTTGAGAACAGCTGATATAATAGATTTCACTGTCTGGAAGTCATTCCCAATATTCACCCTTCATCGTTTTTCTTGCCTTAATTTCATCCCCGTACTCCTATTCGTACCTGTAGCAAACACCCAAAATAAAGCCTTTCCCTCTTTGATGTTTTACACACCTCAGACACATGTAGGCAGATATCCCCTTACTTGTTGTATTGACAACCTTACGTGTAGTTAGCTGTACATAGTCATAACTACACTTCCAGACAATATAGATAGTTGATACACTATCTTCTTGAAATTGGTCTTATCTGGTGGCCTTCCTGACAACGTCAACAGAGAGAGTAAGGTGCAAATGATTCCATGCCCTACATGGGTAGGGAATTTTTCCAGTGCCACCACCCTTGTTCTCTCTCTTTTAAGACTAAACAGAGGAGACCTCCTGCATTCCAGACTTCTTTTGTAACCAGTTCTCCTTCAAAGCATCATCTAAATCACCAGAAAAGAGATGGGAAAAGGTAGCAATTAGCCTCATTGAGGTGCTTGCCTGCTGCTGAACATTCAGGTGTGTCTGGGTAGAATGCACTTGTCTATCGGATACATCAATTTCAGATTTCAATCTGGATGTACTGTAATGTTTTACACATGAATTCTGAAATAATCTGGCATGACTAACAGGCTAATCATCTGGATTTGTAATTGTTTTGTGTAGTGAGATTATTCCAATATGTTGAACTCAGGTTTTACGTGAGAACATTGATATCAGGCAGATGTAATTGCCATGCATCACCAATTGGAGGCATCTTCTAAATCTACACCAGGAAAGAAGAGGATTATTTGGAGATAGAGATGAGAATGGATCCCTAGAGGCCAAGAGATTGCCTCATATCGCTGATAGAGTCGAATTTATGTACTACTAAAACAGGAAATCATGAACTGACCAGATTCATAACACTTGACCGAGGCTGTTTAGCTGTAACACTGGGATTTGAAATTCAAAGACGTTTTTCCCCTTCCCAAAATAGTAGAACTTTCTGTTTATGGCTTTATTTGAAAAGTAAGGGTTTGGGAGAGTATAAATGACACAGTCTGCAGTGTATGTGTGATGGCATGACCATCATCTTGTTCCTTCTAGCACTTTGATATTGGGGGTAATTGAAACTAGAGCACGCACTCTACAGGAGTCTCTTCTCTTCACATGCAGGAGACCAGTAAAGCTGCAAACATCAAACTAAATAGGGAGAAATGTGTTTTAGGGGTTACAGAACTGACTTGTTGGGGACATTATTTCCAATGAAGGTGTAAAACCTGATAAGAGGAAGATTTCACCCTTTAAATGATGCCATGTCCCCAGTTCAAGAAAGATGTTCAACAATTCCTGGTAATGGTTAATTACCTTGAAAAATTCATACCTAATCTATCTACCAAAGCAACAGCTTTCAGAAAACTCCTAGAGAATAAAAATGAATGGTACTGGGGTACAGAACAGGAGAAATCATGGGAAGGTTTAAAACAGCAACTGATACAAGAACCAGTGTTGGAGTTCTATGTACCAGGAGGGCCTATTAAAATCTTACCAGATGCTTCACAGTCTTGTTTAGGTGCAGTGATTTTACAGAAGCATGAAGATTGTTGTCAGCCAGTGATATATGCAGCCAAATCACTGACTGAGGCAGAAACCAGATACACACAGATTGAGAAGGAGATTTTAGGAATATTGTTTGCCTGGGAGAGATTCAATCAGTTTATTTATGGCCAGACAGTGGAAGTTGAAACAGATTACAAGCCCCTGATAGCATTATTTAGCAAACCACTAAACAACTGTATTTTAAGGATTCAAAGAATGATGATAAAGTTGCAAAAATATGATTTGGTTGTGACCTACACACCCGGTAAATTCATGTTCACTGCAGATGCTCTTTCCCAGGGCAGTGGCTCTCACAAAACCAGAGAAGACTTTAGAGACAAAGATGCAAGCCTATATAGACCTGATTGTAAAGTCTATTCCCATAGCTAACAGGAAACTGCAACAAATAAGAAAGGTAACGGAGAAAGATGAATCATTGGGAATCCTTAACGAAGCCTCTGAAGAAATAAGCAGTTGCTGTCCAATTATAAGAGACTATTGGAACTGCAGACATGAACTTACTGTGATAGATGGGTTGATTTTTCAAGGGCAAATAGGTTTTAATTTCAACGAGCCTCTGAAAAGAAATGATATGGAAGATCCACGAGAATCATTTAGGAATTGAGAAGTGCAAACGAGCATGAGAGGTGCTGTATTGGCTGTGGATCAATCATGACATCACTAATGTGGTAGGAAACTGCTTTTCCTGCTTGAAATACAAGTTCTACATATTCTTGCAGCAATCACAGTTATTAAATGGAAAAATAATATGAGGAAAGTATTTAATATGTTTTAGCTGTTGTGATTCAGCAAAGTACGTATGCTTAATGTTAAGGACATGCTTATGAGTAATCTCATCCTTATTCAGCCAAGCATTTAAGCATTTTTCAAAATCCCACTGACACATAAAGTTAACCATGTGCTTAAGGTCTGTGCTGAATTGGGGCCTGAGTGAAGTTTAGCAGCACACAATGAGAAGTAGTCTAATGTAAACAACTGCTTTCCTCAGATCAGCTGCAAGTGCTCCACAGATTAGTATGGGATATGGACCTATGATTTAATAAAGAATGCACTATTGTAGATAGAGCCATCATCTTTGTAAATTTCAGGTGCCGAGTATGTCACTTCTTTCACTTATCAGAGGGATAGCCGTGTTAGTCTGGATCTGTAAAAGCAGCAAAGAATCCTTTGGCACCTTATAGACTAACAGACGTTTTGCAGCATGAGCTTTCGTGGGTGAATACCCACTTCTTTCACTGTTAGTGGGAAATTTCATATTATTTTTAAGTATCAGAGGGGTAGCCATGTTAGTCTGGATCTGTAAAAAGCGACAAAGAGTCCTGTGGCACCTTATAGACTAACAGATGTATTGTAGCATAAGCTTTTATGGGTGAATACCCACTTCGTCAGACACGTCATATTATTTTTACTTATTCTCAGAGTTTAAAAAGCACTGAAATAAACATACATCTGCAAACTTGTTTCGGCTTTTTTATTTGATAACATCCATTAAACATAGGAAGTGTTTAGAACTGTGTGGCACTTCTATGCTACATATACTTTAATCTGAGATATGAATAAAAACACCAAAATATCTGATAACATATGTTTTTCCATATTTAAACACTGAAGATGGGGTAAAAGGGAAGCTGAGATTATGCAATTTGATGCAGAGAGAGATATGAAAATTTAACCAAGCATTTTCATGTCTATATATTTCACCAACATACATACAGCTCTCAGGATGTTTCTTTAAGAAACTTGCTCTACTTATCTACAGGAAATATATCCTAAGAGTGATTGTTGATGTTAACACCACTTTTGACTTTACTGATTGGCATGCAACTATATAAATATAGTATAATTACTTTTTCCTATAGAGTTTTGTACATATGAAAAGTTATGATACAATAAAAATCTATACATATGGAGTTAGCAGTTCTTCTGCTGCTAACCTAAAATATACATCTTTTAAAAAAGTGACTGCTCAGCTCTTTGCAATACAAAATAAAAGAGCAATCTCAGAAATGCTTTTTCTTTAAATAGCAATGTATATAAACATTCATATCTTCATTATCTCGCTTTGGTTAGAACTGATTAAAATGGTTCACTTTTGCCTGGTTGCATTTGTACATGAGAAGAATCAGTCTTAAGTAATCCACTTTGTCTGTTTTAGGCAAAGGCTGACATTTGTAAAACAGCAAATGTCAGATGGCTTCCTTTCTAAATCTGTGCAGTTATAAAGTCAAATGACAAGTGTCCACTCTCAAAAGTTTAACAGTGGAAAATATTTGCTTGCAGGATTCTCACCTATTGGTAAATATTCCAGTGGAGGACTAGATTGCATCTCAGGAAAAATTGCTCCCTAAATTGTATACAATACACCTCCAAGAGACGGTCAGCTTTTTAAAACATTTGTTTTATTTTAATAGTTCATGTGCTTTGCTGCATAGCACCCTAAAGACTCCCCAGATAGATTTAGCTGCTGCTAAATAATAAATTCAGTGCCATGGAAGGGGTGACAATGTATATAGCAATCTCATTGTTGTTTCCCTTGAGGTCTGGTGCAAAGCAGCATTACTCCAGGATATTATTACATTCGGTTGCCATGAGATGTATGTTAACCTGAGACAGAGAACAATAATTATACTGCTACCAACACCTCACCTACCACTTCTTTTTGCCTCCAAAATGAATGAAATCCTGACCCCTGTCAAAGTCAATGGTAATTATACCATTGACTTCAGTGTGGTCAGGTTTTCACCCAAAGTGTCTCTTGTCTAAGGATTGCATTGGATACATGGAGGACAAAGCATGAAGTAGTTGGCTGAAAGTAACATTGAAGATTTCTGGGACATGCATTTTATACACCGAAGGTATCATTCTGATTTGATAGCCTAGTATCTAAAGCTATTCAGACCACATGTGATGATAAAGAGGATGGAATGCAACCAATCAAGCTAAAAAACAAAGAGGCAATGAATGAACTGAGCAAAAACAAACAATGCTAGGAGAAATACCCAGTCAGAAAAAAAATATGTTTAGAAAAAAATGCTTTGAAGTTTTATGACCAAATTTTGTAAATAAGATGAACTTCTCTCCACCCAACTAATGAAAAGTAAAAATTGCCATGTACAGATAATTGATGGTGACAGCTCTGGCATGCACTGTGCGGTAGGTGGTGTAATGGTCAGATGTACCCTGTGCATATAAGTAACAAACTGAGCTCCTGTGTTTTCCGTAGGGTGTTGGTAAGCACATTTTCATGCCTTTTCTACTGATCCTCCCTTAACTCAGGGTTTCAGCTCTATATTCCTTTACAGCCTTCATCCCTTCAAACTAGAAATTGGCAGAACTAGTATCTCAGGCTCAACCCAGGTTTGGGTTTCAAACATGTTTTGATTTGGACCCAATGGATGCCCAGGGAGACAGATATTGTCCGGACAGATGTAACCTTCATAATTTTCCTGCTATTTTCCCAAGAGCTCTTGCTTCTACATTAACAAGGCTGTGGTATTCTTTTCTCACTGGTTTTTGGTTTGGTTTGGATTTTTGGACAGCCTCTGCATGCTTTGTATGACTCTCATCACTGACCTTTTTTTTTTTTTTTTTTGCAATATCCTCATCCCTAAAAAAATGTTAATTGGAATCTATCTCAGTTTCTTAATTCCTCCATCGTCATCTCAAATTGGATCCTAACCTCACCCTTTTACAAAATCCTGAGCTTCAGCCTCCCTTCTGTTTCCCAATGACATGATACAGGGCTGCCTCCATTTTTTTTTTAGTTCCCTGCATTCTGAAATGTTTGATGTGCTGAGGAAGAGATTTTAACCAAGAGCCAATGAGAGCTAGACGTGCATGCGCACTCCCTGTATGGCATGATTGCCACGAGAGAAGGGCCTAAACTACAGACCCAGACCTGAACTTCCCCAGTCTGAATACGATTGGTATGAGCTCGTTTCTAATTATTACCGTGTGTAGAGAGAGTTTTTCATCCAACTGAGAATCACAGGAAGAAGTGACAGAGATTACAAAAAAGTAGATGCTCCCTTGCTGGCAGTGTTTGGGAAGTACTGGGTGAAATCATAGAATAAGTGCAATGGCGCTTTGCATTCCTTGGCAGTGTTCTGGAAGCTCCTTCTCAGATGAACTTTTGCCTGCCAGAGAGAGCAGCGGGCCTTCATTTGAAGAAATTGGAACTCCCTCCCTGCACTTACTCACCACTGAGTTAGCTTTTCTGCCTTGCACTATTCCCACCAGCCAACCCTCAATGCTTGTCTAATCCCTCTCCAGTTTCTCCCATATGCTCTCAAATGTATTAAACCACCACTGGAAAACATTTTTCTCTTTTTCTACGTGGATACAGTAACCTTTGATGCATCTGGTCCCGGAGGGAATTTGAACAGTTGGTTAGTTTAAAGACGTTTGCCTGTTAGATGTGTCTTTTTTATGGCTTTTGATCCTTGAGGCTATGTCATCCTAGCAGTCCACCTCAAAGCAAGAAAGAAATCTAGGGCCCTTATCATGGGACATGCTGCGTGCTCACTGGAGTTAATGAAGATAGAGGGCATTCAGCACCAGGAACAAGTACTTTAGCACCTGGAAGGATCAAGTCCTAACCAATAAAAGAGCTATTACAAGTTCTCCAAAGAAATGCTCATAGTCACACAATGCTTTCCCTGCAGTTAACTACAGTTACTGACATAAACTAACTGAGGATGAACCCAGCATCTGAAGCAAAGTGAGGCCAGCAAAATGTTAAGATACTCAGAAATTGGTAGGAGAGATGGAACACATGTTATTGGACAACAAAATTACAACCCAGGTGATTATGGAATATTTGCTTCTATAAGTATCTCCACAAGGAACAAACGCTTAACAATGGGCCATCTTGAAAGGAAAAGTATAACACAGTCCAATGGCTGGAAATTGAAGCTAGACAAATTCAGACTGGAAATAAGATGTACATTTTTAACAGTGAGTGTAATTAACCACTGGAACAATTTACCAAGGGTTGTGGTGTATTCTCCATCACTGACAGTTTTTAAATCAAGATTGGATGTTTCTCTAGAAGATCTGCTCTAAGAATTATTTTGAGGAAGTTTTATGGCCTGTGTTATACAGGAGGTCCCTTCTGGCCTAGGAATCTATTAAAACAACTGCATGGCTCAGAGAGGCCTACTGTTTTATCCACTCAAAGTTCACTTCCTAAGTGTACTAACATGCTCCAGCATGTGCAACTGTTGTGGGATAGCTACTTGAGGCAGATGCTTTTCAGCCTCATGCATACAGTCGAATGTTACTTCATACTCCACAGGTATCCATAGTTGAAATAATATGATCTGAACTGAACAATTGCCCTTGAGTCCTCTTACAAAGATAAGCAACATTGGAACTTATTATTTTTCTCATGTGCAGAAAGCAGGCTGCCTTATTTTAAATTCTTTTACTCGTAAAAATACATAATGCCCCATGATTCCCACCTTTACTTGCATGACTCACAGCATTGTCATAAATCACATTACTCCTGCACTATATAAAAAAAACTTCACAAGATGTCAAAATTAATCACAATCATATGTTACCATATATCACAGAAAACTGTGTACATTTTTCCCCCATACAGGACATACTTCAACTAAAATAATTTTGACACCAATGATAGTGTTCCTTCTTCCTGTTAGAAGTAGGGGGGGTTTCCTCCCATTTTGGTACATAAATAGAAGAGAATAGTCTTTGAAATATTTACGTCCAGAAGATTTTGCTGCTGTTTTTGCTGACATCTTCAATTCTCATTTTCTCTCCAGCCACGGGCATTCTTCCCAAATTTATAGACTAATCTCCGGCCATCCACACGCTCCAGTATTTCTCTTTTATAATAGTATCTGTTAAAAGGGAAAAAAAAGAAATAGATTTGATACTAGGCATTAGAGTTGAGAATAGTCTTTAAGGGACACTGTCAACTAAGAAATCATACTTGTAACTGAACATGTTTTAACTACTTTTATTACAAGTAATATCTAAGGTTATTGTGACTGAAAGAGATTAGAGAAAACATCTTATCTCTTTTTTATTTTACTTTGTTTTAGTTTATACATTTGCCTGCACCTTGAGTGGACTATGCCACTTTTCAGAAACACCAGCTCATAGTTTATTCAGTGTTGCCAACTCTTGTAATTGTATCACAAGTTTCATGATATTTGACGTTTCTGTAAAAGTGCCAGCTTCTGGAATCCCGTGATCAGGAAAGAATCCCAGCTTTCATTTAAAACAAAAAAGAAGTTTCTAGCCCTACTGGGTGCAGAGAAAAGCTTGAAAATGTGAACATCAAAAGGATCCCATGATTTTTAAGCCAATCTCATTATTTTGGGGGGCTTGACTTATGTTCAGGTTGGCAATACTGCTTATGCATTGCTTAGGCCCAATTTAAATCTTTTGCGTTTAGTAGTGACAAGGTCTTGAGCTGGTTTCTTTTCAGAGGGGTGAGTTTTACCTTTTGTGTTTAACCTTCTATAACAGTTAGTTTCACCTGTTTGTGTGGCTTGTTCACACAGCAACAAGGGGAGACAAAAACACTTAAAAAATAAGAAAATGTAATTATAACCCCCTCAAAATCAATAATCAAACTCAGATGGCAGACGTAACCAATTAAATTACTTTTAATCATTTTTTAAAATTAACAAGATTCCAAATTGATGCAATATCTCTTTAATTATTCCAGGATTAATGTTTTCTCAACTCATGCTACCTCATGGCCCGGCTGAGTTTCTCATAAGTCATGCTGCTATTGTTTTTCTTCTTTCCCCAGAGCTGAGCCACCGCCTCAGATTTTAAAAACCTGAAGACACCTTCAGACCGGTCTTCCCACTTTATTAATCCTGGGTTCTTCTCTGAATTCAGGAGAATATCTCTGATAAATTCCCAGAGGTGAGTTCCTCGAGGATCTGAAAGAAGATGGAAGAAACAGAAAGACTTTCTCTGGGGTACTTTTTGTTTTTGTTTTTGTTTTATTTTGGTATGGTAGGTTGCTCACAGAAAATGACTTGTCTGCATAGAAACCACAATCTGACTATCCCTCCAGACTTCCATGTACATTGTCTGAGATGTGTAAAGCAGTAATCTAAGAGACAAGGTGGGTGAGGTAATACCTTTTATTTGACCAACTTCTGTTAGTGAGAGAGGCAAGCTTTCGAGCCACACAGAGCTCTTCTCCTGGTCTGGGAAAGGTACTCCAAGGTGGTGCTAAATGCAAGGTGGGACAGATTGTTTAGCATTGTTTAGCACATAGTCTAAGGGACCATTCAAGGTAGAAAGCTTGTCTCTCTCACCAACAGAAGTTGGTCCAAAAACAGATTGTACCTCACCCACCTTGTCTCTCTCATATTCTGGGACCAACACAGCTACAACTACACTGCATAAAGCAGTAATCTTGACATTTCTCAAATTGAGGTTATCTTCAGAATAGCTCCCCAAAGATTTGCATATCTCTGTAAAGCTGCAGCAAAATACCGCACCAACTCACCCTCAGAAAGTTGGATGCAAAACAGAAAAATGGCATCTAAGCCAGTCTTTGTTTCATATTACAAAGCTCAGCACTTTGCATTAATCCTATCAAGTGTGTACCCTGTTGAAGCCACATACCTCAGACCGCTGCTCTGATGCTTTATACTTCTACACCATGACTTGGCATTTACACCCATTCAGGAAGGAAAATCACTTGGAATGATTTGCCCAGAAAGCTGTGGCGTTCTCCCCTACTAAAGACTAGTAAGGAGGATATGTTCATGACCTATTTGCCAACATGGATGGAAATATTTGCACACCCAGGGTGTAACCTTAAATCTCCATAATGGATGTGGATAATGAATCTTTCCTTAGTGGAGGGATGAGCCAAGGGCATTGCAAGGATTGAATTCCTCAGAGAGGAGATAGTTCTGGGGGCCAAGACATCTCCTAACTTCTTTTCAACCCAGCAATCATGTCTTAAAGGAGAACACAGTAAACGTTCATCTAATTCTGGGTTTCTGAAAGGTCCTTATTGATTAGAGCATTATTTGGAACTTCTACACTACCCTGGACAAGGCAGTTGGTCAGATCCTCAGCTGGTGTAAATCAGTGTAGCTCCATTTGACCCATTTGCTTTGAAACTGGGCTCTTTCTTTCTGTTGCTTCCTTTTTCTCCCAAAACTTGAACCTAAGCTTGTACTGTCTCGGGGCCATTAATCAAGCCACCAGTGTTGCCATAAGTAGTTGACTTACTGTGCTTCTTGGTGTGGGACTTTGGTGGATGATCATGTGTTTTTTTCTCATCTGAAGACTCTGCAGAGGATGAAAATGAAATTATTCTCATAAACTTGGCTAAAGGTTTTCTATTGACTAGCAGATTAAAAAATAAAAACCACAACAATGAATAATTGCCTGTTTTAAAGAAAATCATCTTTCAAAAACTAAATGAGTAATCCGGGGCTTATTTTTGCTTTCTGGGTTATATTTTAATCAGCCAGGCTACACTTCACAAAGAGATCATTGATGAATAAAAGACAAATACAGAGGTATACAGTTGACTCTGGACATGTTAATTAGATAACAAATACCTCACCCCATGTCCCTTGCACCGTGTATGTCAGAATGAAAAATAAGAAGATCATATATATATAAAAGCTATCCTGAATCCTCCCATTGTGGCCCAGACTTTGCTGTAGCATGTAACTTTGGGGGCTTTTTTTTTTTGGTTGTTCTATAGATGATCTAATGTGAATTGTACGTACTGGTACTAATGTAATGTACACCCACCTGCCTAAATGGAGAATTATCTGACAAGGCATTGTTCTTAAGTAAATAAATGAAAGCCGAGTAGTCCCAGAACTCAAGCTGGTGTTAGGAATTTTTGACAGCTGGGCACATATATTTTATTTTACAGATATAAGCCACAAGAACATGCTACTTCTCATCAGTGCAACATTTTTGCCTGTAAACACTCTTAAAAGGCACCAGATTTCTAGCTCAAGCCATTCCTCAAAAAAAATAAAGAATAAAGAAGTTGTATTTATTCATTTCTTATCACCTAACTAGAAGATGATATTTCTGTGTTTAGTAGTCACCTCCTTGGAAATTAACAAAATCAGAATCTATTACTGACATTAACACAAACGGTTTCTTTTAATCAGGCTGAGACCTTTCACAAGGTCTATGAAACAATTCTAATTATAAGTCCCTCTTGTGCTTGCTCTGCAGGATATTTAGTGCCTGAATTCCATAAAGTAAATGCTTAAGACTCATGCATGTTTTTCCTGTGGCTAAGTATTCACAATTACCATAATTTTGCATGGAACGCAGGATTTGCATGTGCAAATGACTTAATGTAAATATCTATTTGCATAAAATCTTGCCTGATTAGCACATGCATCTGCAATAATTGTGTCTAAAAAAAAATGGGTGCAAAAATATTTACAGACATACTGTACTCTACAACCAATTGAAAATATGAACTCAGAAGTAGGGTTGTCCAGAAAACTGAATATTAGGTCTAGATACAGGCCTGAAAAATTGAAAAAAAATAAATAATAATTTCAGGTCAGCCTGGATGAAAGTGTTGTGACATTTTTGGTGAACCAAAATGTTAAAAAAAATGACTTTCAATGTTGAGTGTTTTTAATAAATTTTAAATTATTTTAAAAATAAAACCGAGGGAAATTCCAAAAACAAAAAGTCAAAATGTTTCATTTCATAAATGCTGAAATGAACTCTTTCTGACATTTCTGGAAAAAAACATTCTGACCAAAACAATTTGCCAAAATTGGTCTAAATTTGTGAATGGTTTTGATTAACCCAAATTTGCATTTTTGTGTGTGTGAAAAAAATGTTTCACACAAGGTTTTGCTCAGCTCTACTCAGGGCAGAGTGACAGTCCAGGCCTACCCTGTTTTAAGTCTGATATAGCATGGTCTTGACTCACAGCTGCAAATCAGCTCTGGGCTCATGT